>NC_053389.1:656866310-657170589 GCF_905171765.1 Bufo bufo
TATTTTTTTTTTTCTTACAAAGAGTGAGGAAGTGGAAGAGGAGGTGGGGAACGATTAAATCACTGACCCAACCTGGGAAGGGGGCAAGCCGAGTGAGGACAGCAGTACAGAGGGGGAGGGATCCTCAGCACCGCAACAGGTGGGCCACACCAAACAGGCCCTGTTCCCTTGAGCACCCCCTTGAAGCAATCTCCCTTGACAAGGGGTAGGTGTTCCACAGTCTGGCGCTTTTTTGAGGAAAGTGCAGACAATAAAAGAATTGTCATTTGCAACCTGTGCCGTACCAAAATGAGCAGAGGCATAAACACTAGCAACCTCACCACCACCAGCATGATCCACCACATAGCATCAAAGCACCCTAATAGGTGGGCCGAATGCCTGGGTCCACAATCAATGTCTGCGGGTCACACCACTGCCTCCTCTTCCCCTGTGTTACATGCTGGCCAATCCCCTGTCCAAGATGCAGGCCCAAATGCCTCCCATCCTGCACCATCAGCTAGCCAATCCACTTCTGTGTTGTGGATGTCAGATGTCCATACCCCAGGCCTTTGAACGAAAGCGCAAAAAAACAGCCACCCACCCACATGCCATTGCACTAAATGTGCACCTTTCCAAATTGCTGACCCCATTTAGGCTTGTGGACACTGAGGCTTTCCTCAGCCTGATGGCGAAGGCCGTCCCTCGTTACTTAGTCCCCAGCCACCACTATTTTTCCCTGTGTGCCGTCCCCGCCTTACATCAGCATGTGTCCCGTAGCATCACCCGTACACTGACCAATGCAGATATTGGGAAAGTCCACTTAATGACTGACACATAGACAAGTGCTTTTGGCCAGGGACGCTACATTTCCCTGACAGCACACTGGGTGAACTTTGTGGAGGCCAGGAGCGAGTCGTACCCTGGAATGGCACAGGTGCTACCGATGCCAAGGATTGCGGGCCCTACTTCCATTAGGATTTCTGCCACCACCTACATTAGTGGCTGCAACCCCCCCTTCTCCTCCTCCACCTCCTCCTCAAATTCCTCCTCTAAATTCTTATCTTGCAGCACCAGTCAGCCATCAGTCAGTAGCTGGAAGCAGTGTAGCACTGCAGTGGGGAAGCGGCAACAGGCCAAGCTGAAACTATTTTGCTTAGGTGACAAACAGCAGAGCTGTGGCAGGGGATGAGGGACCAGACTGAGCTGTGGCTCTCGCCACTCAACCTACAACCAGGCAAGGTTGTGTCTGATAATGGCCGTAACTTAGTGGCGGCTTTGGAGCTTGGCAAGCTCACACACATACCATGCCTAGCCCATGTGTTCAACTTAGTGGTTCAGCAGTTTCTCAAAACCTACCCCAATTTGCCTGAGCTACTGGTGAAGGTGCGCCGCGTATGTGCCCATTTCCATAAGTCATCTACAGCTGCCGCCAGTCTGGCAGCACTGCAGCAGCACTTGCAATTGCCAGCTCACCGACTGTTGTGCGACGTGAGCACGCACTGGAACTCCACGTTCCATATGTTGGCCAGGCTTTGTGAGCAGCAGAGGGCAGTAGTGGAATACCAGCTGCAACATGGTTGTTGCCTTTCCAGCCAGCTTCCGCTCTTCACAAGCGATGAGTGGGCATGGATATCTGACCTCTGTGAGGTTTTACGCAACTTTGAGGAATCAACACAGATGGTGAGCTGCGATGCCGCTATTATCAGCATAACCATCACACTTCTGTGTCTACTGAATTGCTCGCTGCTCACAATAAAGGCGGACGCTTTGCATGTGAAAGAGGCGGAAATGGGGGAAGAAAGTACACAGGGTGATAGCCAGACCACCCTCAGTTTGTCTACTCAGTGCGAATTGGATGATGAGGAGGAGAAGGAGCAGGAGACGGTTGCCTCCACTACAGAGGGTAGTACCCATAGCACGTTTATTCCATCTGTTCAGCGTGGATGGGCCAAAGAGGAGGAAGAGGATGAGGAGATTGAGAGTCATCCTCCTGATGAGGACAGCAAAGTCTTGTCTGTTGGGACTCTGGCACACTTGGCTGACTTTATGTTATGCTGCCTTTCTGGTGACCATCGCGTTATACGCATTTTGGCCAACATTGATTACTGGTTGTTCACCCTTCTCGACCCGCGCTACAAAGAGAACTTCTCATATCTCATTCCTGTGGTGGAGAGGACTAGCAAATTGGTGCAATACCAGAAGGTCCTTGTGGAAAAAATTGCTCCAAAAATTTTCCAGCTAACAACGCTGGCTGCAGAGTACGTAGTTCCTGGGCAACCGAGGAGGGGAGATGAGGGGAACACACAGCAGTTCCAACAGAGGCAGGGCAACACTCTCCAAGGCCTGGACAGTTTCATGACACCCGCCAGCACCCTTACCCTGATGCCGGCCTAGTGTCACAAGGAGGGAAACGTTTTGGAAGATGATGAAGGAGTATATAGAAGACCATGTCAGTGTCCTCAGTGATCCCTCTGTGCCTTACAACTATTGGGTGTCCGAGCTGGACACGTGGCACAAACTGGCGCTCTACCACCTTGGAGGTGCTGGCCTGCCCTGCCGCCAGTGTTTTGTCAAGAGCCGGTATTTAGTGCTGCTGGGGGCATAATAAACTGATAAGCGCATCCGACTGTCAACTGAAAATGCTGACAGGTTGACTCTTATCAAAATAAACAAGGCTGGATTGCCCCTGAATTCTATCTCCACCAGAGGAAAGCGCTGAACATAAAGGCACTTTAAATGTGGCTTTTATGGTGTATTGAAATAAACTGTATTCCCATGTACCCCTTTCACTACAAAAAAGGGTATATGGTTCAATCTTCCTTTTCTCGTCCTCTTCCTGCTCCTCCATCATATCAACATGCTTAGGGTACATTCACAGTTGCGGCAGAGGATTCCGGCAAGCAGTTCCATCGCCGGAACTGCCTGCCGGATCCGTCAAAACGTATGCAAACTGATGCCATTTGTCAGGCAGATCAGGATCCTGATGCATTTCAAATGAATTGAAATTACGGATCCGTCTCTCCTCTGTCATCCGGAAAAACGTATTTGGCATTTATTTTTTTTCACATTTTTTGCGCTAGTGTGAAAGTACCGTTATTAGGCTGCCCTCGCTCCTAATGTTTTAGAGGGTCAGCTCAGCAGCAGACCCTCACCCCTAATGTTTTAGAAGGTTACCAGCAGGCCCTCGCCCATAATGTTTTAGATGGTCAGATCAGCAGCAGGCACTCACCCCTATTGTTTTCGATGTCAGATCATCAGCAGGCCCTCGTCCCTAAGATTTTAGAGGGTCAGTTCAGCAGCAGACCCTCACCCCTAATGTTTTGGATGGTGAGATCAGCAGCAGGACCTTGCCCCTAATGTTTTAGAGGGTCAGCTCAGCAGTAGACCCTCACCCCTAATGTTTTAGATGGTTAGATCAGCAGCAGGACCTCATGTTTTAGAGGGTCACCAGCAGTCCCTTGCTCCTAATGTTTTTGAGGGTCACCAGCAGACCATGAATCATCATTTTTCAAGGGTGTGTATGATCCCCTCCTTTATGTGTAACAAAGGGTGTATTGGAGTGTCGGTTCCTTGTAATTTCTGGCAGCCCTTTCACTTAGTGTATAGGCTTTATGAGTGTAGGAGTCCCACTACCTGAACAATTGTACCACATTGTGAATGAGGCCCTCCTTTATGTGATATACAGGTTGTATTGGAGTGCCTTTTCCTTGTAATTTTTGGCAGCACTTGCACTTTATATACAAGGTAAATCGAATTTTTCCTCTAATATGATTTTATCTTGGTTTTGTGCGCATTATTGTCAGTCTGTAAAAGTGGTATACTACTCGGACAACATCATTCCAGCAGCGACCTGGGAGTCCAAGATGCATCCAGACATCCTCCCCATGCTGTTCCCTAACCATTTCAGTGGTGTTTCCATCAATTTCTGACATTTTCCTGTGAACCAGACACCCTCCCCTCTTCAGAGCAGGGGGTGCCTGGTTTAATGCTATGTGTTACAGTTACACTCTGGCTGATACTTTGTTGCAATAATGTATTTCGGTTATTTAAGACATGAAAGCCGGGTCATTTGGTACTTGCCCGATTTGAACAGTGATACCCCAGATTGCTATGCCATGGAGCCCATTCGGATAACGAAAGACTATGTGAAAGTAAAGACTTTGGCTCCATGGCGATTCTACTGTATTCGTGTAGTGTGAGTGCCATTTACCTAATAATATGAACTCAGACCGGAGCTATCTGGGGATGTGTTACATGTCTATGTTTACTGTAATGGTTGTGACATTGTATGTTTGAGTAGTGATTTCTGTCCTGTTGTCCCCACATGTATAGTGGGCGATTTCCCTTTGTCCTGAGAGATAATGGAATTACTCCTCGGTTGTCTCCAGGGTACGTGTCTATGTTTACTGCAAGGGTTGTGACATTATATGTTTGAATGGTGATCTCTGTCCTGTTGTCCCCACGTGTATAGTGGCGATCTCCCTTTGTCCTGAGAGATAATTGAATTACTCCTCGGTTGCCTCCGGGGCAGAGAGGAGGAAACCAGGATGCATTGTGGGGATGTATTGTGTCTGTGTGTCCTGAATTGTTGTTTATCTGTCCTGTGTCACAGTCTTCCATCTGGTCCCCCTAGGAGAGTGTCCACCAGAAGGGGACCTGCATAAATACAGGTGGGTAGCCCTCAGTAAAGAGAGATTCTGCTTCTTACCCTCAATTCGTGCTTTGACTCGTTTTGTAGAGCATCACTAATCACTAGCCATTGTAAGAGCTCTCTGGATTTCATCTACACTTACAGGAGCATGGATGACTGCTAAAAGGAACCTAACAGCGCTCTCTAGAATTCGGGGACAATGACATCTAAGCGGTCCAACTCCATGAGGCCAACCCTATATACGCAGCATCAGATGACAACCGTCAACACCACAGACAGGCAGGTACAATTAGAAGGGCAGTCAGTGGAAGGACTACGTGATACTGGCGCCAACCATCACGCTAGTTAAAGGCAGTCTTATTCTGGCTCACAAAAGGTCTGGGCAAACTGTGGCTGTACGAGTGGCAGGAGGAGCAGTATACCAGGTACCCACAGCCCAAGTAAATTTCAATTGGGGTGCAGGGGAGGGTCAAGTGAATATGGGCATCATGGACAATTTACCAGCGGAAGTTTTATTGGGCAATGACTTGGGGCCGATGACATCTGCCTATGCCCCTCCTATTGGTGCAAACAGCCCATCCTGTAACCACCTAGGTCACAAGCCAGGACTGAGAGAGACCTTCACCAGTGCGGAGCCACAGAAAAGACGAACTCCTACCCTGACTTTCCTCAGCCCCCAGTCCAATGGATACTCCTGAGACATTTGAAGCTGAGACTAAGACTGACCTGACGCTACAGAAATATAGGGAGAAAGCTGTACAAGGCATAGGGGGGTTAGATAATGAAATGTTTGTTTGGGAACAGAATAAATTGTACAGGTTAACAGAGAATAAGAGAAACCACCCAAAACGCCAGTTGGTAATTCCGTTAAAATACCGCAAGGAGATATTAAAAGTAGGGCATGACATTCCGTTAGCAGGGCATCTAGGAATGACCCGTACGTTACCTAGGGAGTACATAATGATGTGCGTACTCATTGTAGGACCTGTGATGCCACCCCTAGTCCCTCAGGAAATAAATACATCCTTACTGTAGTTGATTATGCCACCCGGTACCCAGAGGCTGTAGCGCTATCAAACATTCAGGCCGATACTGTAGCCAATGCCTTGGTACATATTTTTTCCTGTGTTGGGTTTCCCAGGGAAATCCTATCCGATAGAGGCACCCAGTTTACAGCAGAACTAACCCAACAGCTGTGGCACGTGTGTAACATAAAATCTTTACTCAGTTCTCCCTACCATCCCCAAACAAACGGTTTGTGTGAGCCATTCAATGGAACGCAAATGCTCAAGACTAGGGTTGAGCGAACCCTAGAAGATGAGTGTTGCAACAGGACAATGACCCAAAGCATAGAAGTAAATCAACAACAGAATGGCTTGAAAAGAAGAAAATACGCCTTCTGGAGTGGCCCTGTCAGAGTCCTGACCTCATCCCGATTGAGATGCTGTGGCATGACCTCAAGAAAGCGACATCCAAAGAATATTGCTGAACTGAAAGAGGAATGGTCAAGAGGAATGGTCAAGAGGAATGGTCAAGAGGAATGGTCAAGAATTACTACTGACCGTTGTGCACGTCTGATCTGCAACTACAGGAAACGTTTGGTTGAAGTTATTGCTGCCAAAGGAGGTTCAACCAGTTATTAAATCCAAGGGTTCATATACTTTTTCCACCTGCACTGTAAATGTTTACATGGTGTGTTCAATAAAAACATGGTAGCATTTAATTCTTTGTGTGTTATTAGTTTAAGCAGACTGTGATTGTCTATTGTTGTGACTTAGATGAAGATCAGATCACATTTTATGACCAATTTGTGCAGAAATCCATATCATTCCAAAGGGTTCACATACTTTTTCTTGCAACTGTATACTGTTGGATCTGAGTTTTCACGATCGCGAAAACTCAGATCTGAAAAAGCTAATACTATTATTTTCCATTATAACCATGTTATAACGGAAAATAATAAAGTGAAGTTCGGGTCCCCATTGTCTTTAATGGGGTTTGGGTTCGGGTCCAAATTCAGATCAAGTTCAGGTCCCGAACCCGAACTTTTTTTTAAATTTCGGCCGAACTCCCCGAACATCTAGGTGTTCGCTCAACTCTACTCAAGACCTTTACCAGTGAATATAGGGATATGAGGTGATTCCTGCCACACCAACTGTTTGCTATATAGAGGTGCCGCAGGAATCCACAGGTTTCTCCTGTTTGATCTACTTTATGGGAGAAAAGTGCGAGGACCTTGGACCTTATTAGGGAACACTGGAGGGGAGTCACTGAGAATGACGGGGGTCCCTATCGTGCCATATGTATTAAAGCTTAGGGACCGGATGGAACAACTAGCCAGATCTGTCCAAGCAAGCTCCAGACCGCACAGAGATGCCAGAAAGTATGGTACGATAGGGAGCCCGGGCGCCGTAGTTTATGGTTTGTCCCGGCAGACTGATATCAGCCCAGAGTAAAGTTGTTCTGGACAGCCTCAAGTTGCCCCATGTCTGCCAGAGTGTTCCACAAGGAGGGAGCTATGTTACAGTTACACTCTGCTGATACTTTGTTGCAACAATGTATTTCGGTTATTTAAGACATGGAAAGCCGGTCATTTGGTACTTGCCTGATTGAAAAGTGATTCCCCAGATTGCTATGCCATGGAGCCCATTTGGATAACGAAAGACTATGTGATTTCTGTCCTGTTGTCCCCACATGTATAGTGGCGATTTCCCTTTGTCCTGAGAGATAATGGAATTACTCCTCGGTTGTCTCCAGGGTACGTGTCTATGTTTACTGCAAGGGTTGTAACATTATATGTTTGAATGGTGATCTCTGTCCTGTTGTCCCCATGCGTATAGTTTCGATCTCCCTTTGTCCTGAGAGATAATTTAATTACTCCTCGGTTGTCTCCGGGGCAGAGAGGAGGAAACCAGGATGCATAGTGGGGATGTATTGTGTCTGTGTGTCCTGAATTGTTGTTTATCTGTCCTGTGTCACAATCTTCCATCTGGTCCCCCTAGGGGAGTGTCTACCAGATGGGGACCTGCATAAATACGGGCGGGTAGCCCTCAGTAAAGAGAGATTCTGCTTCTTACCCTCAATTCATGCTTTGACTCGTTTTGTAGAGCATCACTAATCACTAGCCCTTGTAAGAGCTCTCTGGATTTCATCTACACTTACAGGAGCATGGTTGACTGCTAAAAGGAACCTAACAGCGCTCTCTAGAATTCGGGGACAATGACATCTAAGCGGTCGAACCCTCAGCCAGTCTGAGGCAACCGTAACACTATGGTTCTCCCATTGTCTTCCATTGTGCTCGGGTGCTCTGCAGCATTACCGCATCTGTGCAGGAGCAAGGACGCGGCCTGCGTCCTCGTCTCCTTGGGGACCAGGGGGAGGTGATGACCCAGCCTTGCAGCCTCGTCAGCGAGGCCGGCATCCTTCTAGCTGAAAGAGGTACTGAGCGCTGATCAAAATTTATTGGCGCTCAGATGGTTTGGGCTGGACTTGGATCACGTGACACTAGTCACGTCATGCGACCTACTTGTTCTGCTATTAAAGGATGCAGCCTGCTGGCCACAGTTCGCCTGTGAATGGTCTTGCTACCCTCACCAGCATTTTTGTATTGTGCCTTCTGTGTGTTTAGGACCTCGGCTCTGTTTGTGACCTTGACCTTGTGACCTCCCTGGAATTGAAGTGACCTCTTAACTTCAGACTTCGGATTGTGTTTTGACTTCATTATCGAATTGCTCCCTGTGTTCCTGCGTGACCTCCTGGCTTTGACTTGGCTTGTCTGACTCGTTACGTTTACTTCTGTTATCTTCTTAGGCCCCTGCACATATCTAAGCAAGGGACTGCCGCCAAGTTGTACGCCGTCGGTTAGGACAGGTCGTGCAAGTAGGCAGGGACAGAGGTGGGGTGGAGTTTAGGGCTGCCCTTATCCCTACCCTCTGTCGTCACAATCATATTAAACTGTATTCAAGATCATAATCCCTGACAAGTAGGAGTAGGATGCGGCATCTCTTTAGCTCAGCCCTCTGAAGTAACTTGTCCTCATGTGTGATTATGACAGGAGTTATGTGCATAAATAGGATGACAGCCATTTTATCCCCTGATGATTGCTCCGCAGACAAAGCAAGCCATTATAACTAATGAAAGGTATTTGGGAATATATTTATAATAAAGTATTTTCATTTTCTTAATTCCCAGAGAACCCCTTTAAGGTGTTGATCAGCCTTCCTATTTAGCTGAGATGTGGTTTCACTTTCTAGCCTGAGCTTTGAGGTTTTCTAGACTCTAGTAACCAGTAAAGGTGGGATCTCTTGTCTGTCTACCCGTGTACCATACTTTACCTGTCTACCTAATACTACCCCTTGCCACCTGACATTGGAACTGCTACCTCGACTACACATGTATGCCATTAGGCTTTAGTCCAAAGTCAAACTGGTTAGTTGGCACACTGTCCGTTACTGTAGAATATTTTTCATGGAACAATCCCTTTGATAGTTTGTATGCATGTTGACTGGAAATTACACTGTTAATACACAGTTTACAATGTATTGCAATAATCTGGAAACATAAATGAAAATATTTAATTTGACAAACATAAGGGCAAGAAGGATAGTGTGTTGTTGACTGCAAAAATAGGAACAATAAACAATTTGCAAGTTGTTTCATTATCATAACATCTGTAAAAACATAATGTAGTATAGCTCAAAGGATGAACTACAGCCTGCCACTTAATATGAGTTCCAGCACCCAAGGCTTATCACAACGGCTGCAGCACTTTATAAGCAGCATCTGTTTAGACATTACAGTTCATTAAAGGGACACTCTCATCAATATAAATTTTTTTTTTTTACTGGATCAGTAAAAGAAAAAATACAGGGAGCAGTCTTTACCTTCATAGGCAAGTTACTGTGTTCTGCATAGTTGAAGGAGTTATTAATACATGAAAAGTGGTAATGACACTACACTGCGTGCAGAATTATTAGGCAAATGAGTATTTTGACCACATCATCCTCTTTATGCATGTTGTCTTACTCCAAGCTGTATAGGCTCGAAAGCCTACTACCAATTAAGCATATTAGGTGATGTGCAATCTCTGTAATGAGGAGGGGTGTGGTCTAATGACATCAACACCCTATATTAGGTGTGCATAATTATTAGGCAACTTCCTTTCCTTTGGCAAAATGGGTCAAAAGAAGGACTTGACAGGCTCAGAAAAGTCAAAAATAGTGAGATATCTTGCCGAGGGATGCAGCACTCCTAAAATTGCAAAGCTTCTGAAGCGTGATCATCGAACAATCAAGCGTTTCATTCAAAATAGTCAAACAGGCTCGCAAGAAGCGTGTGGAAAAACCAAGGCGCAAAATAACTGCCCATGAACTGAGAAAAGTCAAGCGTGCAGCTGCTAAGATGCCACTTGCCACCAGTTTGGGCCATATTTCAGAGCTGCAACATCACTGGAGTGCCCAAAAGCACAAGGTGTTCAATACTCAGAGACATGGCCAAGGTAAGAAAGGCTGAAAGACGACCACCACTGAACAAGACACACAAGCTGAAACGTCAAGACTGGGCCAAGAAATATCTCAAGACTGATTTTTCTAAGGTTTTATGGACTGATGAAATGAGAGTGAGTCCTTGGTGGGCCTGATGGATGGGCCCGTGGCTGGATTGGTAAAGGGCAGAAGCTCCAGTCCGACTCAGACGCCAGCAAGGTGGAGGTGGAGTACTGGTTTGGGCTGGTATTATCAAAGATGAGCTTGTGGGGCCTTTTCGGGTTGAGGATGGAGTCAAGCTCAACTCCCAGTCCTACTGCCAGTTTCTGGAAGACACCTTCTTCAAGCAGTGGTACAGGAAGAAGTCTGCATCCTTCAAGAAAAACATGATTTCATGCAGGACAATGCTCCATCACACGCGTCCAAGTACTCCACAGCGTGGCTGGCAAGAAAGGGTATATAAGAAGAAATCTATGACATGGCCTCCTTGTTCACCTGATCTGAACCCCATTGAGAACCTGTGGTCCATCATCCAAATGTGAGATTTACAAGGAGGGGAAAACAGTACACCTCTCTGAACAGGTCTGGGAGGCTGTGGTTGCTGCTACACGCAATGTTGATGGTGAACAGATCAAAACACTGACAGAATCCATGGATGGCAGGCTTTTGAGTGTCTTGCAAAGAAAGGTGGCTATATTGGTCACTGATTTTGTTTTTGTTTTGTTTTTGAATGTCAGAATGTATATTTTGTGAATGTTGAGATGTTATATTGGTTTCACTGTTAAAAATAAATAATTGAAATGGGTATATATTTGTTTTTTGTTAAGTTGCCTAATAATTATGCACAGTAATAGTCACCTGCACACACAGATATCCCCCTAAAATAGCTAAAACTAAAAACTACTTCCATAAATATTCAGCTTTGATATTAATGAGTTTTTTGGGTTCATTGAGAACATGGTTGTTGTTCAATAATAAAATTAATCCTCAAAAATACAACTTGCCTAATAATTCTGCACTCCCTGTACTTACCATATCTCTTCATTGTGAATGTGCTTTCACATTTACAGAAAATTGTATTGAATGGTAAAAGAGTACAAATAAGACTGGATAGATTATTTGTAACCTGGGAGAAAGTATGTCACTACTAAATTATTATGAATATTATTTGTCTTCACAGTTGGCATCGATTAGTAGAGAGGAAGGTGTAATTATTAAAGAATGTTGGAGGGAAATAGGTATAGCTTATGCTGAGAAATCTAGCGTATTAGGATTACTAGAAGCTGGGATTTTAGGGATAAGGATAGGTCATCAGTATCTGATCGGTGGTGGTCCAACATCTCCACTCCTGGCCAATCATCTGCTTAAGAAGGCACTGGCGCTGTGAGCACCACGGCCTTCTCGCAGCTTACCAATCATAGCGCCATATATTGTATGGTAGCTGTGCTTGGTATCGTACTCAGCCCATAGAATAATAATCTTTATTTATATAGTGCCACTATATTCCACAGCGCTTTACAATTCATGTACAAAACAAAAGTTACTGGCTAATATACAACCAAAACACTAGGACTGAGGGCTCTGCTCGCAAGAGCTTACAATTTATAACGAAGTGGGGGTGAAACAAAAGGTAGTTGATTGTAATATGAAGTGGTCCAGTGGTGTAGGCAGATCTGTGTGTGCTAGTGCTTTGGGTGTGGGGAGCCTGTGAGATCGTTTAGTGCACAGTCACTACTCTCACCCACGACCTCCAGGTACGTGGTTAGATCGTAAACCCCTGGGGATTTTCAGGTGTGGCTCATGGAAAGCTTGTAGGTACTAGTGTTGATCACGAATATTCGAATTGCGAATTTTAATTGTGAATATAGGCACTTCGAGAATTCGCAAATATTTCGAATTTCGTAAAATATATTAGTAATCGCGAATAATAGATCTTTAAAAAAATACCAGTTCATGCAAATTTTTATGTAAATATTTTAGGTGAATTTTATGCGAAGTTTCGCAATCAAGAAAATAATGCCTGGAGATCATGAATTCGCGAATTCTCGAATATATGGCGAATATTCACCCAAATATTCACGAAATATCGCGAATTTGAATATTGCCCCTGCCGCTCATCACTAGTAGGTACGTGAAGAATACCAAAATTAATATCTGTTCACTCACTGGCCTTAGTTACACCATCAGGGACTTCATTAATTGCAGGAGTAGAGGAGTTATATATCTTTGCCAATGTACTTGTCCGTTAGACTAAGTTTGCAAAACATATAGAGAACTGAGGCGGAGAATCTTTTAACACATCAATTACATTAAGAAAGATAACAACACCCCTGTAGCCAATCACATCCTGCATTTTCATGGTGGTGACCCACAGGCATTGTCTTTTTCTGCACTGGAATTGGTCCTACCTTCCCCCAGAAAAGGTGACTGGGACTAATGCATCCTTCAGAAAGAATCTGAATGGATTTATCGCTTTCGCTCTCAGTCACCTGGTGGTTTAAATGAGAGGCTTACATTCATTTGTTTTATTTAGCCCTATGTGTCTCCTTCTTTTTGCGTAATAAAACAATGGAGGGATTTTTATTTTGAGGGGAAGTTTTTATTTTGTTTTTTGAGTATGCAGATATCCTAGTTTATCTATTTTTCTATTTATTTTTGACTCTGTGTTTGCCTCAATATTTTCCCTCCTCAGTGTTGTCTATCTCAGGGGTTAAATAGGGCCCCATTGGTCCTTTTTTGATTTGTGAAAATTGGGTGTTATGCACTATATCTCGCCAGTCAAATGAGAGTGTTACATGCAGTAATTAGAATCATTATGTATGCTTTATTTCCCTTTTTTTATAACATCAACATTCTGCATATTTTTAGATACTGTGACATAGCAAGGGGTTTTGTTTGGGAAGGCAGGCATTTTCCTCCCAACATGGGTGGCTGGGCTGATTTCCAGCCAGGTGAGTTCAAATACTGGACCGGTCTGGGTTTTGGCAGCACCTGGCTGTCCTTTAGATAGGCAGCTGGGCTCAGAATCCAGGTCTCTGTTTCGGGATCTGAGGCATGGTACCGTGCTAGAGGGCTGAGAGCCGCATGCGGGGAAACAGGCCCCCTAAAGCCTGTTGTGGACCGCTAAAAAAAAAACTGCTAACAAGGTGACTGTTTTGTTCTTTGGACTTTCCTTTGTGTGAACGAACACTAAGACTGAAAAATGTTGCTTTGTTGTTTCCTTCTGTGTGAATAAACACTGAAGTTTTGTTTTACAAACTGTTTCTTTTGCCTCTGTTCTGCATCCGCTTACCCTGCCTACCATAGCTAATCCCCACAATTGGTGGCTTGGAGGAGGCACACACAGTCCGGCTGGCGTAAACGCCGAAATATTTTTTTCGGGTACGGCTGGATGTTCTGGATAAAACCAGCTAAATTTGAACCTGTGTCAAGTGACAAAATGGAGGCTGTAATGAAAGCTCTCGTGGAGGCTAACCAAGACCAGCAAGAAACAAACCAGCTGCTGTTACAACATGTGATGGCTTTACAGACGGCAGGAGCGTCCCACAGTGTCCATGATGTCCTGAAAGCGGTCTGTGCGGCGATCCCCAAGATGACACCATCAGATGACGTCGAAACCTACCTGGCGATGTACGAGAAGGTGGCCACAAGGGAGAATCTACCCTGAAATCAGTGGGCTGAGGTTATCGGTTCGTTCCCGACATCCGATTCCCAGCGGGTGTATTTCAACTTGCAGGACGATCAAGCGGCCGACTATCAGAAAGTCAAGGGTGAGTTTCTGGCAAGACTGGGGGTGAATGTGTTGGTCCGGGCCCAGCGGGTGCATCAGTGGGGGTTTAAGCCGGCTGAGCCCATGAGACCCCAGTATTATAACCTACTTAACCTCTTGCAAAAGTTGCTACAGCCTGATGTGCTGAGCCCCACTGCTATGCTGGACCGTCTGTTGGCTGATATATTCTGGAGGGCTTTGCCACCCCCTCTCCAGCAATGGATCGGCCAGGTCTCTCCAGGTAATGCTCTCGAGATGGTCGACCTGTTGGAGCGCTATGAGGCTACCCGGAATCTACAGGGCTTCCGTCTGTCGTTATATGCTAGGAAGCTGTGTGCAGTGGGTGCCCCGGAGACTCTGAATCACCTATGCCAGATGGAGGTGGGAGACACTCCAGCGGAGGCTCTTTTGGAGACTGGTGACCCTGGTAAGAGCTCACCTGGTACGGTCCACTGAGTATACTGGCCGGAAAGTCGGGATCATGTGTATTCACTTAAAAGACTACCCCACTGCTATGGTGTCTCTATCCACGGTTGCAGGCAGGTGGACCCACGAGGTGGCTGTTGCCACCAATCTACACTATGAACTTATAATAGGGAATGACTTCCCAGGCTTCCCGGCACTGTGGCCTGCTATGAGAGTGACTGATACCCATGACACAGGGGTAACCCCAGAAGAGTGACCTGGCTCAGGGGGGAGACCAGAACCCTGGGAACCTAAGTCCAGTGGGCCAGCGGTAGGGGTGACCGCCACTTTGGTGGAAGAGGGGGAGACAACCCCGCTGAGTGTGATGGTGGGAGACATGGAGGACTTGCCGCCAGGTCCTGAGCTGGCAGACCTCAATGTCTCCGGGTATAATTTTGGTACCGCCCAACACCGGGACCCAACCCTATCCCGAGCCTGGTAAAATGTATTAATAGTAGATGGCGAACCACAACAACCAGGGGCAGAGTCGGTGTTCCCCCGTTTTGTGGTTCATCAGGAGATGTTGTACTGGGTAAACCAGCTGCGAGGTAAATCCATTGGACAGTTGGTGGTGCCCCAGACTTATCACAAACTTGTGTTAGAGTTAGCCCACTAACATTTTCTCGGGGGTCATCTGGGAATGCAGAAGACACATGACCGGATACTACAACGGTTTTACTGGCCCAGTGTGTTTAGGGAGGTGGAAGAATTCTGTAAGTCTTGCCCGACCTGCCAGGTAACTAGCCCCCGGTACCTTTTTTGCAGTCCCTTGGTACCTGTCCCGATCATCGAGGTGACGTTTGAGCGAATCGCTATGGACCTCGTAGGCCCAGCACTGAAGTCCGCTAGAGGACACCAACACATCTTGGTCGTCCTGGACTACGCCACTCGGTACCCGGAGGCGGTGCCACTGCGACATACATCGGCAAAGCTTATAGCTAAGGAGCTAATGGAGATGTTCTCCCGAGTGGGGCTACCTAAAGAGGTTTTGACTGACCAGAAGACCCCTTTTATGTCCAAGGTCATGAGGGAACTCTGTAAGTTGCTGCATATCAGACAGTTACGGACGTCCGTGTACCATCCGCAAACAGATGGTCTGGTTGAAAGGTTTAACAAAACTCTAAAAACTATTTTAAAAAGGGTGGTGTCTAAAGATGGATTGGGACCTTCTTCTGCCCTATCTCATGTTTTCTGTGCGAGAGGTACCCCAGGCTTCTACTGGGTTCTCGCCCTGCAAATTGCTTTATGGCAAACATCCTCGTGGTCTGTTAGACGTGGCCAAAGAGGCATGGGAACAGCAACCCACTCCGCATAAAAGTGTCCTGGAGTATGTTATCAAGATACAACAGCGGATAGAGACCATTTTGCCTCTTGTCAGGGAGAATATGGAGGCCGCTCAGCGAGCCCAGAGTCGGATCTATAATCGGCAGCCTCGGGTCCGGATCTTTAACCTTGGTGATCGGGTGATCGGGTTTTGGTTCTGGTACCGACCGTAGACAGTAAGTTCCTGGCTAGATGGCAGGGGCCCTATGAGGTACTCGAGAAATTTGGAGAGGTAAATTACAAGGTACACCAGGTTTACCATGTTAATGTCACGGCGGACAGGATATAAGATACATAAATCACAAAACAAGCACCACTCCAACCCCCACTTCTGATGCATCAACCTCCACCACGAATGGCTGAGACACATCGGGCTGCACCAGAATGGGAGCAGACGCAAAACACTCCTTAATAGTCGAAAAGGCCTGCAATGCCTCATCCGACCAAACAGAGACGTCGGCGCCCTTCTTTGTCATATCAGTCAGAGGTCTTACAATGGTAGAATAGTTCAAAATACATTTTCGATGATAGTTAGTAAACCCCAAAAACCGCATCAAAGCTTTCTGATTCTCTGGTCGGTCCTATTCCAGAACCGCCCGGACCTTTTCGGGGTCCATACGAAAACCAGAGTCAGAAAGCAGATATCCCAAAAACGTAAGCTCCTGCACAGAAAACACACATTTCTCCAATTTGGCATATAATTTATTCTCCCGAAGGATCGTCAAAACCTGTCTCACATGATCCTGATGGGTCTTCAGATCAGGAGAGTAAATTAAAATGTCATCCAAGTAAACTACCATGAACCTCCCCACCAAATGATGAAAAATGTCATTGACGAATCGCTGAAATACCGCTGCCGCGTTCGTCAACCCAAAAGGCATAACCAGATTCTCAAAATGACCCTCGTGCGTATTGAAGGCCGTTTTCCACTCATCCCCTTCCTTGATTCTGATCAGATTGTAGGCCCCTCTCAAATCCAACTTGGAGAACACCTTGGCACCAACAATCTGATCAAAAAGGTCGGAGATCAAAGGAAGGGGATACGGATCCCGGACCGTAATACGGTTCAATTCCCGGAAATCCAAACAAGGTCTCAGCGATCCATCCTTTTTCTTTACAAAGAATAAACCTACTGCCACCAGAGACTTAGATGGCCTAATATGACCTTTTGCCAAACTCTCGGCGATATACATCCGCATGACCTCTCTTTCGGGTTGAGAAAGATTGTAAAGCCGAGACTTTGGCAACTTAGCCCCAGGGATGAGATTAACTGGATAATCATAGTCATCATGAGGGGGCAATTCCTGAGCCCCACCCTCCGAAATGACATCCGCAAAATCTGAGAGATACTGAGGTAGAACTGTAGTGGATACACCAGAGATAGATGTGCCAAGACAATTATTCGAACAAAATTCACCCCAACCAATGATTTGTCTTGCTTGCCAATCTATAATTGGATTATGTTTTGTCAACCATTGTAACCCTAAGACTATAGGAGCGGGCAAATCCTTCATGACAAAACAAGACATAATCTCAACATGTGAATCACCCACCCTTAACTGAATACCATGAGCAATATGAGTGAGACTCCTTTGAGAAAGAGGGGAAGAATCTATTGCAAACACGGGAATCTCTCTTTATAAAGTGCAAGTACTTAGACCCAGATTTTGAAGAAAAAGAAAGTCAATAAGGTTTACCCCAGCACCACAGTCAATGAATACCTGAACAAAAAAATTTCTTGAGTCTAGCGCCACCATAGCTGGAAGGATAAAATGAGTATTACAGGGAGCTTGCATACCTGCTTGCTCCACCACTCCATTCACGCTACCAAGAGTCAGGACGGTTTTCTTTTTCTCTTTCTTATCATCATGCGGTTTAACAAAAGGACAAGCAAAAACAAAACGACCACTTTTCCCACAGTAGTAACATAGTTTATGCAATCTCCTAAAGTCTCTACTACCAGAACGGAAAGATATATGACCCAGCTGCATGGGTTCCTCCCCTACCCCAGAGCTATATGTAATATCACCCTGGGAAGCAGGTGAGACGAAGCCACTCACAGAAGGGATCCCTTGCGCGGAGGGAGCCTTACACCTCTCTCTGATACGTCTATCTAACCGTACTGCCAAAGACATAGCATTCTCTAAAGTATCCGGGTACTCATGAAAAGCCAGGGCATCTTTCAACCTCTCAGATAACCCTTGGCAAAACTGACTACGTAACGCAGGGTCATTCCACTCTGACTCTGTAGCCCATATCCTAAACTCAATGCAGTAAACCTCTGCAGTATGTTCACCCTGTAATAAATTATGCAATTTAGATTCCGCCATCGACACCCGATCTAGGTCATCGTAAATTAATCCCAGGGCTTTGAAAAATTCTTCCACCGACCGGAGGGCCAGAGAACCAGGCGGCAGAGAAAAGGCCCAGGATTGCGCGTCCCCTTTAAGCAGAGAAATGATTATACCAACCCTCTGACTTTCATCACCTGACGAAGATGGACGCAGCCGAAAATACAATTTGCATGACTCTTTAAACGGATAAAATCATAAGCACCCCCTGTAAATCTCTCAGGAAGAGCGACTTTAGGCACCCCAAAAATTTGACCTGCACCTGATGCCAGAACACTCTGACACCGTGTGACCGAACTACGCAGATCCGCAACCTCTAGGGATAATCCCTGCATGCGGTCAACTAGCGCATCAATTGACGCCATCACAAAAACCGCTGAGTAATGGCAGTCACAGTATGGCGGGTTATAATGTCACGGCGGACAGGATATAAGATACATAAATCACAAAACAAGTTTTCTAGGCGAGAAGCTGGGGATAAGGTCACCTCCTAGCTAATCCCTAACTGCTCTCCCTATTCTGCTTTGCCCACATTCAGACCTTGAAGGTAGGAATAATGTGTCCTCGTGCCTGGGCTGGGAATACCCTAGAATCCATGAGATGGGGAAAGGGGAAAAAGGGACAGCCTGCTCCCTCAGAACCAGGAGAGGACAGACGACACACAAAAGCCAAAACAGCAAACCAAAGAAATAAGAAACCAACTTATCTTATCTGAGCTGGAAAAGCCAATCCTTCACTCCTTAGTTCCACAGACTGACTGAGCTATAACCGCATGGCCCCCTGGAGTGAAGTTATTTAAGCCAATGACCCCACCCAGAGCACCTGAAGGGAGGCGGATCTAGCACGACTCCAAAACAAAACAAATGATTAGACACGTGCTGCTAATCTGACAGACCTCCGCACATCTGGATTAGTAGAACTACAGGTAACAGCACTCCGCTAGTCAATTGCACAAAGATATAAGCAAACACTGAAAAAATAACTGCTTGGTGGCCATACTTACTGCAAATGCAGCTAGAAGCTCTTTGCGAATATAATTGATCAAAAATATTTCGGGCCCATCTACCGGTCGTCAAGGTCGCTTCTAATCAGATGGGTCCTACTCTAACATGCCTCTCCTGGGCTTACAGCCTACAGAGTTTTTTTTAGACCTCTGCACATCGTCTGAGCAGGGCATGACAGTTAATTTACTTAAACCTTGGAAAGATAGGGAGACCTGTACTGAAGGCAGCCCGTGACCGGGTTTTCTAGGGGAAGAGTTTCCGGCTCCTATGTCTGATGCAAAGGAAGTGGTTGCCACAGTAAAAATAGCTGACAGCCTCTCCTCTAAACAGGCTAAGGAGACCAGGGAGTTCGTTAGTCAGAACACGGATATGTTCTCGGACCTCCCTGGATGCACTTCCAAGATCCAGCATGACAGCGTCACTGAGACTCAGGCAAAAGTCCGGTTAAAGCCATACCGGGTACCCGAGGCTCGGTGACAAGCCATATCGGAGTAAAAGCAGCTCATGCTGCGGCTGTCACCGCCAGTTCTGTGAGAAAGTCTGACAGACGTTCTTCTCTACCTCTTGTATGACGTTCTTTGTTTTGGTTTCACTTTGTCATCTCCTTTCCTTCTGCCAGGTGTCACTTATTTAGACTAATCGTCTTCCTTTATATTCCCTCCCATACTGCCTCACTTTGCGGTTTATACAACTTACTGGATGAAGTGTTCACTGCTGGAGGCTGCTGCTGCTGTTTGCTCAGATAAGTCTTTTCCTTTATTGTGTTTCCTTGCTAGCTTGATTCTAGGTGACCATGACTCGGTCCGTATTAAGTGCAGGGAGGCGGTGGTCGTGTCCCCTCACTATTATAGGGTTTTCAGGTGTCACACAGTCTTAGGTACATGGGCATGCAATCGTCTACCATTGAGACCCTTGCATGTGCATAGTAGTCAGGGAGAGCCCTTAGGGTTTTAAAGGGCTCAACTATATGCTCCTTAGTTTGGGATCAAGCCAGTCGGTCATTTATTCATAAGTTCCAGCTATCTGCAAATTCATCCGTGACATTATAAACCGCCAAAACCGTCTTAAGCATGGATCCGGTTTTAGCCTTGATTGACCGCATGCAAGGTCTTTCGCTGGAGGTAGCAGATCTCCGTAAAACTGTGTCTCAGTTTCAGGTGAC
This sequence comes from Bufo bufo, assembly GCF_905171765.1. Classification (NCBI taxonomy): domain Eukaryota; kingdom Metazoa; phylum Chordata; class Amphibia; order Anura; family Bufonidae; genus Bufo; species Bufo bufo. The sequence goes on from NC_053389.1 coordinate 656,886,498, forward strand.
TGGTTCTGCTGGCATTCATAGAGTTTGTTCCGAGCCTAAGATCTCGCTTCCGGATACGTTCTCCGGGGGTAGTGAGAATCTTGTTCGCTTTAGAGAGGCTTGCAAACTCCATTTTCGCCTACTTACCCATTCCTCTGGTGATGAGGAGCAGAGGGTGGGGATCATCATCTCTCTGCTCAGTGATAACGCTCAGTCTTGGGCCTTTTCGCTGCCGGTGGGGGCACGGCCCCTCCGATTGGTGGATGAATTTTTTGTAGCCCTGGGGCAGATATATGATGACCCGGATCGTATTGCTCTGGCTGAATCTAAACTGCGTCTTTTATGCCAGGATAAACAGTCCGCAGAGATATATTGTTCTGAATTTCGGAGATGGGCAGCTGATACTGGTTGGTATGATGCTGCACTCCGAAGTCAATTTTGCCATGGTCTTTCAGAAAGATTTGCATTTGCTTTTCATGAGAGACCAGCGTTGTTAGAGTCTGCCATGTCTCTAGCTGTTCATATTGACAGGCGTCTTAGAGAGAGAGGAGACTACTCTTTCCTGTCATATTCAGCCCAAGGACAGTGGGGCTGTCTCATTCAGTGCGCAGGGGTCTTAGTCTCTCTCAATCCCCTCTGAGGAGGAGGCCATGCAGCTGGGTTTGCTTGCCTCTGATAGTAGAGGATTCAGCTCTCAGAGGAGGGTTTGTTTCTGTTGTGGGGGTATAAATCATTTGGCTAATGTTTGCCCCTCTAGGAGATTCATGAAGTTTTCATGGAGGGTAATAAAAAATAAAAAAATAAACCCTCTAAAAACTTTCCATTTGCTACTATTGGCAAGGTTGATGCGGAAATTGAAGGTTTGCCGTTTGCTTGTAGTTCCCGTTTTCTCCTACCTGCCAGGGTGGCGCTAGACAGCAAGAACATTGTTTGTGAGATTTTTTTAGATAGTGGAGCAGTTGTCAATCTCATTGATAATCAATTTGCAACAATGCATGGTTTCCAGGTGTGCACTTTGGAAAAGGATATACCTGTTTTTGCTATCGATTCAGCTCCACTTTCTCAAAGATCGTTAAAGGGCATAGTTCACAATATCCGTTTGACTGTGGGTGACGCTCATGTTGAGGATATGTCATGTTTGGTCTTAAGTGGATTACCTACTCCTCTAGTGTTGGGGCTTCCCTGGCTCACTAAACATAACCCCACCATTGATTGGCAAGCAAGGCAAATAAATGGTTGGAGTGAGTTTTGCAGAGAGAATTGCCTCACGGCGTCTCTTTCAGAGGTTTCTACCAAGACTGTGCCATCTTTTCTCTCTGAATTTTCTGATGTGTTTTCCGAGAGTGGTGTCCAGGAGTTTCCCTTTCACCGGGAGTACAACTGCCCTATTAATCTCATCCCAGGCGCCAAGCTGCCAAAATCACGATTATACAATCTCTCCCAACCTGAAAGAGTCGCTATGCGTACTTATATCTCTGAGAGCCTAAGAAAGGGACACATCCAATCCTCGAAGTCACCTGTTGCCGCTTTTTTTTTTTGTTTGTTAAGAAAAAAGATGCTTCTTTAAGATCTTGTCTGGATTTCAGGGAGCTGAACCGTATCATGATTCGTGACCCTTATCTGCTCCCTCTGATCCCGGACCTGTTTAACCAGATTGTTGTGGCTAAAGTTTTTTCTAAGTTGGATTTAAGAGGGGCATACAACCTAGTCAGGGTCAGGGAAGGGGATGAATGGAAGACGGCCTTAAATACCCCTGAGGGTCATTTCGAGAATTTGGTTATGCCCTTTGGTTTAATGAATGCTCCGGCCGTCTTCCAACATTTTGTGAACAGCATTTTTTATCATTTAATGGGGAAATTTGTACTGGTGTATCTAGATGACATTTAGATTTTTTCTCCTGATTTCAAGACTCATGGGGACCACCTATGTCAGGTCTTGCTGATTCTGCGGGAGAATAAATTGTACGCTAAACTGGAGAAATGTGTGTTTGCAGTTACGGAGATTCAATTTCTTGGTTTTCTTCTCTCCGCTTCTGGTTTTCGGATGGATCCTGAGAAGGTCCGCGCTGTGCTTGATTGGGAGCTTCCTGAGAATCAGAAGGCGCTGATGCGTTTTTTGGGTTTTGCCAATTATTACAGAAAGTTAATCTTGAATTATTCCTCTGTTGTTAAGCCACTCACTGATACTGTCCTGATTAAAAGTTTAAGACCACTTGAAAAATGGCAAAAAATCATATTTAGCATGGCTGGATCTTAACAAGGTTCCAAGTAGAGCTTCAACATGCAACAAGAAGAAATGGGAGTGAGACAAAACATTTTTTGAGCATTCAATTTAATGAAAACAACTAATAAACTGAAACAGGCTGTTTTTCAGCTAATCAAAAGTTTAGGACCACACCTCCAAAAAAAAAAAAAAACCCCCCAAAACAGAAATCCAACTTCCAAACATGAACTCAGTAATGAGTAGCTCCGCTGTTATTGTTTATCACCTCAAAAATTAGTTTCGGCCTGCTTGATGCAAGCATTTCCATGAGGTGAGTGGGAACATTTCTCTAAGCACAAAGGCCATCTACTGTCTGGAACTTTTGTCCATTTTTGTAAACTTCCCTTGCCATTAGAGTTGAGCGAACACCTGGATGTTCGGGTTCGAGAAGTTCGGCCGAACTTCCCGGAAATGTTCGGGTTCGGGATCCGAACCCGATCTGAACTTCGTCCCGAACCCGAACCCCATTGAAGTCAATGGGGACCAGAACTTTTGGGCACTAAAAAGGCTGTAAAACAGCCCAGGAAAGAGCTAGAGGGCTGAAAAAGGCAGCAACATGTAGGTAAATCCCCTGCAAACAAATGTGGATAGGAAAATGAATTAAAATAAAAATTAAAAAAATAAAAATGAACCAATATCAATTGGACAGAGGTCCCGTAGCAGAGAATCTGGCTTCACGTCAGCAGAGAATCAGTCTCTTCATGCCATAGCAAAGAATCTGGCTTCATGTCAGCAGAGAATCAGTCTCTTCATGCCATAGCAGAGAATCTGGCTTCATGTCAGCGCAGAATCAGTCTTCATGTCATAGCAGAGAATCAGGCTTCACGTCACCCACCACTGGAACAGGCCACTGTCACACATTTAGGCTCCGGCACCCAGGCAGAGGAGAGAGGTCCTGTAACAGAGAATCTGGCCTGATGTCAGCACAGAATCTGTCTTCATGTCATAGCAGAGAATCAGGCTTCACGTCACCCACCACTGGAACAGGCCACTGTCACACATTTAGGCCCCGGCACCCAGACAGAGGAGAGCGGTCCCGTAACAGAGAATCTGGCCTTATGTCAGCGCAGAATCTGTCTTTATGTCATAGCAGAGAATCAGGCTTCACGTCACCCACCACTGGAACAGGCCACTGTCACACATTTAGGCCCAGGCACCCAGGCAGAGGAGAGAGGTCCCGTAACAGAGAATCTGGCCTTATGTCAGCGCAGAATCTGTATTCATGTCATAGCAGAGAATCAGGCTTCACGTCACCCACCACTGGAACAGGCCACTGTCACACATTTAGGCCCCGGCACCCAGACAGAGGAGAGCGGTCCCGTAACAGAGAATCTGGCCTTATGTCAGCGCAGAATCTGTCTTCATGTCATAGCAGAGAATCAGGCTTCACGTCACCCACCACTGGAACAGGCCACTGTCACACATTTAGGCCCAGGCACCCAGGCAGAGGAGAGAGGTCCCGTAACAGAGAATCTGGCCTTATGTCAGCGCAGAATCTGTATTCATGTCATAGCAGAGAATCAGGCTTCACGTCACCCACCACTGGAACAGGCCACTGTCACACATTTAGGCCCAGGCACCCAGGCAGAGGAGAGAGGTCCCGTAACAGAGAATCTGGCCTTATGTCAGCCCAGAATCTGTCTTTATGTCATAGCAGAGAATCAGGCTTCACGTCACCCACCACTGGAACAGGCCACTGTCACACATTTAGGCCCAGGCACCCAGGCAGAGGAGAGAGGTCCCGTAACAGAGAATCTGGCCTTATGTAAGCGCAGAATCTGTCTTCATGTCATAGCAGAGAATCAGGCTTCACGTCACCCACCACTGGAACAGGCCACTGTCACACATTTAGGCCAGGCACCCAGCAGAGGAGAGAGGCCCGTAACAGAGAATCTGGCCTTATGTCAGCGCAGAAATCTGCTTCATGTCATAGCAGAGATCAGGCTTCACGTCACCCACCACTGGAACAGGCACTGTCACACATTTAGGCCCAGGCACCAGGCAGAGGAGAGAGGTCCCGTATCAGAGAATCTGCCTTATGTCAGCGCAGAATCTGTCGTCATGTCATAGCAGAGAATCAGCTTCACGTCACCCACCACTGGAACACCACTGTCACACATTTAGCCAGGCACCAGCAGAGAGAGAGGTCCCGTAACAGAGAATCTGGCCTTATGTCAGCGCAGAATCTGTCTTCCATGTCATAGCAAGAATCAGGCTTCACGTCACCCACCACTGGAACAGGCCACTGTCACACATTTAGGCCCAGGCACCCAGGCAGAGGAGAGAGGTCCCGTAACAGAGAATCTGGCCTTATGTCAGCGCAGAATCTGTCTTCATGTCATAGCAGAGAATCAGGCTTCACATCACCCACCACTGGAACAGGCCACTGTCACACATTTAGGCCCAGGCACCCAGGCAGAGGAGAGAGGTCCCGTAACAGAGACTGGCCTTATGTCACGCAGAATCTGTATTCATGTCATAGCAGAGAATCAGGCTTCACGTCACCCACCACTGGAACAGGCCACTGTCACACATTTAGGCCCAGGCACCCAGGCAGAGGAGAGAGGTCCCGTAACAGAGAATCTGCCTTATGTAAGCGCAGAATCTGTCCTTCATGTCATAGCAGAGAATCAGCTTCACGTCACCACCACTGAACAGGCCACTGTCACACATTTAGGCCCAGGCACCCAGGCAGAGAGAGAGGTCCCGTAACAGAGAATCTGGCCTTATGTCAGCGCAGAATCTGTCTTCATGTCATAGCAGAGAATCAGGCTTCACGTCACCCACCACTGGAACAGGCCACTGTCACACATTTAGGCCCAGGCACCAGGCAGAGGAGAGAGGTCCCGTAACAGAGAATCTGGCCTTAGGTCAGCGCAGAATCAAACTTCATGTCATAGCAGAGAATCAGGCTTCACGTCACCCACCACTGGAACAGCCACTGTCACACATTTAGGCCCAGGCACCCAGGCAGAGGAGAGGTCCCGTAACAGAGAATCTGGCCTTATGTCAGCGCAGAATCTGTCTTCATGTCATAGCAGAGAATCAGGCTTCACGTCACCCACCACTGGAACAGGCCACTGTCCAACACATTTTAGGCCCAGGCACCAGGCAAGGAGAGAGTCCCGTACAGAGAATCCTGGCCTTATGTCAGCGCAAAATCTTCCTTCATGTCATAGCAGAGAATCAGGCTTCACGTCACCCACCACTGGAACAGGCCACTGTCACACATTTAGGCCCAGGCACCCAGGCAGAGAAGAGAGGTCCCGTAACAGAGAATCTGGCCTTATGTCAGCGCAGAATCTGTCTTCATGTCATAGCAGAGAATCAGGCTTCACATCACCCACCACTGGAACAGGCCACTGTCACACATTTAGGCCCAGGCACCCAGGCAGAGGAGAGAGGTCCCGTAACAGAGAATCTGGCCTTATGTCAGCGCAGAATCTGTATTCATGTCATAGCAGAGAATCAGGCTTCACGTCACCCACCACTGGAACAGGCCACTGTCACACATTTAGGCCCCGGCACCCAGACAGAGGAGAGCGGTCCCGTAACAGAGAATCTGGCCTTATGTCAGCGCAGAATCTGTCTTCATGTCATAGCAGAGAATCAGGCTTCACGTCACCCACCACTGGAACAGGCCACTGTCACACATTTAGGCCCCGGCACCCAGACAGAGGAGAGGTTCATTCAACTTTGGGGTTGCCCCCGCAATATAATGGTAAAATGAAATTAAAAATAGTATTGAATGAGGAAGTGCCCTGGAGTAGAATAATATATGTTAGGGGAGGTAGTTAATATCTAATCTGCACAAGGGATGGACAGGTCCTGTGGGATCCATGCCTGGTTCATTTTTATGAACGTCAGCTTGTCCCACATTGCTGAGACAGGCGCTGGCGTTGTCTGTAATGACGCCCCCCTGCCGTTCTGAATACACGTTCAGTACAAAACTCTGGCCGCCGGGCAGGCCAGCACCACCAAGGCTTAAAAGGCTAGCTCTGGCCACGTGGACAATTTGGAGACCCCAGAAGTTGAATGGGGGCCGAACCATCATCAGTACGTGGAGGGGTGTGCACAGGTACTGTTCCACCATGTTAGTGAAATGTTGCCTCCTGCTAACACGTTCCGTATCAGGTGGTGTGCAGTTAGCTGTGGCGTGGTGACAAAACTTTTCACATCTCTGCCATGCTAACCCGTGCCCTCAGAGAGCTGGCCGTGACACAGCTGCGTTGGCGACCTCTTGCTCCTCCTCTGCCTTCGCCTGGACATTTGGGAATGCTCTCAGTAGCGGTCTACCAACGTGCGCTTGTACTCGCGCATCTTCCTATCACGCTCCAGTGTAGGAAGTAAGGGTGGGCACATTGTCTTTGTACCGGGGATCCAGCAGGGTGGCAACCCAGTATTCCGCACACTTTAAAATGTGTGGCAACTCTGCTGTCGTTGCGCAGGCACTGCAGCATGTAGTCGCTCATGTGTGCCAGCTGCCCAGAGGTAAGGACAAGCTGTCCTCTGTGGAGGCGTATCGTCATCGTCCTGTGTTTCCCCCCAGCCACGCACCAGTGATGGGCCCGAGCTGCTTTGGGTGCCACCCCGCTGTGAACATGCTTCATCCTCATCCTCCTCCACCTCCTCCTCATCCTCGTCCTCCTCGTCCTCCAGTAGTGGGCCCTGTCTGGCCACATTTGTACCTGGCCTCTGGTGTTGTAAAAAACCTCCCTCTGAGTCACTTTGAAGAGACTGGCCTGAAAGTGCTAAAAATGACCCCTCTTCCTCCTCTTCCTCCTGGGCCACCTCCTCTTCCATCATCGCCCTAAGTGTTTTCTCAAGGAGACATAGAAGTGGTATTGTAACGCTGATAACGGCGTCATCGCCACTGGCCATGTTGGTGGAGTACTCTAAACAGCTCAACAGGGCACACAGGTCTAGCATGGAGGCCCAGTCATTGGTGGTGAAGTGTGTCTGATCCGCAGTGCGACTGACCCGTGCGTGCTGCAGCTGAAACTCCACTATGGCCTGCTGCTGCTCGCACAGTCTGTCCAGCATATGCAAGGTGGAGTTTCACCTGGTGGGTACGTCGCATATGAGGCGGTGAGCGGGAAGGCCGAGTTACGCTGTAGCGCAGACAGGCGAGCAGCGGCAGGGTGTGAACGCCGGAAGCGCGAACAGACGGCCCGCACTTTATGCAGCAGCTCTGACACGTCGGGGTAGTTGCGAATGAACTTCTGCACCACCAAATTCAGCACATGCGCCAGGCAAGGGATGTGCATCAAACCGGCTAGTCCCAGAGCTGCAACGAGATTTCGCCCATTATCGCACACCACCAGGCCGGGCTTGAGGCTCACCGGCAGCAACCACTCGTCGGTCTGTTGTTCTATACCCCGCCACAACTCCTGTGCGGTGTGGGGCCTGTCCCCCAATCATATGAGTTTCAGAATGGCCTGCTGACGTTTACAAACGTGCCTGTGCTGAAGTTGGTGGTGAAGGTGTGTGGCTGACTGGATGAGCAGGTGGAAGAAGAGGAGGAGGAAGCTGAGTAGGAGAGGAGGAGACAGGAGCAAAAGAATGTTGCCCTGCGATCCTTGCGGCAGAAGGACGTGCGCCAAACAGCTCTCCGCCTGGGGCCCAGCCGCCACTTAACATTTAGCCATGTGCAGTTAGGGAGATATAGCGTCCCTGGCCATGCATACTGGTCCACGATCTGTGGTTAGGTGACCTTGCCGACAGATGGCGTTGCGGCGCAGTGCACACTTGATTTTATCGGACACTTGTTTGTGCAGGGAAGGCACGGCTCTCTTGGAGAAGTAGTGGCGGCTGGAACAACATACTGTGGGACAGCAAGTTTACATGAGCTGTGTTGAAGCTGTGTGTGTCCACCAGCCTAAATGACAAGCATTTCATAGGCCAGTAGTTTAGAAATGCTGGCATTCAGGCCAGGGATCGAGGGTGGCTAGGTGGGAATTTACGCTTTCTCTCAAATGTTTGTGAGATGGAGAGCTGAACGCTGCCGTGTGACATGGTTGAGATGCTTGGTGACGCAGGTGGTGTGTTGGTGGTACATCCCATGTTTGCTGGGCGGCAGTGCCACGTTCCTCCAGAGGCGGAGGAAGAGGCCGAGGCGGCGGCAGCAGCAGAAGAGGCCGGAGGCAGCAGCAGCAGAAGAGTAGCAGGGGGAGCCTGAGTGACTTCTTTGTTTTTAAGGGTTTTACTCCACTGCAGTTCATGCTTTGCATGCAGGTGCCTGGTCATGCAGGTTGTGCTAAGGTTCAGAACGTTAATGCCTCGCTTCAGGCTCTGAGGCACAGCGTGCAAACCACTCGGGGTCTTGGTCGTCAGCACATTGTTTGAAGAGAGTGCCATGCCAGGGAACTCCTTGAAGCTGCCTTGGGGTGCTCGGTCCCAGATGGCGGCGGTCAGTAGCAGGCAGAGGTCATCTTGGCGGCGGGTGTTTCGATTTTGCCCACTGCTCCCTCTTTTGCTACGCTGTTGGCTCGGTCTCACCACTGCCTCTTCCTCCGAACTGTGAAAGTCAGTGGCACGACCTTCATTCCATGTGGGGGTCTAGGACCTCATCGTCCCCTGCAGCGTCTTCCCACCCAGTCTTGATCCCTGACCTCGCTGTTCAGTCTGCACACTGCAGAAAGACGCAGCAGTTGCACCTGTGTTTCGTCATCATCAGAGACGTGCTGAGGTGGTATTCCCATGTCCTCATCATCAGGAAAAATAAGTGGTCTGTTGCGTTAGTGCATTCTATCTCTTCCACCCCTGGGGAAGGGCTAGGTGGATGCCCTTGGGAAACCCTGGCAGCAGAGTCTTCAAACAGCATAAGAGACTGCTGCATAACTTGAGGCTCAGACAGTTTCCCTGATATGCATGGGGGTGATGTGACAGACCGATGGCTTTGGTTTTCATGCGCCATCTGTGCCTTTCTGCAGAAGACTGGGTGGGAGATAATGTGAACGTGCTGATCCACTTGTCGGCCACTCCAATTGACTAATGCCTGCAACTGCTCAGGCCTTACCATCCTTAGAACGGCATTGGGCCCCACCAAATATCGCTGTAAATTCTGCTGGCTACTGGACCTGAGGTAGTTTGGTTCACTAGGTACGTGTGCTGTGGCAGAACGGCCACGTCCTCTCCCAGCACCAGAGGGTCCACTAACACCACCACGACCATGTCCACGTCCGCGTCCCTTTTTAGATGTTTTTCCTCATTGTTCCCGTTCACACACAATTTTGAGAATGGCAAACCCTGAAAAAAAAGTGTGCTGTGACGGCACTACAAATAACTTGACCAGCTAAAACAGTAAAGATTTTGGTTAAATAGAGATGTGAGGGCCTGTTTTTTTTGCGCTGTGTGACAGGTATAGGTTTAATCACAGAATCAGATTTCTATCAGCACGCTAGCGTGTGTCTTAGGTTTTTCTGAATGACACTATCAATACCTTCAATGTAAGATATTCTTTTTGGGATAGATTTCAAGTTGGCCTCAAATACCAGAAACTAGTTATTTTGAGAATGGCAAATTTGGGAATGGTTTTTTAACCCAGAAAAAAAAGTGAGCTTTTACGGTCACTACAAATAACTTGACCAGCTAAAACAGTAGAGATTTGGGTAAATAGAGATGGTGAGGCCTGTTTTTTTTGCGCTGTGTGACAGTATAGGTTTAATCACAGAATCAGATTTCTATCAGCACGCTAGCGTGTGTCTTAGGTTTTTCTGAATGACACTATCACTAGCTTCAATGTAAGATATTCTTTTTGGGATAGATTTCAAGTAGGCCTCAAATACCAGAAACTAGTTATTTTGCGAATGGCAAATTTGGGAATGGTTTTTCAACCCAGAAAAAAAAGTGTGCCTTTATGGTCACTACAAATAACTTGACCAGCTAAAACAGTAGAGATTTGGTTAAATAGAGATGTGAGGCCTGTTTTTTTTTGCGCTGTGTGACAGGTATAGGTTTAATCACAGAATCAGATTTCTATCAGCACGCTAGCGTGTGTCTTAGGTTTTTCTGAATGACACTATCACTAGCTTCAATGTAAGATATTCTGTTTGGGATAGATTTCAAGTAGGCCTCAAATACCAGAAACAAGTTATTTTGAGAATGGCAAATTTGGGAATGGTTTTTCAACCCAGAAAAAAAAGTGTGCTTTTACGGTCACTACAAATAACTTGACCAGCTAAAACAGTAGAGATTTGGTTAAATAGAGATGTGAGGCAATGTTTTTTTTTGCGCTGTGTGACAGGTATAGGTTTAATCACAGAATCAGATTTCTATCAGCACGCTAGCGTGTGTCTTAGGTTTTCTGAATGACACTATCACTAGCTTCAATGTAAGATATTCTTTTGGGATAGATTTCAAGTAGGCCTCAAATACCAGAAACTAGTTATTTTGAGAATGGCAAATTTGGGAATGGTTTTCAACCCAGAAAAAAAAGTGTGCCTTTATGGTAACTACAAATAACTTGACCAGCTAAAACAGTAGAGATTTGGTTAAATACAGATGTGAGGCAATGTTTTTTTTTTGCGCTGTGTGACAGGTATAGGTTTTATCACAGAATCAGATTTCTATCAGCACGCTAGCGTGTGTCTTAGGTTTTTCTGAATGACACTATCACTAGCTTCAATGTAAGATATTCTGTTCGGGATAGATTTCAAGTAGGCCTCAAATACCAGAAACTAGTTATTTTGCGAATGGCAAATTTGGGAATGGTTTTTCAACCCAGAAAAAAAAAAGTGTGCTTTTAACGGTCACTACAAATAACTTGACCAGCTAAAACAGTAGAGATTTGGTTAAATAGAGATGTGAGGCCTGTTTTTTTTTGCGCTGTGTGACAGGTATAGGTTTAATCACAGAATCAGATTTCTATCAGCACGCTAGCGTGTGTCTTAGGTTTTTTCTGAATGACACTATCACTAGCTTCAATGTAAGATATTCTTTTTGGGATAGATTTCAAGTAGGCCTCAAATACCAGAAACTAGTTATTTTGTGAATGGCAAATTTGGGAATGGTTTTTCAACCCAGAAAAAAAAGTGTGCCTTTATGGTCACTACAAATAACTTGACCAGCTAAAACAGTAGAGATTTGGTTAAATAGAGATGTGAGGCAATGTTTTTTTTTGCGCTGTGTGACAGGTATAGGTTTAATCACAGAATCAGATTTCTATCAGCACACTAGCGTGTGTCTTAGGTTTTTCTGAATGACACTATCACTAGCTTCAATGTAAGATATTCTGTTTGGGATAGATTTCAAGTAGGCCTCAAATACCAGAAACAAGTTATTTTGAGAATGGCAAATTTGGGAATGGTTTTTCAACCCAGAAAAAAAAGTGTGCTTTTACGGTCACTACAAATAACTTGACCAGCTAAAACAGTAGAGATTTGGTTAAATAGAGATGTGAGGCCTGTTTTTTTTTGCCCTGTGTGACAGGTATAGGTTTAGACACAGAATCAGATTTCTATCAGCACGCTAGCATGTGTCTTAGGTTTTTCTGAATGACACTATCACTAGCTTCAATGTAAGATATTCTTTTTGGGATAGATTTCAAGTAGGCCTCAAATACCAGAAACTAGTTATTTTTAGAATGGCAAATTTTGGAATGGTTTTTCAACCCAGAAAAAAAAGTGTGCTTTTACGGTCACTACAAATAACTTGACCAGCTAAAACAGTACAGATTTGGTTGAATAGAAATGTCAGGTCTATTTTTTAGGCGCTGGGTGACAGGCTCAACTTGCCCCTGATGTAATATATGGCCAAAAAATAACCACACTGTTGATGGTTAAATGCACTTGGGTGACACAGGCTCAGCCTGCACCAGATGTAGTATATGGCCAAAAAATAATCAGACTGTCGATGGTTAAATGCACTTCGGTGACACAGGCTCAGCCTGCAGCTGATGTAGGATATAGCACAAAATAACCACACTATCGATGGTTAAATACACTTGGTGATAGCTTGTGCTGGCGCACCACAAGTCACAAAATGGCCGCCGATCACCCCAGAAAAAAAGTGATCTAAAAACGCTCTGGGAAGCCTCAAAAAAGTGAGCAAGTCAATAATAGCACTTCAATGATCCACAGCTGCAGATCGATCACAGAATAAAGTCTTTTGGAGGAGTTAATCTGCCTAATCTCGCCCTAACGTCGCAGCTGCAACCTCTCCCTATACTGATCATAGCAGAGTGACGTGCGGCGCTACGTGACTCCAGCTTAAATAGAGGCTGGGTCACATGCTGCACTGGCCAATCACAGCCATGCCAATAGTAGGTATGGCTGTGATGGCCTCTTGGGGCAAGTAGTATGACGCTTGTTGATTGGCTGCTTTGCAGCCTTTCAAAAAGCGCCAAGAAAGAGCCGAACACCGAACCTGAACCCGGACTTTTACGAAAATGTTCGGGTTTGGGTCCGTGTCACGGACACCCCAAAATTCGGTACGAACCCGAACTATACAGTTCGGGTTCGCTCATCCCTACTTGCCATCCATCCCCAAAGGTTCTCAATTGGATTTAGATCAGGGGAACACGCAGGATGGGCCAAAAGAGTAATGCTATTCTCCTGGAAGAAGTCCCTTGTCCTGCGGGCATTGTGTACTGTAGTGTTGTCCTGTTGAAAAACCCAGTCGTTACCACACAGACGAGGGCCCTCAGTCATGAGGAATGCTCTCTGCAACATCTGGACATAGCCAGCGGCCGTTTGACGCCCCTGCACTTCCTGAAGCTCCATTGTTCCACTGAAGGAAAAAGCACCCCAGACCATTATGGCGCCCCCTCCACGGTGGCGTGTAGAAAACATCTCAGGTGGGATCTGCTTGTCATGCCAGTAACGTTGGAAACCATCAGGACCATCAAGGTTAAATGTTTTCTCATCAGAGAATAAAACTTTCTTCCATCTTTGAATGTCCCATGTTTGATGCTCTCTTGCAAAGTCCAAAACGAGCAGTTCTGTGGCGTTCAAGGAGACGAGGTCTTTGAAGACGTTTTTTCTTTTTTAAGCCCTTCAGTCTCAGATGCCGTCTGATGGTTATGGGGCTGCAGTCAGCACCAGTAAGGGCCTTAATTTGGGTCGAGGATCGTCCAGTGTCTTGACTGACAGCCAATTGGATCCTCTGGCTCAGTGCTGATGAAATTTTTTTGGGTCTTCCACTTGGCTTTTTTGTTCCATAACCCTCAGGATCATTTAAGAAACTCCAAATGACTGTCTTACTGCGTCCCACGTCAGCAGCGATGGCGCGCTGTGAGAGACCTTGCTTATGCAGTTAAACAACCCGACCACGTTCAAAAAGGGAGAGTTTTTTTGCCTTTGCCAACACAACGTGTGACTACCTGACAGAAAATGACAATGAATCCACATCTTTGCACAGATTTGGCCTTTTAAACAGCCTGTTTTAGTTTAATCGTTATTTTCAATTAATTGAATGCTCAAATTTTTTTTTGTCTCACTCTAATTTCTTCTTGTTGCATGTTGAAGCTCTACTTGGAACCTTGTTAAGATCCAACAATGTAAAATATGATTTTTTGCCATTTTTCAAGTGGTCTTAAACTTTTGATCAGGACTGTATGACTAAAAAGGGGGTAGATTTTTCCTCGTGGTCGGTAGATGCGCTTAAAGCCTTTTCTTGTCCTTGCAAAACATTAAGTTAACAGTAGAACAGAGGGCAGGCCGGTTACAGGGAAATGCGAGGTGCTCTGTCCCCGGGTACTCTGGCATGGCGTGTGTTCTACCCCCTCCAGGCGTTGATCAAAGGGGTGACATAGCAAGGGGTTTTGTTTGGGAAGGTACTGTAGGTATTTTCAGCAAGGTGAATCAAATACCGGACCGGAGTTTAAGTGCCGGTCCGGGTTTGGGCAGCACCTGGCTGTCCTTTAAATAGGCATCTGGGGTCAGAATCCAGGTCTCTGTTTTGGGATCTGAGGCATGGTACTGTACAAGAGGGTTGAGGGCCGCATGCGGGGAAACAGGCCCCCTAAAGCCTTTAGTGGACCGCTGAAAAAAACTGCTAACAAGGTGACTGTTTTGTTGTTTGGTCCTTTTCCTTGTGTGAACGAACACTAAGGACTGAAAAATGTTGCTTTGTTTTTTCCTCCTGTGTGAATAAACACTGAAGTTTTGTTTTACAAACTGGTTGTTTTGCCTCTGTTCTGCGTGTGCTTACACTGCCTACCAGAGCGAATCCCACAATACTTATGTCCACCTTCTATCGCAAAAAATCCACATCGTTATGGCTTCAACCGAGCCTCTGCTGTCAGTGTGGAACGCATTGGTGGAACGCATGTGGGTTACATTACACACTTGTCTACATGATCGGGCGTGATCTAACCCACAATCACGTGAATGGCCTACTCGCAGTGTGCTTCACCAGCTCCAACTGTTCTGGGGCATGCAATGCACCTTTGGAACGCACATGAGACACATCCTATTGTATGCACGTCATATTCCTGCGTCGGACCGCTGGCTCAATTGCGTCCAGTGTTCAGACTTATGTGGGGAAACCGATCCTTGTTCAGCAACACTATTGGCCACTTGGATTTCTTGCTATTAAAGCGCAATTGGGATTTTCCCTTCACAGGCCAGCGGTCATCTAGCTCCATGGAGTCCTCTCAGCCCTGCCGATGGGCGCATGAGAGTTATCTATCACATTATGTCTTTTTTACTGGAGAATATTAACTCTGCACCCATATAACTATTAATTCTTTCCATACATGACAAGGGTGTATCATTGAGGTTTTCCATTTCACTATTAGCATCTACTGAGTATCCTTATATTTTGTCCCCTGATGAACCTTTTTATTGTGAAGGGGAAACGAGTTGGGACCTGGGACTTTGTATTCCATGTATATTTTATAGGGTTTGTAAGGGCACATTAGCATTAGGTACAGGGGACAGAGTGCACTTACCATTAAGGTGCATCTCTGGGCTGAGGCAGAATAAGGGGAAGCTTAAGTATAGGTATCCTTAGTTACTTTCCCATGGTCTCTACCATCCTCGTATCTTCAGCTTTTCAGCTCTGTGAATATGCTTTGGGTGTGGGGATTACTGTCAGAAGATTGTGTACTGGTCTGAAGAATTGGGGGAGGGGGGTTATTAGGTGAAAAGTCAGTTTAGGAAGCATGATAAGCCTGCCTGAAAAAGAATGTTTCAATAGTGTTGGGCGCGAATATACGAATCACAAATTTAAATTGCGAATATCGCCACTTCGAGAATTCACAAAGATTTAGAATATAGTGCTATATATTCATATTTTGCAATTTTTCATCTGAACCCATGATCCCTCCCTGCTTCTTGCTTGTGGGCCAATGAGCAGGCTGCAATGTCTTGTCTGAACTTAGCAACATCCCTAGCAAACAATAGGAAAGTTGCCTACCCCTTACATATAAGAACCTACCTAGCAGCCATTTTCTGCTGGTTTTTTAAGTTCTGAGAGAGAGAGCAGTGTCTTTTGATGTGCTCTATGCTTTTGCTGTGTCATTACATTAGATAGTTAGTTAGTTAGTTTAGTTAGTTAGCTTATATATATAATACAGATAGTTAGTGGGAGATTAGTCAGTGTAGGTTAGATATAGTGTTGAGCACAATATTCAAAAAGCAAATTTGTATCTCGAATATCGCCACTTCGAGAATTTGCGAATATTTAGAATATATTTGTATCTCGAATATCGCCACTTCGAGAATTTGCGAATATTTAGAATTAGTGTATATTTAGAATATCGAATATTCATAATTTTTTCCATCTGAACACATGATTCCTCAGTGTTTCTTGCTTGACTCATTGGCCCACAAGCAACTTAAGCAGGGAGGAATCATGACTTCAGATGGAAAAAAATTACGAATATTCTAAAAAATTATATATAGCACTATATTCAATAAAGTGCTATATATTCGTATTTTATAATATTCGTCATTTTTTTCCATCTGAATTGATCACTGAACACTCTTCACTTCAGATGGAAAAAAATGACGAATATTCTAAAATACGAATATATAGCACTTTATTGAATATAGTGCTATATATTCGTTTTTTAGAATATTCGTCATTTTTTTTTCCATCTGAAGTCGTAATTCCTCCCTGCTTAAGTTGCTTGTGGTCCTTCACTTACTGCGCCAGCGCCGAATACTAAACGGGACGGCGAAGGGCACTGGATTTATGTGACGATGAGGAGAACTCGACAGTCAATCAACGGGACCTGGGCGTGCCAAAGGGTGAGTAAACCGAGCCTCTAGGTGTTGAAGCAATGCCTCAGTAGCACCTAGAGGCTCATTAGCATATTTTAAAAGTCTTTATTTTAAGAGAACAGTGGCAGGCAGGGAGTTAAAAAGCATACTGTTATGTATATTAGCACATCGCTAATGTCAGTCAGCTACATAACGCTATTTCTGATGACAGAGACCCTTTAAGTTGGCTTTTGAGGAATGGCATCATTGGTTGTAAGGGGCGATTCATCCGATCACGGTGTTCAAAGATCACAAAAACCTGGCTTACCTGGAGTCGGCTAAATGACTGAACCCGAGACAAGCTAGATGGTCTTTGTTTTTCCCCAGATTCAATTTCATTGTCACTTATTGTCCTGGGGTTAAGAACGTCAAGGCAGATGGCTTGTCACATAGTTTTCCTGGAGGTGGCGAGTTTGGAAATTCGAGTCCTATACTGTCGGAAGGGGTGGTGATATCCGCTCTTTACCCTGACCTAGAGGCCCAGAGAGAGACACCGGATTCTTGTCCCTCCGGGGAACTGTTTGTGCCATCGGAATTGCATCACAAGGTGTTTGAGGAACATCACTGTACGGTTATTACGGGACACCCTGGGAGTAGATCCATTGCCGACCTCATCTCTCGTAGATTCTGGTGGCCGGGGTTGCGTAAGTGTGTTAAGGACTTTATGTCAGCCTCTAGTACCTGTGCACGTGCTAAGGTGACACATACTCGGCCTTCCACATCTCTACTTCCGTTGCCCATCCCATCCAGACCATGGACACACTTATCCAAGGATTTTATCACTGATCTACCTAATTCTTCAGGAAAGACAGATATTCTAGTGGTAGTTGATTAATTTAGAAAAATGGTGCACTTTATAGCGTTGCCGGGCCGACCTAATGCTAAAAATTTGTTGACAACATTGTCAGACTCCATGGCAATCTCTCTGATGTGGTCTTGGTTCGTGGGACTCAGTTTGTTTCCAGTTTCTGGAAGGCGTTCTGTACTAAACTAGTAGTACAACTGTCCCTTTTCTTCAGCTTTTCATCCTCAGTTGAACGGAACAGACGGAGGCACAAATCAGATTATGGAGACTTACTTGAGATGTTTTGTGTCTGAGAACCAGGAGGTGGGTCTTCCATTTTTGTCTTTGGCAGAGTTTGCCATAAACAATCGTAGACGGCGACCACATACTATTAGCTCATGAGTGACACAGCGCTGAAATCTATATATTTGTAATTATCACATATCTACAGGTGAAATTAGAAAATTTGAATATTGAGAAAAGTCAATTTATTTCACTAATCCAACTTAAAAGGTGAAACTAACATTGAGATAGACTTATTACATGCAAAAGCGAGATATTTCAAGCCTTTTTTTATCATTTGGATGATTATGGCTTACAGCTTATGAAACCCCAAAGTCACAATTTTGAGGTACCCTTCCAACTCCTACAAGACTGTTGGAAGACCATTTCAGGGGACTACCTCTTGAAGCTCATCAAGAGAATGCCAAGAGTGTGCAAAGCATAATCAAAGCAAAAGGTGCTACTTTGAAGAACCTAGAATATGACATATTTTCAGTTGTTTCACACTTGTTTGTTATGTATATAATTCCACATGTGTTAATTCATAGTTTTGATGCCTTCATGTGAATCTACAATTTTCATAGTCATGAAAATAAAGAAAACAATTTGAATGAGAAGGTGTGTCCAAACTTTTGGTCTGTACTGTAGATCAGCTACACTATATCACTACCTAACCTTCACTTACTATCTCCCACTAACTATCTGTATTATATATATATATAAGCTAACTAACTATCTAATGCAATGACACTGCAGAAAATGACTGCTGGGGAGGTTCTTATATAGTAAGGGGTAGGCAACTTTCCTATTGGTTGCTAGGGATGTTGCTAAGCTCAGACAAAGACATTGCAGCCTTCTCATTGGCCCACAAGCAAGAAAGAAGGGAGGAATCGTGTTCAGATGGAAAAAATGACAAATATTCAATATAATGAATATATAGCACTATATTCTAAATCTTCACGAATTCTCGAAGTCGCGATGTTCGCGATTAAAATTTGCAATTCAAATATTCGCGCCCAACACTAATTACCATTAGAGTTGAGCGAAACAGAACTCAGCTTCAGTTCCAAGGTACTAGTCGAGTTCGGTTTCAAGTTTTAAAGTGGTTTTCCACTATAAAGAAAAACTACCGAAGTTATTCAACGAAGTCACACACAACTTTGTGAATAAATTACTTCGGCTCATTGGAGCCCATACATTCTAATACTGTACAGATGTCTGTACAGTATTATTCCGAAGTTTGAACTGAGGAAGTGCGGATTAAGCTTCCGAAGCTTTCTTCGCTCAACTCTAATTACCAAACCTCTAGTGTTATTATCACACTTAAATATAGTGTATTATTTTATTTTTCCTTTCCTTTTTAAGTACTCACAATCAGACTCATCTATAGACTCAATGACTCAACTGATAATGTAAAGAATAATGAGCCAAGAATGGTCTTTCTGCCGGATATAATGTTGTCTATAGTGTAAAAACATATAATGTTGACATTTATTCAGTATCTCTCATCACTGTTGAACACGCCCATCTACCTGGGACTTCTGAGCAGAGAACGTATGTAGCTGGTCTCTACACTACCCTGAATATTGTAGGCTTAGATAAGTCCAAAGAGAGGCAGTATATTTAGTGTTAGGGACCAATCTGCGAAGCCACCTTGACGCCTGGCAGATGGGCCCGACACAAATTTGATCAAATATGTGCGCTAGAGCTTCCTTAACTCATTTATAGTCGGTATTGTACCACTTTTATTTAGAATGACCCCCATTTCTTAGCTCTATTGTTTGTATGTATAATGGTGTGCAGCCATTAAATTTTTATATCATGGCTGGCTTCATGGATATGCACCTGTGATTCTGAAGGTTCTAGTCTAAATTCTCTTGTAGTATAATATTGAGGGTATCGCTTGTTTTTGACTGAACACGCACATCTACCTGGGACTTCTGAGCAGAGTACGTATGTAGCTGGTTCCTACACTGCCATGAATATTGTAGGCTTAGATAAGTCCAAAGAGAGGCAGTATATTTAGTGTTAGGGACCCATCTGCGGAAGCCGAAGGTTCTAGTCTAAATTCTCTTGTAGTATAAACCTATGCTGTTCATGGGCATCTAAATTAAATAAAAGTACAGTAGAACAAATAAAAACACTGATTGTTACCATTATTTTAGAGATGAGCGAAGTTATTAAAAAAAATTGTTTCAGCTGCTTCGTCACGATCACATTCCATAGTATGTTGCGGACGCCATGATGGGAATGGCAATGTCCCTCGTCATGAACCTCTCAGATGCTGCGTTCATTGCGATTGCGGCATCTGACATTAAAATTAGGCTTTTCAGGGTTAATCAGGGTTAAAAAAAAATTCACCTTATCCATTTTATCACGGAGGGGCCGTCGCACCCATCATGATTGAAGAATCCGCACAAAATCTCTTATGGTGAAGGCAATTAGTTTATACCTCTCAGGGTAAGCAGGCAATGACCTGTTTGCGTCACTCTGTGCCAGCAACTCATTTATGAGCAGAGGTGCATAGTAAGCTCTACACATCACTTAATTAAAAAAGCTGTGAAAGGGATGGGTTAATATCATTACCTTCACAATCATCATATAATTTTGGTTGTTGCTTAAGGTCTGCTTCTGCTGCTGTATATGTATGTAGCCCCAGCTCAGATAACAGGGGGCACTACTCCAAGGCAAGAGCCAGGCAGCAGGCTACTGAAATTAACCTCCAGGACAGAAACAGTCAGAGGTTACTTCTGAAAAAGGTATATGTTCCATCACCTACAAGGCAGCTAAATATAAAATTCGTGATACAGTCCTAACCTCATATCTGAGGAAAGGGATTTAGGGTCATTATTTCAGAAGACTAAAAGGTAGGCAGACAATGTCATAGAGTAGCAGGAAAATGCTAGCAGAATGCTTGGGTGTATAGGGAGAGGCATTACTAGTAGAGAGGGAGGTGCTCATGCCGCTCTACAGAGCACTAGTGAGAACCTCATTTGGAGTATTGTGCTCAGTACTGGAGACCATATCTCCAGAAGGAT
Source organism: Bufo bufo (assembly GCF_905171765.1). Taxonomy (NCBI): domain Eukaryota; kingdom Metazoa; phylum Chordata; class Amphibia; order Anura; family Bufonidae; genus Bufo; species Bufo bufo. The sequence goes on from NC_053389.1 coordinate 656,907,050, forward strand.
ATTGATACTTTGGAGAGAGTTCAGAGAAGAGCTACTAAACTAGTACATGGATTGCAGGATAAAACTTACCAGGAAAGATTAAAGGACCTCAGCATGTATAGCTTGGAAGAAAGGACGAGACAGAGGGGATATGATAGAAACTTTTAAATACATAAAGGGAATCTACAAGGTAAAAGAGGAGAGAATATTTAAAAAGAAGAAAAACTGCTCAAGAGGACATAGTTTTAAATGAGAGGGGCAAAGGTTTAAAAGTAATATCAGGAAGTATTGCTTTACTGAGAGAGTAGTGGGATGCATGGAATAGCCTTCCTGCAGAAGTGGTAGCTGCAAATACAGTGAAGGAGTTTAATCATGCATGGGATAGGCATAAGGCCATCCTTCATATAAAATAGGGCCCAGGGCTATTCATAGTATTCAGTATATTGGGCAGACTAGATGGGCCATATGGTTCTGATCTGCCGACACATTCTAGTTTCTATGTTTCCAAAATATATAAATTAAAAAAATGTGGTTATCCTATTTCCCTCTATGAGGAACTAAAACTCCATTCATGCCATGATAGTTGCAGACATTTATGACCTGCTGGGAGTCTATGTTTCCCCACAGACTGCATTCCACCATATAACCTTCTAAATTAGGAGGTCTCACAGCTGAAGCTGCTGCAGTTTTGGCCAAACTTTTCATATTAATATCTGTGTTTTCCAGGTCAGACTGCACCTGCACGTGTATTTTCCATACACTTCAGTGTAGTTCTGTGGCTGGTCTAGTGAATTGCAGTCATATTTCATCAACCCTTTCGCTGCCAGGGGTGTTTTGGACATTTTGCACCTAGTTACCAGGAATTTTTTTTGCAGTTTAAACCTAAATTATGAAATAAAAAAACATATTAACCCAACCCTCTGGCAGCATATATTTCCACACTCCTGCTCCCCCACATGGCAATTTGGGAAGTCATTCATTGTCTTCAATAAACTGGGTCTTCTTTGAAGAAACCTAGGCTATTGCAGTTATAAGGGGAATTTTAACATCTCCCTTGCGCCAGGAAAAGTGGCTTTGTATTTGTGACTCTTTAAATGCCACTTTATAAAAAAAAAGTCACAAGGGCCTCTTTCTTTTAGGCACATGGACTGCTGGAGGATGCATCCGATTTATGATGAGGCTGTGTCTTATCATAAATTAGGCACATCCTCCAGCAGCGCAGGAGATATCAAGATCGGCACAGAAAGTGCCGATCCTGATAAATCTCCACCATAGTTCCTATTGAGCCCTGCAGGTGCATGGAATAATAATGTATGCTGGCCACCTCCTAGATTGTGTTTTGGGAGGTTGTTAGCTCACTAGCCATACAGTGTTATTTGTACGTATTCTATTTGTTTTACTTAGCTCCTAGTCCTATGACGACAGACAGAAACATGTTAAATTGGGTGTACAGCGAGGGCCATTATAGGGCTTAGTGGCCCATTTAGGGTCAAGTTCTGGATAGTGGCACCTTTATCAGAGCAGTTTCTCTGCATATAGGTAGGGTTTTAAAGAGTCCCCTCCCATTATTATAGGGCACAGTAGTGACAGCCCTTCCTGCTGATGACATTAATGGTACACTCTAGCACCCTGACCCAGTCTGGATCCTACACCATTTGTACAGGTGTACTGTCATTTTGCCGGCACTCATCCCGATCTTTGATAAGACTGTTCTATTTTTCTGTTACCATGTGTCAGTCTTAGTGTTAACAACCAATTGATTCTGGCTGCAACTTTGATGCTTGGATGTTGTTTATTTTTATTTATTTTTTGTTTTTTGTTTTACAGCTTATTTCTATTTATACAATTTGTCTGTGGCTTCTCATTGGTGCATGACACCTCCATTTTTATAGATTCTACTAAATGTTCAGTTTTAAATTCATTCCTCACTTTTTGGCTCGTATCTATTTGTGGAGGTTTTGTAAAAACACCCTTCTGTCAGTGATATTTTAGTTGGTGATTCTGTAGAAGCTTAGTAAGAAGTCTCTGTATCCTAGTAGGTTATGAAGAGGGACCTCAGAACTTACTGTTCACTTTCTTCCTGACATTTCACTACCACTTGACAGGTGCCATTGTAAACAAGATAACCAATGTTATTCACTTTACCTATGGTTTTAAAGGAAGACAGATAAGGTAAGATAGAAAAGGAAGGAAGTAATCGAGGATTAAGGAATTAAGGAAGGAAGGAAGCTATGATCTCTTTATACATTTCACACATAAGCTATGTAGAAATAATTAACTAAGATGTCTGACTGCTATGTATTCTTTAGAATGCAGTCAAAACCATATTTTAAATCTTTAAACCCACTTTTTCATAGCTTTTACTTCACTGATGCCAGAACTGCTCTGAACTTTCATAACTGAAAGTCTGCATGACACCTCTGGATATCCAATTTTTTAATAAAAATCTAGTATTTTAACATACGTGGAATGACAGCATACAATATATTTAAACTCTAAATGATATGCCTGTTTTGCCATATGGCACTGCTGAGTTCAATCTGTTAAGTATAAGATTAGTCAGTGTGAATCCATTAAACTACAGCAATGTTTTATTATTTCAAATGAAAAATCTATTTCTGCTTCTTAATCTGTTACATGTTGGAGCTTGAAGGCTTGTATAAGAATGCACGTTACACTTGTATGCTTTATGAATATTAATCTTTGTTGAAATCTGTGTTTGTCTTATTGTGCCTTTTGTCAGCTTTTCAAAACCATCTCTTATTTTTAAAGCCTTTATCTAGATTTAATACAATAACATCATAATCCACTATGGCAGAGACGACATAGAATAATCAAGCTGTCATTAAAAATATTTTAGCAAAAGTTTTACTCAAGAATTTTGCTGCATTGTAGAAACAAAGGGAAGAATTCTTGCAAATCAACACAGTCTGCAAAAAGTAGGACTCATCTTCAGCATTTACGGTATCTGTGTTTTCAAGAGAAAAAAAAACATTGAAAGTACTCTAAATGTTATAAATTATTTCTTCCTATATTATATAAAATATTTGGGAGGACAGTAAAAGATACTGTTAAAAACTATGGACACCTTTTGGCTGAATTTGCTCAATAAATGCAAAATTAAGCAACTATCTAGTGTTCATTGAAATGTTCTACCATTAAGCTTTTGCAGAGTGTGTATAAGTACTTTACTTAGATACTGGTGCTTTTGAATCCTACATAAATCTGACAGAGCACTGCTTTAGTTTTTAACAGCTTTCTCTGCCCTCCTCCTCCCTTCTCTCACTGTTAAAGACAGCAGCAGGGAGGGGGAGGAGGATGTAGCTGCAGAAAAATATAGAGACAGAAGGAATGCATGCAAGGTGTATACAGGAAGTACACACAAGACAGTTTGCAGGGAAAGAATTATACAGGCTGTTTAATGCATTCATCATGTATTACTAGGTTGGACAGATCCACATTCGAAAAGTCATATGAAAAAAGGAGCAGGTTGCAAACTGAATATCAGGCATTCTAAAAATGAATGAACAGAGACTGCATATTGAAACTTGGTGCAACCTAATTATTTTACTCAGGATAACCACTAACATATGTAAAGTGCATTTTTTTTCCATGTCAAAAATAATCTTAGGTTTAAAAATGGTCATTGATCTTACATTGTGATTTAACGGCATAGAATACATTAAGAAAAAAAAGTAGTGGGTCCAGCACTCGGCCCATGAATTTTTTTTATTTCAAATATCTTTTAAAAGGTCCAAAAATGGCGCACAACAGGGCATCTCCCCACACCAGTCAACGCATTTTGGACTGTACTCATTCCTTTTTTATGATATGAAACAAATGAATCTCTTTTGTGTTTAAAGAAAACTGCACTCAAACAGGTGCACATGCCACATGATCTACTAATGATAGGGGGGTAGGGTGTTGGGTGGAAGCTAAGGGTGAGATCAGGGTATTATACCAAGCAAATCCAGGAAAAATCCAGTAAAACAAGAATGTATGGTTGTAGAAACACTGTTATATCTGAATAACATAAGCTGATATGATGATAATAATAATAACAAGACAAAAAATGTGTGGTTTTAGGTAGACTGCTATACCTATGAATCATAAATTGACATGTTGATAATAATCAGTAAAAATTTATCATATATTGGAGCCTGTTCAGACATTAAGGCCCTAGTCACATTATCTTCAGGGCTTCCAAACAGTGGAGCGACAGTTAAGGTTCCTATCAGGAGCCATTTTATATTTGATAGCATGGATAGCATAGTGTGCCTTCAACCATATATTCATGCCATAAAAACATAAACCTTCATGCCAATAAAAATTAAACCCGGGGCAGTAACATTTTCTTGGAGTTTATATGTTCTCCCCATGTTTGCATGGGAGTGTAGCAGGAAACACTTTGGTTTCTTCCCACACTCCAAAAATACACAAATAGACAAAATTGGTTACTTACGAAATTGACCTTAGGGTATGTAGGGATTGTATTACATGTTATGTAGATGGATGTTTTAAAGTACAGCAACACAATAGTTTGGGATTTTTAGGAATGTTAACTTTAACTTTTTACAAATATGATATTGTTTTATGACAATCATATCCCACAAAAATCAATGGTAAATAAGCTGAAATAAGGAGAAGTTGTTTGACTCAAATTACATCAGAATTGCACTTTCAGACTTAGCTACCCAGAGCAATCAAGATGAATCATGTCTGTGTCTCTTTAAAGGGGTAACCAGACCAAAGGCCCACATGAAAACAGTACAGTAATAAATTCATATACTTAAAATAGACAAATCGCCAGGACCAGATGGCATACACCCCCGTATCCTAAGGGAATTAAGTAATGTCATAGCCAGACCCTTATTTCTGATATTTGCGGACTCTATACTGACAGGGAATGTTCCACAGGATTAGTGCATGGCAAATGTGGTGCCAATATTCAAAAAGGGTCCAAAAACAGAGCCTGGAAACTATAGGCCGGTAAGTTTAACATCTGTTGTGGGTAAACTGTTTGAAGGTTTTCTGAGAGATGCTATCTTAGAGCATCTGAACGGAAATAAGCAAATAATGCCATATCAGCATGGCTTCGTGAGGGATCGGTCATGCCAAACTAATTTAATCAGTTTCTATGAGGAGGTAAGTTCTAGACTTGACAGTGGCGAATCAATGGATGTCGTATATCTGGACTTCTCCAAAGCATTTGACACTGTACCACATAAAAGGTTAGTATATAAAATGAGAATGCTCGGACTGGGAGAAAACATCTGTATGTGGGTAAGTAACTGGATCAATGATAGAAAACAGAGGGTGGTTATTAACGGTACACACTCAGATTGGGTCACTGTCACTAGTGGGGTACCTCAGGGGTCAGTATTGGGCCCTATTCTCTTCAATATATTTATTAATGATCTCGTAGAAGGCTTGCATAGTAAAGTATAAATTTTCGCAGATGACACTAAACTGTGTAAAGTAATTAACACTGAAGAGGACAGTATACTACTACAGAGGGATCTGGATAGATTGGATGCTTGGGCAGATAAGTGGCAGATGAGGTTTAACACTGACAAATGTAAAGTTATGCACATGGGAAGGAATAATGCAAGTCACCCGTACATACTAAATGATAAAATACTCGGTAACACTGACATGGAAAAGGATTTATGAATTTTAATAAACAGCAAACTAAGCTGCAAAAACCAGTGTCAGGCAGCTGCTGCCAAGGCCAATAAGATAATGGGTTGCATCAAAAGGGGCATAGATGCCCGTGATAAGAACATAGTCCTACCACTTTACAAATCGCTAGTCAGACCACACATGGAGTACTGTGTACAGTTCTGGGCTCCTGTAAACAAGGCAGACATAGCAGAGCTGGAGAGGGTCCAGAGGAGAGCAACTAAAGTAATAACTGGAATGGGGCAACTACAGTACCCTGAAAGATTATCAAAATTAGGGTTATTCACTTTAGAAAAAAGACGACTGAGGGGAGATCTAATTAATATGTATAAATATATCAGGGGTCAGTATAGAGATCTATCCCATCATCTATTTATCCCCAGAACTGTGACTTTGACGAGGGGATATCCTCTGCGTCTGGAGGAAAGAAGGTTTGTACACAAACACAGAAAAGGATTCTTTACGGTAAGAGCAGTGAGACTATGGAACTCTCTGCCTGAGGAGGTGGTGATGGTGAGTACAATAAAGGAATTCAAGAGGGGCCTGGATGTATTTCTGGAGCGTAATAATATTACAGGCTATGGCTACTAGAGAGGTCGTTGATCCAGGGAGTTATTCTGATTGCCTGATTGGAGTCGGGAAGGAATTTTTTTATTCCCCTAAAGTGGGGAAAATTGGCTTCTACCTCACAGGTTTTTTTTTTGCCTTCCTCTGGATCAACTTGCAGGATAACAGGCCGAACTGGATGGACAAATGTCTTTTTTTGGCCTTATGTACTATGTTAAGATATTGCAAAAAAATATATAAAAAAAAATTAAATAATATATATATATATATATATATATATATATATACAGTGCCTTGCAAAAGTATTCACCCCCTTGACTTTTTTCGTATTTTGTTAATATTACAGCCTTAAGTTCAATGTTGTTGTTAATCTGAATTTTATGTCATGGATCAGAACACAATAGTCTAAGTTGGTGAAGTGAAATGAGAAAAATATATAAATAAAACTATTGTTTAGAAATAGAAAACAGAAAATTGTCATGTGCGTATCTATTCACCCCCTTCGTTAGGAAGCCCATAAACAGCTCTAGTGTAACCAATTGCTTTCAGAAGTCACATAAGTCAAATAATGTATCCTGTGTGCAATCAAAGTGTCACATGATCTGTCATTACATATACACACCTTTTTTGAAAGGTCCCAGAGGCTGCAACACCTAAGCAAGAGGCATCACTAACCAAACACTGCCATGAAGACCAAGGAACTCTCCAAAAAAGTAAGGGACAATGTTGTTGAGAAGTATAAGTCAGGGTCAGGTTATAATAAAATATCCAAATCATTGATGATCCCCAGGAGCACCATCGAATCTATCAGAACTAAATGGAAAGAACATGGCACAACAGCAAACCTGCCAAGAGACGGCCGCCCACCAAAACTCACGGACCAGGCAAGGAGGGCATTAATCAGAGAGGCAGCACAGAGACCAAAGGTAACCCTGGAGGAGCTGCAGAGTTCCACAGCAGAGACTGGAGCATTTGTACATCGGACAACAATAAGCCGTACGCTACATAGAGTTGGGCTTTATGGCAGAGTGGCCAGAAGAAAGAAATTACTTTCAGCAAAAAACAAAAAGGCACGTTGTGAGTTTGCGAAAAGGCATGTGGGAGACTCCCAAAATGTATGGAGGGAAGTGCTCTGGTCTGATAAGACTAAAATTTAACTTTTCGGCCATCAAAGAAAACACTATGTCTGGGGCAAACCCAACACATCACATCACCCAAAGAACACCATCCCCAGTGAAACAGGGTGGTGGCGGCATCACGCTGTGGGGATGTTTTTTCAGCAGCAGGGACTGGGAAATAGTGATGGCCCGAATAGTTCGCCGGCGAATAGTTCACGGCGAACATAGCTTGTTCGGGTTCGCCGCGGCGGGCGAACATATGCGATGTTCGGTCCGCCCCCTATACATCATCATTGAGTAAACTTTGATCCTGTACCTCACAGTCAGCAGACACATTCCAGCCAATCAGCAGCAGACCCTCCCTCCCAGACCCTCCCACCTCCTGGACAGCATCCATTTTAGATTAATTCGGAATCTGCATTCTCAGTGAGAGGAGGGACAGTGCTGCTGCTGCTGATTCAATAAGGAAAGCGTTAGCTAGGGCATTGTTCTGTGTCCACAGACTCATCTGCTGTAAGGACAGCGTCCTGACAGCACCCCAAAAAGCCCTTTTCAGGGCTGGTACATCAGTCTGCTTTTTTATATATATATATATATATTGCAGTTGCCTGCCCGTGTGTGAGACGCTGCAGGCTCAGTCACAGACAGTACTGTGTGAACACCATTCATACAGGGTGTGACAGAAAATACCTCGCAGATAAAAAAAAAAATCTATTTAATCTTTTTTTGTGATCTAATCACAGTTGCAAGCCAGTGTGTGTCAGGCCCACACAGACTGTATTGTGGCCACTGGCTAGTGGCTAGGCCTCCACTTAAACCTTTACAGGGTGTAACTCACTCACAAATACCTCGCAGATAAAAAAAAATTTGATTTAATATTTTTATGTGATATAATCACAGTTGCAAGCCCGTGTGTGTCAGGCCCACACAGACTGTATTGTGGCCACTGGCTAGGCCTCCACTTATACCGTTACAGGGTGTCACTCACTCAAATACCTTTCAGATAAAAAAAAAAATAATTTAATATTTTTCTGTGATCTAATCACATTTGCAAGCCCGTGTGTGTCAGGCCCACACAGACTGTATTGTGGCCACTGGCTAGTGGCTAGGCCTCCACTTATACCGTTACAGGGTGTCACTCACTCACAAATACAACGCAGATAAAAAAAAAATCTATTTAATATTTTCCTGTGATATAATCACATTTGCAAGCCCGTGTGTGTCAGGCCTACACAGACTGTATTGTGGCCACTGGCTACAGGCTAGCTCTCCACTTATACCGTTACAGGGTGTCACTCACTCACAAATACCTCGCAGATCAAAAAAAATTATATTTAATATTTTTCTGTGATATAATCACAGTTGCAAGCCAGTGTGTGTCAGGCCCACACAGACTGTACTGTGCCCACTGCCCACCACTTATATAGGGTGGCACAGTACCTTGCACGCATAGTAACACTTATCTAATAAAAAATGACAGGCAGAGGCAGGCCACGCCGCAGGGGCCGTCGTGTTCGTGGTGCTGTGATTTCCACTGGCCATGGAATAATGCCCAGTGTTCAGAGGCCACGTACCCTGAACCCCAAAAATTCGGAGAAAATAGTTGACTGGCTTACACAGGACACCCAATCTTCAACAGCTTCCGCTAAGAACCTTGACGCACCATCCTCCTCCAGCTCAGCTTTGGTCACCTGCTCTCAAGTTACCACTCTCCCGCCCGCCGCCACCACCACCACTACCACCACAGCCACCACAGCCGCTTCACTTGATCCCTCAGAGGAGATATTTACACATCAGTTGGATGAAATTAGTGATGCACAACCATTATTGCCAGAGGATGGAGATAACAGGGATATGTCTCAGTCAGGCAGCATTACACACATGGACGTACAGTGTGATGATGATGATGTTGTACCCGCTGCTGCTTCCTTTGCTGAGGTGTCAGATACAAGTAAAGTGGTTGATGATGACGATGTGTCTGTGGATGCCACGTGGGTGCCTGCTCGAAGAGAAGAAGAAGAGGGGGAAAGTTCAGAAGGGGAGACAGAGAGAAGGAGGAGACGAGTTGGAAGCAGGGGGAGGTCGTCGCAAGAAGCTAGTGGCACAGTCAGACAGCATGTATCGGCACCCGGGGTCAGCCAGACAGCACACCAATCAACACATGCTGTTGCCACCACCAGAATGCCGTCATTGCAAAGTTCAGCAGTGTGGCATTTTTTTTGTGTGTCTGCCTCTGACAACAGCGATGCCATTTGCAACCTGTGCCAAAAGAAACTGAGTCGTGGAAAATCCAACACCCACCTAGGTACAACTGCTTTGCGAACCCACATGATCGCACATCACAAACGCCTATGGGATCAACACATGATGACGAGTAGAAGCAGCACACAAGCTCAAAGCCACCATCCTCCTCCTGGTCCAGCATCTTCAGCCACGTCAACCACTGCTGTCCTCCTTGCCCCCTCTCAACCACCCGCCACTCTGCCTCTCACCTTCTGCAGTTCCATCTCATCTGCCCACAGTCAGGTGTCTGTAAAGGAAATGTTTGAGCGTAGGAAGCCAATGTCACAGAGTCACCCCCTTGCCCGGCGTCTGACAGCTGGCTTGACGGAACTCTTAGCCCGCCAGCTTTTACCATACCAGCTGGTGGAGTCTGAGACCTTCAAAAAATTTGTCGCTATTGGGACACCACAGGCAATCCCAAACCTCTACTCAGTGATTGAAAAGGAAGTCATGGCATCTCTGGCATACAGTGTTGGGGCAAGGGTCCATCTGACCACTGATACCTGGTCTGCAAAGCACGGTCAGGGCAGGTATATCACCTACACTGTGCATTGGGTCAACCTGCTGACGGCTGACAAGCATGGAATGCGTGGCTCTGCAGCGGAGTTGGTGACACCGCCACGACTTGCAGGCAGGCCTACTGCCACCTCCTCTACTCCTCCTACTCCATCCTCTTCCATAACCTCCTCGGCTGAGTCCTCTTCTGCTGCGGTGTCTGGCTGCACATCAACTGAATCCCACCAGCTCCCCAGGGGCTATTCCACATCCCGGATACGACAGTGTCACGCTGTCTTGGGGTTGACTTGCCTGAAAGCAGAGAGCCACACCGGACCAGCACTCCTGTCCGCCCTGAACGCACAGGTGGATCAGTGGCTGACCCCGCACCAACTGGAGATCGGCAAAGTGATGTGTGACAATGGAAGCAATTTGTTGGCGGCATTGAATGTGGGCAAGTGGTCACATGGCACATGTGTTTAATCTCATCGTACAACGCTTTGTGTCTAAGTACCCAGGCTTACAGGACGTCCTCAAGCAGGCCAGGAAGGTGTGTGGCCATTTCAGGCATTTCTACACGGCCATGGCGCACTTTTCAGACATTCAGCTCTGAAACAACATGCCAGTGAGGCGCTTGATTTGCAACAGCCCGACACCTTGGAATTCAACACTCCTAATGTTCGACTGCCTGCTCCAACAAGAAAAAGCCATCAACAAGTATTTGTATGACCGGGGTGCTAGGACAGCCTCTGCGGAGCTGGGATTTTTTTTTCCACGTTACTGGACGCTCATGCGCAATGCCTGTAGGCTCATGCGTCCTTTTTAGGAGGTGACAAACCTAGTCAGTCGCACTGAAGGCACCATCATTGACCTCATCCCATTTGTTTTCTTCCTGGAGCGTGCCCTGCGAAGAGTGCTGGATCAGGCTGTAGATGAGCGTAAAGAGGAAGAGAAAGAGTTGTGGTCACCATCACCACCAGAAACAGCCTTGTCATCATCGCTTGCCGGTCCTGCGGCAATGCTGCAAGAGGAGTATGAGGAAGAGGAGTCAGAGGAGGAATGTGGCTTTGAGGAGGAGGAAGACCAACCACAGCAGGCATCCCAGGGTGCTCGTTGTTGTCACCTATCTGGGACCCGTGGTGTTGTACGTTGCTGGGGTGAAGAACAGACCGTCAATGACATCAGTGAGGACGAGGAACGGGAAATGAGTAGCTCGGCATCCAACCTTGTGCAAATGGGGTCTTGCATGCTGTCATGTCTGTTGAGGGACCCTCGTATCAAAAGGATGAAGGAGAACGACCTGTACTGGGTGGCCACGCTAATAGACGCCCGGTATAAGCAGAAAGTGGCGGAAATGTTACCAACTTACCGAAAGTCAGAAAGGATGCAGCAGTTCAAAACAAAACTAAAAAATATGCTTTACACAGCTTATAAGGGGGATGTCACAGCACAACGGGAATCTAACAGGGGAAGAGGTTAATGTAATCCTCCTCCTACCATGACCACGGCGGCAAGGACAGGACGCTTTACAGATGTGTTGTTGATGGAGGACATGCAGAGCTTTTTCAGTCCTACACATCGCCACAGCCCTTCGGGATCCAGCCTTAGAGAATGATTCAACCGACAGGTAGCAGACTACCTCGCCTTAACTGCAGATATCGACCCTCTGAGGAGCGATGAACCCCTTGAACTTCTGGCCTGCCCCGCTTCAAGTGTCCTGTCAGAAAGGACCTTCAGTGCAGCAGGAGCCATTGTCACTGACAAAAGAAGTCGCCTCAGTCAAAAAAGTGTTGATTACCTCACCTTCATTAAGATGAATGAGGCATGGATCCCGAAGGGACTGACAGTGGGGGATACGTTTGACTAACAAAAGGCCTGATGACATGCCTTGGCCTCAAAATGGTCCCCACGCTGCTGTATTTAATGTCTGCATACCGGATGACTTTCGTGAATTCTCCGCCACCAACTAGGGTTCAAGCCGCAATGTTTTAGTCACCTTTCTGCCTTGAAAACATAAATTTTTCCGGCCGCTGCTACAACAGCGGCTGCAACAATAACATTATTTTTCAGGCATGTGTACATGCCTAATTTTTCTGGCCTCTGGGGCTGCACTGTGGCTGCAAAAACAAAACAAAAAAAAGGCACATACAAGTGTCAATTCCCCTTCGTGATCGTTACCTTGTTGTGGTGAAGGGGCTTGCGTATCACAATGAAGCGATCATCACCTCTATGAGTGTGTTGGCAATGTTGCCACACCCCAGATGATAAGGCCGTTGCTTCATTATGATCAGACCAAAAGCGATCGGCTGGATAATTTTTCATAGAAAAAACTTAAATTTTTTATTTCTTTTTTTTAAGTTGAGTGGGTTTTTAATACATAAAATAAAAAAATCATAATAAAGTCTCTTAATAGTTTATTAGAAATAATGCAGACAATTAAAAAAAATCCCCATCAATTCCAATACAAAGCAAGTACAAAGCTCAGAACTAAATTATTCCAGGATGTCGTAATGGTTCGTTAATTCGACAATGGTTAATCAATTCGACACACGTCCCCGGATAGGGGACGTAACAGGGATTAAACTGATAGGAATAGTACTAGTTAAGACACCACTCATATAGGGTGTCACAGCACATTGCTCAGTGCACGCGCAGTGCCCCAACTTGTGAGTAAGAGGACCAACCAAGCTGCTTTTTCCATCTCCCGGTTCCTAAAATCAATTCAGTTTGGTGTATGAGCGTTTGGTCTGTCACTGTGAAGGCAGTCGAAGGTACCCGGCCTAAATTTTTTTTCACAAAAGGCAATCCCACCCTGATATGGGACGTAACAGGGATTAAACTGATGCGAATAGTACTACAGAAAATACCACTCATATCGGGTGTGACAGTAAATTGCACGGCGCAGACGCATTGACCATGGATTAAAACAAAGGGGAGGGAGCCAGTGTTTTTTTAACCATCTCCCCGTTCAAAAAATCAATTTAATAAATGGACCCTAGATTGGGGACGTAACAGGGATTAAACTGATGAGAAGAGAGAACTACAGAAAATAGCACTCATATCGGGTGTGACAGTAAATTGTACGGCGCAGACGCAGTGACCGTGGCGTGGATTCAAACAAAGGGGAGGGAGCCAGTGTTTTTTTAACCATCTCCCCGTTCGAAAAATCAATTCAATTCACCTTTCGGGGACCCTTGGTGTTGTACGTGGCTGGGTGGAGGAAGAAACCTTCAATGACATCGACGGGACATAGCTAGCTTGGTATCCAACCTTGTGCAAATGGGAAGTTTGCGGTTGGGCAAATGGACTGTTTGCGGTTGTTTGCGGAGCATTAAAAGGGGAGTTTGGTCTGTCAATGTCTGTGAAGCGGGCATAACCCTTACACTACCTGATCGATACAACATCATACCTGATCGTATACACACACTGGATGTTTTAAACCACGTTGTTCAAAAAAATTTTGGATTGTTAGGTGATTTATGCCCTTTATGGATTAAAATCCAACTCTGCGTTAACTATGTAATTTTCCATGGGAGTTTTGCCATGGATCCCCCTCCGGCATGCCCCAGTCCAGGTGTTAGTCCCCTTGAAACAACTTTTCCATCACTACTGTGGCTAGAAAGAGTCCCTGTGGGTTTTAAAATTCGCCTGCCTATTGAAGTCTATTGCGGTTCTACCGGTTCGCCCGTTCGCGAACATTTGCAGAAATTCACGTTCGCCGTTCGCGAACGGAAAATTTTATGTTCGCAACATCTCTATCATTCACAAGTGGCTCTGAGGGTGGGTTCCTGCACCCACAAACGTCAGGTACACAATTGTCCAGCCAGGGCACAGTTCTGGAGGATGACGAGGTGGGGGATTAGGAGATGGAGGAGGAGAAATCATGTTCACAGCAGGGTGGCACCCAGACCAGCTCATGGCCATCACTGGTGCATGGCTGGGGGGATACAGAGGACACAGCCGATACACCTCCCACAGAGGACAGCTTTTCATTGCCTCTGGGCAGCCTGGCACACATGAGCGATTACATGCTGGAGTGTCTCCGCAACGACTGCCGAGTTGCCCACATTCTAACTTGTGCTGATTACTGGGGGGCCACGCTGCTGGATCCCCGTTACAAGGACAACGTCCTAATTCCCTCACTGGAGCGTGATCGTAAGATGCGCGAGTACAAGCACACGCTGGTAGACGCGCCTCTGGTGGCATTCCCACCTGACAGTGGGGGCACAGTGGAAGCACAAGGCGAAGGCTTCAATAATTTGTCCCACATTTCCGCTATACTCTTTGGCCAACATTTGCGCCTCTTTAGCTTTTCCCACATTTCCGCTTGACTCTTTTGGCCCACATTTAGGCTTCTGAAATTTGTCCAACATTTTCGCCTCAATAGCTTTTCCCACGATTTCTGCTCGATCCCAATTTTTTAAAATAAATTTATCTCCCTTAAATTTGGTCTCTTTTCTCACGCTCCCTCTCTGGCCTGGAACCCTGATTCCCCGCCACCCGTGATCACCATGGTAGGCGCATAAAAGAACATCGAATATTGATAGAGCAGTTATCAAAGTGGATCGTGAACATTACGGTGACGTCCAACATGGTGGGGCAGTAAGTATGCACACACCTACACGAACTGACTGACAGGGGTCAGCCCCGGCAACTTCTGGGTCTCCAAATTGGGCACATGCCTGAGCTTGCCTTTACCCATTGAGGTGCTGGCCTGCCCTGCAGCCAGTGTATTGTCTGAATGTGTGTTTAGCACGACTGGGGGGTTATATTTCCCAATGTTTTGGGGTGTACCCTAATTTAAATAAAATAAAAATAAATTTTAAACCAAAAAGCAGTGTAGGCTACCTCCTCCTCCTCCACCGCCACTTTCACCTACACCGCCACATCCACCGCCTCCTCAACCTCCTACTCCATATGGACCTTGTCCTCCTAGATCAAGATTATTATTTTTTATTTCTAAGTTTTTTATGTTATTTAAAGTCATTTCCCTATCCACATTTGTTTGCAGAGCACTTGCCTGCTCTTAACCACCTTTTGATGACAATTGCAGCCTTCTAGCCCTTTCCATGACATTTTTACAGCCATTTAGTGCTCAAAAGTTCGGGTCCATATTGACTTCAGTGGGGTTCGGGTTCGGGGTCAAGTTCTGAGCAAAAGTTCGGGTCCCGAAAATCTGAAGGTTCGGCCGAACCCTCGGACCCGAACATCCAGGTGTCCGCTCAACTCTACTTATCAATTAATATGCCCCCAGCAGCACTAAATACTCGCTCCGACAAAATGCTGGTGGGCAGGGGCAGGCCAGTACCTCCAAGGCGTAGAGCGCCAGTTTGTGCAAATGTGTCCAGCTTGGACACCCATAGTTGTAAAGCACAGAGGGATCACTGAGGATGCTGACACGGTCTGCTACATACTCCTTCACATCTTCCAAAACCTTTCCCTCCTTGTGACACTAGGCTGGGTATCATGGTGAGGGTGCTGGAGGGGTGTCATGAAACTGTCCCAGGCCTTGGAGAGTGTTGTCCTGACTCTGTTGGAACTGCTGTGTGTTCTCCTCATCTTCCCTCCTTGGTTGCCCAAGGAACTATGTACTCTGCCGCCAGTAATGTCAGATGGAAATGTTTAGAACAGTTTATCCACAAGGACCTTCTGGTATTGCACCATTTTGCTAGTCTTCTCCACTACAGGAATGAAAGATAAGAAGTTCTCTTTGTAGCGGGGGTAGAGAAGGGTGAACAACTAGTAGTCGGTGTTGGCCAAAATGCGTATAATGCGAGGGTCACGGGAAAGGCAACATAACATAAAGTCAGCCATGTGTGCTAGAGTCTCAACAGACAAGACTTCGCTGTCCTCATCAGGAGGATGACTCTCAATCTCCTCATCCTCTTCCTCCTCTTCGGCCTATCCACACTGAACAGATGGAATAAACTTGCTATGGGTACTACCCTCTGTAGTGGAGGAAACCGTCTCCTGCTCCTCCTCGTTCTCCTCATCATCCAATTCGCAGACGAACGTAGGGTGGTCTGGCTATCACCCTGTGTACTTTCTTCCCCCATTTCCACCTCTTCCACATGCAAAGCGTCCGCCTTCATTGTGAGCAGCGAGCGTTTGAGTAGACACAGAAGTGTTATGGTTATGCTGATAATAGCGGCATCGCCGCCCACCATCTGTGTTTATTCCTCAACGTTGCGTAAAACCTCACAGCGGTCAGACATCCATGCCCACTGGTCGCTTGTGAAGAGCGGAAGCTGACTGGAAAGGCGACGACCATGTTTCAGCTGGTAGTCCACTACTGCCTTCTGCTGCTCACTAAGCCTGGCCAACATGTGGAACGTGGAGTTCCAGCGCGTGCTCACATTGCACAGTCGGTGAGCTGGCAATTGCAAGCGCTGCTGCAGCGTTGCCAGACCAGCGGAAGCTATAGATGACTTTCAGAAATGGGCACACATGTGGCGCACCTTCACTAGTAGCTCAAGCAAATTGGGGTAGGTTTTGAGAAACCGCTGAACCACTAAGTTGAACACATGGGCTTGGCATGGTATGTGTGTGAGCTTGCCGATCTCCAAAGCCGCCACCAAGTTACGCCCACTATCAGACACAACTATGCCTGGTTCTAGGTTGAGTGGTGAGAGCCACAGCTTAGTCTGGTCCCTTATACCCTGCCACAGTTCTGCGGTGGTGTGCTGTTTGTCACCTAAGCAAATTAGTTTCAGCTCGGCCTGTTGCCGCTTCCCCACTGCAGCGCTACACTGCTTCCAGCTACTGACTGATGGCTGACTGGTGCTGCAAGATGAGAATTAAGAGGTGGAAGTGGAGGAGGAGGTGGGGGAGGAGAAGGGAGGATTTGCAGCCACTATTGTAGGTGGTGGCAGAAATCCTGATGGAAGTAGGGCCCGCAATCCTTGGCATCGGTAGCACCTGTGCCATCCCAGGGTACGACTCGCTCCCGGCCTCCACAATGTTCACCCTGTGTGCCTTCAGGAAATATAGCGTTCCCTGGCCAAAAGCACTTGTCCATGTGTCAGTCGTTAAGTGACCTTCCCAATAACTGCATTGTTCAGGGGCACGGGTGATGTTACGGAACACATGCTGGTGTATGGCAGGGACGGCACACCAGGAAAAATAGTGGCGCCTGGAGAGTGAGTAACGAGGGATGGCCACCACCATTGGGCTGCAGAAAGCCTCTGTGTCCACAAGCCTAAATGGCAACATTTCCAGGGCCAGCAATTTGGAAAGGTGCTCATTTATTTCTATGGCTTGTGGGTGGGTGACTGGGTATTTGCATTTTCGTTCAAAGGCCTGGGGTATGGACATCTGTACGCTGCGCTGGGACACAGAAGTGGATGTGCCAGATGATGGTGCTTGGAAAGGTCCAGGTGCAGGGCGTGAGGCATCCGGGCCTGCGTCTTGGACAGGGGATTGGCCAGCACGTAACACAAGGGAAGAGGAAGCAGTGGTATGACCTGCAGACACTGATTGTGGACCCACGCGATTCGAACCACCTATTAGGGTGTTTGATGTGGCGGATCATGCTGGTGGTGGTGAGGTTGCTAGTGTTCACGCCCCTGCTCATTTTGGTACGGCACAGGTTGCAAATGACAATTCTTTTATCGTCCACACTTTCCTCAAAAAGCGCCAAACTGCGGAACACCTACCCCTTGGCAAGGGAGATTGCCGCAAGGGGGTGTTCTGGGGAACACCCCACTGCCTCTTCCAGCCGGTGCTGTGGATGCCTCCCCCTCTGTACTGCTGTCCTCACTCGGCTTGCCACCTTCCCAGGTTGGGTCAGTGATTTAATCGTCCACCACCTCCTCTTCCAATTCCTCAGTCTGGTCATCCTCCTTACTTATTTACCTAACAACAATCTCACTTATTGACAACTGTGTCTCATCCTGATCATGAACCTCTTGAGACACTCATTGCGGTAAATTATTGGCAACTGTGTCTCATCATCATCATCCACCTCATGAAACACTAATTGCAGCTCCCCACCGTAATATTTTTCTGACTGTGGATTCTCAAGAGTTTGGGAATCAGTGCACAAGATCTCCTCATGTCCCTCTTCAAGCGGGCTTGGCGAGAGGGCCAAATCAAGGAATGGCGATGAAAGAGCTCCTTGGAATATCCAAATGTGGGATCACTTGTTTGCCAAGACTCTCCATGTTGGGAGGAAGGAGGATCAGGGTGAGGATTCTGTTGACCAGACTCTTGGCTACTGAGACTGGACTTTGTGGAAGACATGGTGGTGCTTAACCGACTGGAAGCATTATCTGCTGCAATCCAACTGACCACCTGGTCGCACTGGTCTGACTTCAAGAGTGGTGTCCTGCTCTGCCCTGCAAACTGGACATAAAGCTAGGTATCGTGGATGAGTGTGTTTCTTGTGCTCTGGCAGCAGACACAGTTTCACTGCACCCAGAGCCACAGCCTCTGCGTGCACCATCAGCAGCACGCCACTTTCCCGTCCCTTACTGCGCCTGACCATATTAAATGTTATATATGCTTGCAAGTATGTCATACGTACAGTAGCACAAGTTTTGTAAGTGTATGCGCAAAGAAATTAAACTGTACAGGAGTGCAGAATTATTAGGCAAATGAGTATTTTGACCACATCATCCTCTTTATGCATGTTGTCTACTCCAAGCTGAATAGGCTCGAAAGCCTACTACCAATTAAGCATATTAGGTGATGTGCATCTCTGTAATGAGAGGGGTGTGGTCTAATGACATCAAAACACCCTATATTAGGTGTGGCATATATTAGGCACTTCCTTTCCTTGGCAAAATGGGTCAAAAGAAGGACTTGACAGGCTCAGAAAAGTCAAAAATAGTGAGATATCTTGCAGAGGGATGCAGCACTCTTAAAATCGCAAAGCTTCTGAAGTGTGATCATCGAACAATCAAGCGTTTCATTCAAAATAGTCAACAGGGGTCGCAAGAAGCGTGTGGAAAAACCAAGGCGCAAAATAACTGCCCATGAACTGAGAAAAGTCAAGCGTGCAGCTGCAAGATGCCACTTGCCACCAGTTTGGCCATATTTCAGAGCTGCAACATCACTGGAGTGCCCAAAAGCACAAGGTGTGCAATACTCAGAGACATGGCCAAGGTAAGAAAGGCTGAAAGACGACCACCACTGAACAAGACACACAAGCTGAAACGTCAAGACTGGGCAAGAAATATCTCAAGACTGATTTTTCTAAGGTTTTTGGACTGATGAAATGAGAGTGAGTCTTTATGGGCCAGATGGATGGTCCCGTGGCTGGATTGGTAAAGGGCAGAGAGCTCCAGTCCGACTCAGACGCAAGGCAAGGTGGAGGTGAGTACTGGTTTGGCTGGTATCATCAAAGATGAGCTTGTGGGGCCTTTTCGGGTGAGGATGGAGTCAAGCTCAACTCCCAGTCCTACTGCCAGTTTCTGGAAGACACCTTCTTCAAGCAGTGGTACAGAAAGAAGTCTGCATCCTTCAAGAAAAACATGATTTTCATGCAGGACAATGCTCCATCACACGCGTCCAAGTACTCCACAGCGTGGCTGGCAAGAAAGGGTATAAAAGAAGGAAAATCTAATGACATGGCCTCCTTGTTCACCTGATCTGAACCCCATTGAGAACCTGTGGCCATCATCAAATGTGAGATTTACAAGGAGGGAAAACAGTACACCTCTCTGAACAGTGTCTGGGAGGCTGTGGTTGCTGCTGCACGCAATGTTGATGGTGAACAGATCAAAACACTGACAGTATCCATGGATGGCAGACTTTTAGTGTCCTTGCAAAGAAAGGTGGCTATATTGGTCACTGATTTGTTTTTGTTTTGTTTTTGAATGTCAGAAATGTATATTTGTGAATGTTGAGATGTTATATTGGTTTCACTGGTAAAAATAAATAATTGAAATGGGTTATATATTTGTTTTTGT
The DNA here is from genome assembly GCF_905171765.1 of Bufo bufo. Classification (NCBI taxonomy): domain Eukaryota; kingdom Metazoa; phylum Chordata; class Amphibia; order Anura; family Bufonidae; genus Bufo; species Bufo bufo. Next base: position 656,927,085 of record NC_053389.1, read on the forward strand.
TAAAGTTGCCTAATAATTATGCACAGTAATAGTCACCTGCACACCACAGATATCCCCCTAAAATAGCTAAAACTAAAAACAAACTAAAAACTACTTCCAAGAATATTCAGCTTTGATATTAATGAGTTTTTTGGGTTCATTGAGAACATGGTTGTTGTTCATAATAAATTTAATCCTCAAAAATACAACTTGCCTAATAATTCTGCACTCCCTGTTTAGCACAGATTATTAGGATGCGCAAATGTTATACAGAGATGTAGCGCATATTCCTGTCACCAGTGGTGAAAAAATTTAACTGAATGTCACTGATATTTAGGATGCACAAACATTATACAGGAGAAATAGCGGCAGGTAATGTCGCTGTCACCAGCGGCAAATTTTTTTTTAGAAATGGTCACTGATATTTAAAATGTGAAAACGTTATACAGGAGATGTAGCGCAGGTAAATGTCTCTGTCACCAGCGCAAAAAATTTTAACTGAATGTCACAAATATTTAGGATGCGCAAACGTTATATAGGAGATGTAGCGCAGGTATGTCGCTGTCACTAGCGCAAAAAAAATTAAACTGAATGTCACTGATATTTAGGATGGGCAAACGTAGTACAGGAGATGTAGCGCAGGTAATGTCGCTGTCAGCAGCGGCAAACAATTGCGCTGAATGTCACAGATATTTAGGATGTGCAAATGCAACACAACAGATGTAGTAGAGCTTGTGTCACTGTCAGCAGCGGCCAAACAATTGCACGCAATTTAGAGCAGGTTGCGCTAATAATATATATTGCAGCCAGATAAAACAATAGTCCTTAAAAGGACTTTTGGGTCTCTAACACCTTTCACCAGTAAACCCTGCCTAAAAAAAAGCACTTCCTGTCCCTACACTATCTGTCCCTTCTGCTGCAACTCTCCCTGACTAAGACTGAGCCGAACCATGTGTCATGGATGGCGCGTTTCGGCCAGCCAATCACTGTAAGACAGTAACAAACATGGCTACGCATTACAGTGAGTGCCAGGTACTTCCTGCATGTTTACTGGCTGCGTAGACAGCCAACAAACTTGCGGGAGGAGACTCGAGCAATTTGATCGAGTAAAATGGTGTTCGGATGAGCATGCTCGCTCAACACTAGTAAATGCCACTTTATGGGGGGGGTGTCGCATGCGGTGGGGGCGTTGCGGGAGGCGGGCGGTGCGGCAGGCGGGATCGCGATCCCCCGCCGCCTCCCATGAATGATCGTTGGCTTCTAGTGGTTATACCAGGGTGCCAGCACATTGCTGGCACCCTGGTATAAACGGCTGACATCTGTGCAGATGTCAGCCGTTTAACCCTTTCCATAACCGCGGTCCGTACGGACCGCTGTATGGAAAAAGTTAACTGTCATCGGTAAGGGAGCTCACTCCCTCTCCATCGGGGGGCTGCTGTGCCTTTGCAGCCCCCCGATGGAGAGGGAGAGAGCCCCCAGAGAGCCCCCCTCAGCCCCGTGCTTACCCTTCCCCGTCTGCGAAGTTCTGAGCAGACGGGGAGGGTTCCCATGGCAACAGGACGCCTGCTCAGGCGTCCTGCTGTCCATGGTGCTGAACAGATCTGTGCTGAAAGCATAGATCTGTTCAGTGTAAGTAAAATACAGTACAGAACAATATATATTGTACTGTACTGTATTATACAGACATCAGACCCACTGGATCTTCAAGAACCAAGTGGGTCTGGGTCAAAAAAATGTAAAAAAAAAGTGAAAAAAGTTAAGATAAAAAAAACACATTTATCACTGAATAAAAATTAAAAAATAAAATAAACTACACATATTAGGTATCGCCGCGTCCGTAACGACCTGATCTATAAAATGGTCATGTTACTTTCCCCGCACGGTGAACGCCATAAAAATAAAAAAATAAAAACTATGAGAAAATTGAAATTTTGCCCACCTTACTTCCCAAAAAAGGTAATAAAAGTGATCAAAAAAGTCGCATGTACACCAAAATAGTACCAATCAAACCGTCATCTCATCCCGCAAAAAATGAGACCCTACTCAAGATAATCGCCCAAAAGCTGAAAAAACTATGGCTCTTAGACTATGGAAACACTAAAACATGATTTTTTTTTTGTTTCAAAATGAAATCATTGTGTAAAACTTACATAAATAAAAAAAAAGTATACATATTAGGTATCGCTGCGTCCGTATCGACCGGCTCTATAAAAATATCACATGACCTAACCCCTCAGATGACCACCGTAAAAAATAAAAAAATAAAAACAGTGTAAAAAAAGCCATTTTTTGCCATTTTACGTCACAAAAAGTGTAATAGCAAGCGATCAAAAGTCATATGCACCCCAAAATAGTGCCAATCAAACCGTCATCTCATCCCGCAAAAATGAGACCCTACTCAAGATAATCGCCCAAAAACTGAAAAACTATGGCTCTTAGACTATGGAGACACTAAAACATTTTTTTGGTTTTAAAATGAAGTAATTGTATAAAACTTACATAAATAAAAAAAATTGTATACATATTAGGTATCGCCGCGTCCGTGACAACCTGCTCTATAAAATTACCCCATGATCTAACCTGTCAGATGAATGTTGTAAATAACAAAAAAAAAAAAACGTGCCAAAAAAGCTATTCTTGTTACCTTGCTGCACAAAAAGTGTAATATAGAGCAACCAAAAATCATATGTACCCTAAACTAGTACCAACAAAACTGCCACCCTATCCTGTAGTTTCTAAATGGAGTCACTTTTTGGAGTTTCCACTCTAGGGGTGCATCAGGGGGGCTTCAAATGGGACATGGTGTCAAAAAACCAGTCCAGCAAAATCTGCCTCCAAAACCTATGGCATTCCTTTCCTTCTGCACCCTGCCGTGTGCCTGTACAGCTGTTTACGACCACATATGGGGTGTTTCTGTAACTACAGAATCAGGGCCATAAATAATGAGTTTTGTTTGGCTGTTAACCCTTGCTTTGTAACTGGAAAAAAAATATTAAAATGGAAAATCTGCCAAAAATTAGAAATTTTTAAATTGTGTCTCTATTTTCCATTAAATCTTGTGCAACACCTAAAGGGTTAACAACGTTTGTAAAATCAGTTTTGAATACCTTGAAGGGTGTAGTTTCTTAGTGGGGTCACTTTTATGGAGTTTCTACTCTAGGGGTGCATCAGGGGGGCTTCAAATGGGACATGGTGTCAAAAAAACAGTCCAGCAAAATCAGCCTTCCAAAAACCAAACGGCGCCACCTTTCACTCTACGCCCTACTGTGTGCCCGTTACAGTAGTTTACGGCCACATATGGGGTGTTTCTGTAAACAGCAGAGTCAGGGCAATAAAGATACAGTCTTGTTTGGCTGTTAACCCTTGCTTTGTTAGTGGAAAAAATGGGTTAAAATTGAAAATTAGGCAAAAAAATGAAATTCTCAAATTCATCCCCATTTGCCAATAACTCTTGTGCAACACCTAAAGGGTTAACGACGTATGTAAAATCAGTTTTGAATACCTTGAGGGGTGTAGTTTCTTAGATGGGGGTCACTTTTAGGGAGTTTCTCCTCTAGGGGTGCATCAGGGGGCTTCAAATGGGACATGGTGTCAAAAAACCAGTCCATAAAAATCAGCCTTCCAAAAAACCATACGGCGCACCTTTCACATCTACGCCCTACTGTGTGCCCGTACAGTAGTTTACGGCCACATATTGGGTGTTTCTGTAAACGGCAGAGTCAGGGCAATAAAGATACAATCTTGTTTGGCTGTTAACCCTTGCTTTGTTAGTGGAAAAAAATAGGTTAAAATGAAAAATTAGACAAAAAAATTAAATTCTCAAATTTCCTCCCCATTTGCCAATAACTCTTGTGCAACACCTAAAGGGTTAATAATGTATGCAAAATCAGTTTTGAATACCTTGAGGGGTGTAGTTTCTTAGATGGGGTCATTTTTGGGTGGTTTCTATTATGTAAGCCTCGCAAATCGACTTCAGACTTGAACTGGTCCCTAAAAATTTAGTTTTTGTAAATTTCTGAAAAATTTCAAGATTTGCTTCTAAACTTCTAAGCCTTATAACATCCCCAGAAAATAAAATATCATTCCCAAAACAATTCACACATGAAGTAGACATATGGGGAATGTAAAGTCATCACAATTTTTTGGGGTATTACTATGTATTACAGAAGTAGAGAAACTGAAACTTTGAAATTTGCAAATTTTTCAAAATTTTTGGTAAATTAAGTATTTTTTTTGTGCAAAAAAAATAATTTTTTTGACTTCATTTTACCAGTGTCATGAAGTACAATATGTGACGAAAAAACAATCTCAGAATGGCCTGGATAAGTCAAAGCGTTTTAAAGTTATTAGCACTTAAAGTGACACTGGTCAGATTTCCAAAAAATGGCCTGGTCCTTAAGGTGAAAATGAGCCCGGTCCTTAAGGGGTTAAAAGTGATCAAGAGAAATGCACAATGTTTAGGTGCACTCACATTAGTAAATGTGGCCAATATATTTTAGAAAATATATATGCACTCTTAACATAATGGTTCATATTTCCTATTGTCAAATATTAGACAGAGAAAACTTAAATGAGGCAATGTGAAGATGTGTCAAGCCGGATCAAGCCATCAATAAATCTGGTGCATGTACACCAGCTATTGACATATCATAAAGCAAATTCTGTCATAGTTGGATTAATAAATCTGTACCATATTCATACTTTATTGTGACCCTTTCGTATTGTTTGTAAAAAAAGATTAGATGACCACTAATATTGGAGGTTCTAGTCTCATACATTGAGGGCATATAGCTAAGTTATACCCCCAATTACTGATAGTTGTGGGTCCTACTTCTGTGACCCGCATGTATCTCCCGAATGGAGCCTGCAAAGTGAAGGAGAGCGGACTGCGCAACTCTTTAATTTCTATCGGACTACTGAAAATAGCGGAGCATCAGCCGACCGCTATCTATGTCTATGCCATGCGACCCACTTAATGTATTACATATCAAGACATACAGTGGTATGCAAAAGTTTGGGCAACCTTGTTAATCGTCATGATTTTCCTGTATAAATCGTTGGTTGTTACGATAAAAAATGTCAGTTAAATATATCATATAGGAGATACCCACAGTGATATTTGAGAAGTGAAATGAAGTTTATTGGATTTACAGAAAGTGTGCTATAATTATTTAAACAAAATTAGGCAGGTGCATAAATTTGGGCACCACAAAAAAGAAATGAAATCAATATTTAGTAGATCCCCCTTTTGCAGAAATTACAGCCTCTAAACGCTTCCTGTAGGATCCAATGAGAGTCTGGATTCTGGTTGAAGGTATTTTGGACTATTCCTCTTTACAAAACATCTTTAGTTCATTCAGGTTGATGGCTTCCGAGCATGGACAGCTGTCTTTAAGTCACACCACAGATTTCAATTATATTCAGGTCTGGGGACTGAGATGGCCATTCCAGAACGTTGTACTTGTTCCTCTGCATAAATGCCTTAGTGGATTTTGAGCACTGTTTAGGGTCGTTGTCTTGTTGAAAGATCCAGCCCCGGCGCAGCTTCAGCTTTGTCACTGATTCCTGGACATTGGTCTCCAGAATCTGTTGATACTGAGTGGAATCCATGCGTCCCTCAACTTTGACAAGATTCCCAGTCCCTGCACTGGACACACAGCCCCACAGCATGATGGAACCACCACCATATTTTACTGTAGGTAGCAGGTGTTTTTCTTGGAATGCTGTGTTCTTTTTCCTCCATGCATAACGCCCCTTGTTATGGCCAAATAACTAAATTTTAGTGTCATCAGTCCACAGCACCTTATTCCAAAATGAAGCTGGCTTGTCCAAATGTGCTTTAGCCCACCTCAAGCGCACTTTTTGTGCTGTGGGCGGAGAAAAGGCTTCCTCTGCATCACTCTCGCATACAGCATCTCCTTGTGTAAAGTGCGCCGAATGGTTGAACGATACACAGTGACTCCATCTGCAGCAAGATGATGTTGTAGGTCTTTGATGCTGGTCTGTGGGTTGACTCTGACTGTTCTCACCATTCGTCGCTTCTGTCTATCCAAGATTTTTCTTGGTCTGCCACTTCGAGCCTTAACTTGAACTGAGCCTGTGGTCTTCCATTTCCTCAATATGTTCCTAACTGTGGAAACAGACAGCTGAAATCTCTGAGACAGCTTTCTGTATCCTTCCCCTAAACCATGATGGTGAACAATCTTTGTCTTCAGGTCATTTGAGAGTTGTTTTGAGACCCCCATGTTGCTACTCTTCAGAGAAAATTAAAAGAGGAGGGAAACTTACAATTGACCCCCTTAAATACTCTTTCTCATAATTGGATTCACCTGTGTATGTAGTCAGGGTCACTGAGCTTACCAAGCCAATTTGAGTTCCAATAATTAGTTTTAAAGGTTTTGGAATCAATAAAATGACAACAGTGCCCAAATTTATGCACCTGCCTAATTTTGTTTAGACAATTATAGCACACTTTCTGTAAATCCAATAAACTTAATTTCACTTCTCAAATATCACTGTGGGTGTCTCCTATATGATATATTTAACTGACATTTTTTATCGTAACAATCAACGATTTATACAGGAAAATCATGACGATTAACCAGGTTGCCCAAACTTTCGCATCCCACTGTAATTGACAACCCTGTGTACAGTAGTTGCAGTATAAAATCTGTGCTATAAAATACACAACACACTGCACATTATGCAGTATTTTCTCCTGAAGCAGTCATGCCACCACATTATTTATTGTAACAATAATGTTAAATATAGAGGTAGCGTTTCCTCACATATATACTCACCCCTTTCTTCAATAGAGATGTCCTGAACTATTCGCCGGCGAACAGTTCCCGGCGAACATAGCGCGTTCGCGTTCGCCGCGGCAGGCGAACATATGCGATGTTCGGTCCGCCCCTATACATCATCATTGAGCAAACTTTGACCCTGTACCTCACAGTCAGCAGACACATTCCAGCCAATCAGCATACCCTCCCTCCCAGACCCTCCCACCTCCTATCAAAAAGTAAGGACAGCATACATCTTAGATTCATTCTGAAGCTGCAGTGTCACAAATTTGACTAAGTTGTAATCGAAATGTGATTAATACAGGTTATGTTAATCGCATTGCGAATTCAACTTAGAGCTGGGTTCCTAATGGTTGTATTGCTAGAATATAACGAAGATTGAGAATATAGTGCTATATTCGTTATATTCGTCAAATCTAGCAATACAACCATTAGGAACTCAGATCTAAGTTGTAATCGCAATGCGATTAATACAGGTTATATTAATCGCATTGCGAATTCAACTTAGAGCTGGGTTCCTAATGTTTGGCGTTGCTATGGCTGGTGTCACCCGGTGCGGTAGAAAATGTTGTCACCCCTGCCCCCCCCTTCCCCCCCGAAGCCATAATAGTCACTAAGTCAGCTCCAATCAGATATCTGCATAGACCCAGAGTCTTTGTCTATGTGCAGATATCGGATTGGAGCTGACTTCTTATTTTCTCTTTTGCACATAAACGTTTAAACTATATTCCTTAGTAAAAATGACCAGTCCACACCATGTGGGTCTATATTTATGAGGACCCCCCTGAGCAAAGATTAGTAAATGTGGCCGGGTGGCCCCAGCCCACAGTTCAACCCAACCCCTTATGTCTCCTGGCCTGTGGCCGTCTCTATAATAATCCACCAGTAATTTATGAAAGGGGTTAGGTTATTAACTTATTATTATATAACTTATTATTATTGGGGTATTATTAAAATATTTTGGTCTATAAAGTCAGAGCCGCTCTACCTACCTCCTCCTCCCGGCACCAGAGACTCCTGCAGGGCAGCTGCCGCGGCGCCCCACCACTGACCAGGATGCAGTGAGTCACACCCCCGTCCCCCTTTACCACATGACGGCGCGACAAGCTTGCTTGCGAAGTTTAGAAGTTGAACTTGTGAGTGAGAACTCCTGCGCCAGACTGGTGTCACCCGGTGCGGCCCGTACCCACCGCACCCCCCTCGCAACGCCACTGGATCTAAGTTGTAATCGCAATGCGATTAATACAGGTTATATAAATCGCATTGCGAATTCAACTTAGAGCTGGGTTCCTAATGGTTGTATTGCTAGCATATAACGAAGATTGAGAATATAGTGCTATATCCGTTATATTCGTCAATTCTAGCAATACAACCATTAGGAACTCAGATCTATTGAAGTCTATGGCGGTTTGCCCGGTTCGGCCGTCCGCGAACATTTGCGGAAATTCGCGTTCGCCAACGGAAATTTTTATGTTCGCGACATCTCTATTCTTCAATGCCAATCTATGCGCCAACGGAAATTTTTATGTTCGCGACATCTCTATTCTTCAATGCCAATCTATGTGACTCTGTTCCAGTCCTCAACACGTGATCACTGCAACTAATCACTGTACTCAGCGTTCTAAGAAAGAAAGGGGTGATTATAATCAGTTTTTTTATTTTAGGAAATTTTGGGGGATTTTTAATTATATCGCACAACCGATACTCGCAAAATGGCATGCATTGTAATGCATTGAGAGGACGCCTCCTGGAGTCTGCTCCTTTATGTTCACATGCTCCATAGTCCTCTCAATTCATTACACAGGTGGTTTGTGGGTGCACAGCGAGGAAACTGGAGTATTAAAGGAACACTGTCATCAAACCTTTTTATCAGAAATTAACTGCCTATATGTGAATATTTGATAAAGATTGGAGACTTTGGCAGAGAAGTGGTAAATTACCTTTAGCACTGATAAATCTAAGGTTATGCACATGGAAATGGAAAATTAAAGTCAGCAGTGCATACTAAATGGTAAAACTCTTGGTAACACTGACTGGAAAAGAATAAGGAATTTTAGTTGACAGTATAGTAAACTTTAGCAACCAGCGACAGACAGCTGCCGCAAAGGCTAATAAGATTATTGGATACATCAAAAGAGGAATAGTTCTTCCACTTTACAAATTATTCATTAGACTGCACATGGAGTATTGTGTACAATTCTAAGCTCCTCTAAACAAGGCAGACACAGCAGAGCTGGAGAGTGTTCAGAGGAGAGCAACTAAAGTAATAACTGGAATCGGTGGACTACAGTACCCAGGAAGATTGTCAACATTAGGGTTATTCAGTTTAGAAAAAAAGACAACTAAGGAGCGATCTAATAACTATGTATAGACATATCAGGGGTCAGTACAGGAACATCTCCTATGAGCTATTCATACCCAGGACTGTGACTGTGATAAGGGGACATCCTGTACCATAGGTGTAGCTAAAGGCTCGGGCCCTGGTGCAAGAGTTCAACTTGGGCCCCCCTTCCCTCAGTGCTTTGTAGTCAGGGGCAGGGATGCACATAGCCTTCGTGCTGCCTAAGCACCCACCCCCGGCAAAATTCTTGACCTAACCCCTTCCCTCCAGCCAGAGGTTTAAATTGACCAGCATGAACTTTCTATAACACTGGTGTCTTCTTATGTGGCACAAGGGTCTTTGGGCCCCCTCAGGCTCCTGGGCTCGAAATGACTTCTACCTCTGCACCCCCTATAGCTACGCCCCTGTCCTCTACATCTAGAGAAATGAATGTTTCTACGGTACATCCACATTCTTTCATGAATTCATTCATGAATTCTTTACTGTTAGAGCAGTGAGACTATGGAACTCTTTGCCTGAGGAGATGGTGATGGTGAACTCACTAAAAGAGTTCAAGAGGGACCTGGATGTATTTCTGGAGTGTAAAAATATTACCGGTTATAGTTACTAAAATTCTGGAGAAGGGTCGTTGATCCAGAAAGTTCTTCTGATTGTCTGATTGGAATCAGGAATAGTGTTGAGAGAACCCGAACTGAAAAGTTTGGGTATGTACCTAACTTTGAGAGTTTGATTACCCGGACCCGAACCCGCACTTTGCAGCAAAAGTTTGAGTTCAAGTTTGGTGTTCGGGCATTTAATAAAGCTTGTTGAAAGGCTGCAGGGCAGCCAATCAACAATCTTTTAAGCTGTGGGCACTTAGAAGCCATCACAGCCATGCCTAGCAAAGGCATGGCTGTGATTGGCCAGTGCATCATATGACCCAGTCTCTATACAAGCTAGATCACATGTAGCACCGCCCATCAGCTCTGAATAGTGCAGGGACAGGAAGCAGGCAGCTGAAGTGAGGGAAAGTGTTAGGAATCTCATATGACTATTTATTCTGTGGGTGACCTATAGTTATTTTTTTGTAGGTGCAATACACAAGCTTTGCACCCCTGACACAGAAATATAATAATTAATCTGGCTGTTAATTCTGTGGGTGACCAATAGCGATTTTTTTGTGTGGGTGCAATGCACCATCTTTGTACCCCTGACACAAAAATATAATAGTTAGTTTGGTGGGTGACATATACCCATTTTTGGTGTGAGGTACACCTGCACTGCATACGTGACAGGGAAATTAATATAGTTAATCCGTCTGTTAGTTTGGTGGGTGACATATACCCATTTTTTTTGTGAGATACACCTGCACTGCATCCGTGACAGGGAAATTAATATAGTTAATCCGTCTGTTAGATCGGTGGGTGACATATACCCATTTTTTTTGTGAGATACACCTGCACTGCATCCGTGACAAGGAAATGAATATAGTTAATCCATCTGTTAGATCAGTGGGTGACATATACCCATTTTTGGTGTGAAGTACACATCCGTGGCAGGGAAATTAATATAGTTAATCCGTTTGTTAGATCGGTGAGTGATATATTCCTATTTTGGTGTGAGGTACACCTGCACTGCATGCATGACAGAGAAATTAATATAGTTAATCCGTCTGGTTGTTTGGTGGGTGACATATACCTATTTTTGTGTCAGTTACACCTGCACTGCATCCGTGACAGGGAAATGAATATAGTTAATCCGTCTGTTAATTCGGTGGGTGACATATAACCATTTTTTGTGTGAGGTACACCTGCATTGCATCCGTGACATGGAAAATAATATAGTTAATCCATCTGTTAGATAAGTGGGTGACATATACCAATTTTTAGTGTCAGGTACACCTGCACTGCATACGTAACAGGTAAATTAATATAGTTAATCTGTCTGTTAGTTCAGTGGGTGACTTCAAATAATGAGGAGAGCATCAAATAAGGGACGTGGCCCAGGTCGTAGTGCTGCTGGTGTTGGTGGAGCTCCTGTTGCAGGGAAAGGACGTGGTCGATCTGTGCCAGCTACACACCCAAAAAAAAAACACCTTCCTCAGGTGAACATAGGCAACAGAATGTTCAGCGTTACTTTGTAGGCCCGAATACCTGTGTACGAATGGTGAGGCTAGAACAAGTAGCGGTGGTAGTAGATTGGGTGGCTGACAGTGCCTCCAGTTCCTTCACATTGTCTCCCACCCGGTCGCAAAGCACGAGCTGCAGTGGACTACACACCGCAAAAACCACAAAAGTTCCCAAGTTCCTCCTGCTCCCTCTTCTGCTGCAGTCTCGTCCTCTTCCAGCAACACCACCATCGTCACCATCACCAAGCATCTCCACACTGTCCCATAAAAGCGTTCAGCTGTTTATCCCCCAAACACTGGAGAGAAAGATGAAGTAGCCCCTACCCACCAGCAATCCCTGGCTCTGAATGCCAGCATTTCAAAATTCCTGGCCTTTGAAATGCTGTCATTCCATCTGATGGCGAGGGAGACTTTTAAAAACCTTATGGTGCTGGCTGTCCCACAGTAAGTGGTTCTCAGCCGCCACTACTTTTCCAGGCGAGCCAGCCCTGCTCTGCACAACCAAGTGGACAAAATCAGGTGTGCACTGCGCAACACCATCTGTGGCAAGGTCCATATAACCACTGATGGGTGGACCATTAAGCACAGGCAGGGACGTTATATCTCCCTAACTGCACACTGGGTAAATACAGTGGCGGCTGGGCCGGAGGCAGATAGCAGTTTGGCGCTAGTCCTTCCGCCACCAAGGATTGCAGGACGCTTCTCGTTGCCTACAATTGCCTCCTCCTCCTACTCCACTTCCTCCTCTACCGCCTCCTCATCCAGTCAGCAAATTACCTGCACCACCAACTTTAGCATAGCCAGGGGGAAATGACAGCAGGCTGTTTTAAAACTCATTTGTTTGGGGGAAAATCCCCACACCACGCAGAAGCTGTGGACGGGCATGGAACAACAGATCAATGGTTGGTGCCACAGAGCCTCAAGCCTCAAGGTGTGCGATAATGGGCAAAATCTCATAGCAGTTCTGGGCCAAGCCGGTTTGACACACATCCCTTGCCTGGCACATGTGCTGAATTTGGTGGTGCAGAGGTTCCTGAAAAATTACCCCAAAATGTCAGAGCTGCTGCAGAAAGTGCGGGCCGTCTGTGCGCCCTTTCAGGGTTCTCACACTTCTGCTGTTCGCCTGTCTGCTCTTCAGCTTAACTTTGGCCTTCCCGCTCACCGCCTCATATGCGAGGTACCCACAAGGTTGAACTCCACCTTGCACATGCTGGAGAGACTGTGTGAGCAGCAGCAGGCGATAGTGGAGCTTCAGTGAGTCACTCTGCGGAACAGCACCATTTCACCACCAACGAGTGGACCTCCATGCGGGACGTGTGTGCCGTATTGTGCTGTTTCGAGTACTCCACTAACATGGCCAGTGTTGATGGCGCAGTCCTCAGCGTTACTATACCACTTCTATGTTTCCTTGAAAAAAACGCTTTGGGCGATGATGAAAGAGGATGTGGCACAGGAGGAAGAGGAGAAAGAAGAAGCATAATTTCCACGGTGATCAGGCCAGTCATTCACAAGTGGCTCGGAGGGTGGGTTCCTGCACCAACAGAGGCCAGGTACACAACTGTCCAGCCATGACACAGTTCTAGAGGATATGGAGGAGGAGGATGATGAGGAGGAGGAACCATGTTCACAACAGGGTGGCACTAAAATCAGCTCATGTGCATCACTGGAGCATGGCTTGGGGGATACAGAGGACACATACTATATACCTCCCACAGAGGATAGCTTGTTGTTGCCTCTGGGCAGCCTGGCACACATGCTGCCGTGCCTGCTCTGCTGAGTTGCCTACATTCTAACCAGTGCTGATTACTGGATTTCCACCCTGCTGGATCCCCGCTACAAGGACAACGTGCTGTCCCTAATTCCATCACTGGAGCATGATCGGAAGATGCGCGAGTACTAGCGCACGCTGGTAGATGCACTGCTGATGGCATTCCCACCTAACAGCGGGAGCTCAGTGAAAGCACAAAGCAAGGGCAGAGGAGGAGGAAGAAGTCGCCAACACAGCTGGGGCACCGCCAGCACCTAAGAAGGGAGGGTTAGTATGGCCAAAATGTGGAAAAGCTTTGTCAGCACACCACAACAACCAGCACCACTAGCTGATACGGAATGTCTTAGCAGGAGGCAGCATTTAAGCAACATGGTGGAACAGTACGTGTGCACACGCCTACACATACTGACTGATGGGTCAGCCCCATTCAACTTCTGGGTTTCCAAATTGGACACATGGCCTGAGCTTGCCCTTTATGCATTGGAGGTGCTGGCCTGCTGTCACGGATGGTGTTGCAGAAAGCTGGAACTTATAAATAAACATCCGACTGGCTTGATCCCAAACTAAGAAGCATATGGGTGAGCCCTATAAAACCCCTAGAGCTCTCCCTGACTGCTATGTCCATGCAAAGATCTTTATGGTAGTCGATTGCATGTCCACGTACCTTATACTATCTGACACCTGAAAACCCTATAATAGTGAGGGGACACGACCACCGGCTCCCTGCACTTAATACGGACGGAGTCAGGGTCACCTACTATCAAGCTAGCAAGTAAACACAAATAAAGGAAACAGACTTATCTGAGGAATCAGGAGAAGGAGCATCCAGCAGTGAACAACTCATCCAGGAAGAAGTATAAACCGCAAAGTGAGGCAGTATGGGAGGGAATATAAAGGGAGACAATCAGTGCAAATAGATGACAGCTGGGAGAAGGAAAGGAGATGACAAAGTGAAACCAAAACAAAGAACTTCATGCAAGATGTAGCGAAGAACGTCTAACAGACCTTCTCACAGAGCTGGCGGTGACACCTGCCCTGCGTCCATTGTATTGTCCGAGCGTGTGTTTAGCAGGTGGCAGGGGGGGTGATCACAGACAAGCGCAGCCGCCTGTCCGCATTCAACGTGGACAAGCTAAGGTTCATTAAAATGAACCAGAAATGAATCCAACAGGACTTGTCTGTACCTTGTGCTGAATAGACAAGTATACCGACCGCACCCAGCCATTGTTATACTCCAGCGCACTTTCTCTTTGCATTCTCTTTTCCATTTCCCAATGTTTGGGGGCCTTCCCAACTTTATAAAAAATAATTAAATCAAGGAATAAAAAACAAAAAAAAAAAAAACAGTTTTGGCTATCGTCTCCTCCTCCACCTCCGCTTCCACCTACACCGCCAGATCTACCGCCTTCTCAACCTCCTACTCCACTTTGACCTCCGCCTCCTAGTTCAAGATTCTTATTATTATTTTTTTTTATTCTATGTTATTAATTTCCCTATCCACATTTATTTGCAGGGCAATTGTCCTGCTCTTACCCCCATTTTGCTTCCTTTTGCAGCCCTCTAGCCCTTACTATGACTATTTTACAGCCATTTTAGTGCACCAAAGTTTGGGTCCCCATTAACTTCAAGGGCTTCGGGTTGGGGTTCGACTTTGGGTCAAGTTTGAACATCCACGGGTCCACTCATCCCTAGCCAGGAAGGATTTTTTCCCTCTAAAATTAGGAAAAATAGCTTTTGCATCAAGTTTTTTTTTTGCCTTCCTCTGTATCAACTTTGTGGGAAAATAGGTTGAACTGGATGGACAGATGCCTTTTTTGAGCCTTACAAACTATGTTACTATGTTACTATAATGACATTTTTTATAATATAAGGCAGATGGTCTGGGTGTAATTTTTTGTCACTCAATGTATTCTGCTTTTTGTCCTGGCTTTTAATTTCTTCCTTTCTTTAGAATTTAGGATTGGCAAACAGCCTGTCTTAAAGGAACTGTGTCACAATTTTTTTTTCTGACAGTTCAAACCAAATGGTTTTCTGTTTTTATTTTTTATTTATTTATTCTATTTCCTGAACATGGTTATGGGGCCGACATCTTAACAGCATTTTGAAGGCATTAATAGAATTGTTTTATGGTAGCTCATGGACACGACACAATGGTCGGGAGGGGACCTCATTGACTTCTATGGGAGAGTTTTCTAGGCATGCTCTGTGACCTGTGCAGAGATAATTGTACAAGGAACAAGTAGATAATCACCTATTGTGAATGGTGGATCCTGTTTTATTATTACACAGAGGTGATATTACAGTGTCCCTCTACCCTCGTGGGTACTGCAAAGTTGTTGTGTATTGCTTTGCATTTCTTATATAGCCTGTTTTTATGCTGCAATGCATCCTTATGTATAATCCCTGCTTACAGGTGTATTTAGATTGCATTACACTGAGCCTACCACTAGGGGGAGATAATACCTCCCATATATACAGTCCAGCTCAGGCCTAGTCTGGGAGTGTTCAGTCTAGGCGTGTCAGTCTCTAGTAGAGTCCAGTTGAGTGTGTGCAGAGAGTGCAGTCTGGGTGTGTCAGCCTAGTGAGTTAGTCCCAGTTCAGTCTGGAGTTTGATCCCTGAGTTGAAGTGCTCCATTCACTCAGTAGGAAATTAAATTCAAAGAATTCTAAAGAAGGAGATCCCCAAAGGGTTACGGCCATCTCCACAAGCGCATTAGGACCTCAGGCAACCTGCACTGGGATAGCCAGGACCAGCCTAGAAGTCCTCTACCAGTAAGGCTACAAACTTATATCATTTAATAGCTAGAGAGACACCCATTACACCTGTCAGCAGTGGACCTGTTGCAGTTTTTCCCCTGACCATCTTAATGAAACTGTACTATACTTGGATGTTACTGTTACCAGGAACAATGTTCAGTAAAAGTTATCAGTTGAATTATGCCATCTTTGTCTCAGTCTTCAGCTCCTCAATTAACACTACAGTTGTACCACCATAAAAGGGCACTGGCGTCATGACTACAGGACCTTGCCATAGGCACATTAATACAGACCATCAAGAGCACCTCAAACCACCATCTGGCCTGTGTCCCTTACACCAGAGTGTGCCCCAGAGAATCCTTGTGCCGTTCACCTCTTCACTTATGCGAGCCTGCCCAGGGACGACGTAACCGTGAGTAACCAGAACTGTATTTACCTCGGCCCATCTATTGCTCACACCGTGACCTCACGTGAAATTCCCCTGTTAGGTCTGGCATACCGCAATATCATTACAGGCAAATTTAGAATGACAGATTAGCAGTTAACTACTGTAAATTAATCTGAACTAACCAAGAAGTGGTGCCAATTATTAACCCTTTCATGACCAAGGGTCATTGATGCCCCAATGTCCCGGTCAAAATTTACAGTTCTGATATGCACTGTTTTAAATAATAATATCTTTACAAGTGCTTTGCATATCATAACTGTTTTGACTTTATTTTTTCCAAGACACATAGAGTAAATATTTTATTGACTGATTTAATAAATTACTGTGTTTTTTTATTATTATGAGCAGAGAAATAGTGAAAAAAGTCATTTTTTTTACTTTTTTTTGTTAATTTGGCCACTACACTCCCTTGATTAGTAGTACAAATGCAAATATTGATACCAAAATATATTACCTTACTGATCAGGACATATAGAATATCTGAATTGTGTACGTCGCCCACTCCCAGGGCACTTTATGGCACCCAGAAGTAAAGGCATACCTTTCAGCTTGAAAGTGGCATTTTTTCCATAGGCCATCAGATAGCAGCATGTTGTCTTTGCAGTGGCCCTATGCAGCCAAAACATAAAAAAATCACCCAAAAAGGACAGTACTGGGTAAAATAGACATCTTAAAGTATTCAACGAGGGGTATATTGTAAAAATGCCATTTTCCATTTTTTTCCACTTTTTGTTGGAAAATGGAACAAAAAATAAAAAAATTGCATTTTTTCACTTTGCTGCTAATATAGCCCAAATTACTGCAAACACTCTGCAAGCTAACAAGAAAAAGTGCCCCAATATCAATGCAGGAAACTCTCCTGCACAAAATGACACCCCAATTGTATACGTCGCCCATTCCCAGGGCACTTTATGGCGCCCAGATGTAAAAGCATACCTTTCAGCTTGAAAGTGCCATTTTTTCCATAGGACATCAGATAGCAGCATGTTGTCTTTGCAGTGGCCCTATGCAGCCAAAACATAAAAAAACACCCAAAAAGGACACTACTGGGTAAAATAGACATCTTAAAGTATTCAACGAGGGGTATATTGTAAAAATGCCATTTTCCATTTTTTTTCCACTTTTTGTTGGAAAATGGAACAAAAAATAAAAAAATAGCATTTTTGCAATTTGCTGCTAATATAGGCCAAATTACTGCAAACACGCTGCAAGCTATCAAGAAAAAGCGCCCCAATATCAATGCAGGAAACTCTCCTGCACAAAATGACACCCCAATTGTGTACGTCGCCCATTCCCAGGGCACTTTATGGCGCCCAGAAGTAAAGGCATACCTTTCAGCTTGAAAGTGCCATTTTTTCCATAGGCCATCAGATAGCAGCATGTTGTCTTTGCAGTGGCCCTATGCAGCCAAAACATAAAAAATCACCCAAAAAGGACACTACTTGGTAAAATAGACATCTTAAAGTATTCAACGAAGGGTATATTGTAAAAATGCCATTTTCCATTTTTTTCCACTTTTTGTTGGAAAATGGAACAAAAAATAAAAAAATAGCATTTTTTCACTTTGCTGTTAATATAGCCCAAATTACTGCAAACACGCTGCAAGCTATCAAGAAAAAGCGCCCCAATATCAATGCAGGAAACTCTCCTGCACAAAATGACACCCCAATTGTGTACGTCGCCCATTCCCAGGGCACTTTATGGCTCCCAGAAGTAAAAGCATACCTTTCAGCTTGAAAGTGCCATTCTTTTCATAGGCCATCAGATAGCAGCTTGTTGTCTTTGCAGCGGCCCTATGCAGCCAAAACATAAAAAATCACCCAAAAAGGACACTACTGGGTAAAATAGACAATACAAAGTATTCAACAAGAGGTTTATTGTAAAATAACTTTTTCCATTTTTTACACCTTTTGTTGGAACATGTAACAAAACTGCATTTTTTCACTATGTTGCTGATTTAGCAAACTACAAAAAATAAATAAATACTAGTATAAGTACTTTATGTACTAAAAATACCAAAAGAGAACAGCAATATTATATATATTTTTCTTCTTTAAGAAAATTTTAAAGCGTGCCCGTGTATGATACACTTTAAAACTGTTTCCAATACACAGTGCTGGCCGAGAGGGGCAGTCAGGGCAAAAGTATCTTGTGTCTCGTCTGAAGCCTCTTTTTGAGCAGACACCGCACCTCCTTTGTGGATGTGTTTGGTTTTGTGTTGGGGGTATAGCTGCAATAAAGTGCCTTTCAACTAATCTCCTTATTTCTTCTACTTCCAGTGGGAGGGTGGGGCCTCTAATGGGGTACATTAATTTCTCAATAACTATTTCTTGATAGCAAAGAAATGTTTGTGTTCCACCAGACTTTTTGTACAGCACATAAGAATTGTACATTGCCATCTGTAGCAAATAGATAGATAACTTTTTATACCATACATAGGACTTGCGCATTACCTCGTATGGTTTAAGTACTTGATCAGACAGGTCAGTGCCCCCCATGTACTTATTGTATTCTAGTATGCAAGTCGTTTTTTGCTTATCGGTGGTTGACCCCCTTTCTCTTACTGGCACTGTGGCTTCTGTGTGAATCATACTTAGCATAAGAACATCTTTTCTGTCCTTGTAGCGTAGTGCCAGCAGGTTTCCACTACGAAGGGCATCAGATTGTCCTCTTTGTAGTTTTTTTGCCAGCAGGGATTGTGGAAAACCTCTGCAATTTCTCCTGAATGTGCCACATGCTCCCTTATTTGCTTCTTGCAGGCTCTGGAAAAGGGGAATACTTGTGTAATAATTGTCTATAAATAATTTGTATCCCTTTTGTAACAGTGGACCCATTAGTTCCCAGACAACTTTTGCATTTGTTCCTAAACCAGCTGGGCATCCTTGGGGGTTTAATTCGCTGTCTCTCCCTTGGTACACTCGAAATGCTGAAGTGTAACCTGTTGTGCTTTCACACAACTTGTAAAGTTTGATGCCATATCTGGCCCGCTTGAATGGAAGGAATTGCTTGAAATGTAACCTTCCTTTAAATTTTACAAGTGACTCATCAACTGAGACATTTTCAGAGGGTGCATAAACAGTTAAACATTTTTCTGACAGATAATCTAGAAGCGGCCTAATTTTATATAACCGGTCGTAATCCGGAGAAGAATTTGAGGGGCACTGACTGTTGTCATTGAAATGGAAGAACTTGAGGAGTATTTCATATCGCTGTCTGGACATAACAGTTGCAAAACTTGGGGTGCTATGGATGGGACTTGCCTCCCAATAAGACCGTATTGTAGGTTTTTTTACGATACCCATTGAAAATGTTAAGGCCAAAAAAATTTTCATTTCTTCCACATTTGTGGGTGTCCATTGTCCAGGCCGGGCATAGTAAGAGGAGGGGTTATTTGAAATATATTGAGCACAATATAAATTTGTCTCTTTTACAAAAAGCTCAAAAAGGTCGTCCGGTAAAAACAGCTGAAAAAACTGTAGTGGGTCAAATCCAGTTACATCCACTGTAATACCTGGTACAGCATTAAATTCTGGGACAAACGGGATGCCTGTACTTGGGGGTTGCCAATTCAGAGATGCAATTTGAGGGAGCGTTTCAGGCACTTGTGCCTCTCTGCTGGAAGTTAGTATAACTCTGCTGGTGCTAGGCGTGTCTGAACTTGGTGCACTTGTAGTTGTGACATCTCTGCTGGTGCTAGGCGTGTCAGAATTTAGTGGTTTGGTGGTTCTGCACCTCTTTGATAGTCGTCCAGCGCTCACACTACTGTCAGAGCTCTCTGTGTCGCTCTCCTCAAAACCACAGAAACTGACATCACTATCAGCGTTATCAGACAGCTCACTGTCTAAGCACAGCAGTTCGTAAGCCTCATCTGCAGTGTACTGTTTCTGAGACATATTTCTGAAATAAAATTTTAAAAATAACTATCAGTGAACACACTATTATTTATTCTCCATTTAACTATATTAGGATGGATTAAAACAGAAAGTGTTCCTTTTGTTTTCCGTTATACCAATTCTGTTATTTTTCATTATAACCATGTTATACGGAAATCAAAACGCTTATGTGAGTGACCCCCCCCCCCTCCCCTTGCAACCTAATTAGCCCTATGTGACTTTTGGTCAGTTATTTCCATCAGTTATTGTGAGCCAAAACTAGGTGCAAATCTTTCCATCATACCTTATCTCTGAGTAGGCGTCACTACTAGTTTTGGCTCACAATAACTGATGGAAATCACTGATCAAATAACTGAAGTGTGAACTCAACCTTACAGTTCTGGAATGTATTGTATACAGTAACACTGACAGCATTATGCAAGGGATACACTGCATCATAAATCAATATAATGCTATGTGACCCCGTCAGTGCTGGAAGGTGATGGGTGCTCTCGCTGACACGTGCTGAGAGACCAATGCGTAGAGCTCGCTTGTGTAAAAGGGATGCAACACTGGTGTCATGCAGATATAAATTCTTTTGCGGATCTTTGTTTTGCGGACTGCAAAATTCATACGGTCATGTGCATGAGCCGCAGCACATCCAACTTTATGGGTGAATAAAGGACACTACTCTTTTCACTGAAATTGGATATTGTGCGGCTTTTTTTTTTTTCTAAAGCCTCATTCACACATCAGTGTTCCATGCAAGTGTGCAGGATGCCATCCGTGTTTCGTGGATCATTAGAACGAAAAAACTAAGACGGATCCTTTATGGATGCATCACTGACCACATTTTTACGGATTTGAGCACGGACACGGATGTGTGAATGAGACTTAACTGTCAGATGGTTGATCCCACCTAAACTGCTGTCACTCTGTCTGTCACTTTTTTTCCATACCTGCCTAATCAAGTTAGTAAAAAAAAAAAAAAAAAATACATATATATATATATATATATATATATAAAATTAGGGCAGCACTCTCAGTGTAGGAATAAATCGTGTGCCTTACCAACTATCTGCTGTATAAAAAAGATAAAAAATCAGCGTCACATCCAGATAAAGTGAAAAAAGTGGCATCCTTTATTCACCCAATTAGCGATATTTCAGTTCTCTGACTGGTACTAAGGAGATTATATAAAAGAACTGAAACATCACTAAAGGACACCACTTTTTTCAATTTACCTGGATGTGACACTGCTTTTTTTTATATACTGTATAGATATCAAATGGAAAATTCAAGGCAGCACAAAATTGTAACCAAAGTATGGATTGCCCGCAATAAGACGCAACCCACCGTCTTGAAATACAAAGAAGAAAAGACTGCAGCACTTTTAAATCGGTGAAAAAAATGTGAGGTCCTTTATTCACCCATGCAACGTTTCAGTCCGCTTTCTGGGACTTGAGAACGGTCCCAGAAAGCGGACTGAAACGTTGCATGGGTGAATAAAGGACCTCACATTTTTTTCACCGATTTAAAAGTGCTGCAGTCTTTTCTTCTTTGTATTTCAAGACGGTGGGTTGCGTCTTATTGCGGGCAATCCATACTTTGGTTACAATTTTGTGCTGCCTTGAATTTTCCTTTTGATATATATATATATATGTACACTATATATATGAAGAGAAGCTGCGTCACATCAAGATGAAGTAAAAAAAAAAGTGGCGTCTGTTATTCACCGAAGTGGCGATGTTTCAGTTCTCTTACTGGGGCTAAGTGGATTATCTTCCAGTAAAAGAACTGAAACATCACTAAAGGACACCACTTTTTTCAATTTACCTGGATGTGACGTATATATATATATATATATATACAGTATATATATATATATATATATATATATATATATATATATATATATACCCTTATAGAAATATCTTTTCATTTCTTTTTTTTTCCTACCTGACTAATCTGGTTGGGGCAAATGATAGATAATATGGAGATAATAATCTATCTATATATCTATATACTATGTATAAAGATATATAGAGAAGTGTAACACTGTGTCTTCTTCTTCAGTCCTCCATCACTGGATCGCTGTGAAGTGAAGGAGGAAGGAGGACAAGGGGGGCTGAAATAAGGACAGGAGTGCTGTGTCATGTAAACATTTGACCACCACGATTGGACAATGTCCAGAAAACGATGCTATAGGCTCGGTTATCCCTGGGCAGAAGAAGGAAGCAGGGGAAGATCTTAGGTATGTCTTTATTTCTTAGCGATGTCTAGGAGGAGGAGGAGGGAGGAGGAGGGAGGAGGAGGGAGGAGGAGGCGGAGTGAGTCAGAGGCAGGCTAAAGCTGAAAAAAAAGCAAGGGGAGCGCCGGTTCATGTAAGCCATATGACCACCACGATTGGACAAAAATCATGGTGGTCAACAGATACTATTCTGCCCAGAAACCGATGCTAAAGGCTCGGTTATCTCTGGGCAGAAGCAGGAAGTCGGGTACATTGCGGGGAAGCGCTGCAGAGAGCAGTGAAGCAGCGCTTCCTCTAATTAAAGCTCCCGACGTCTATACACGTGATAACTGCACGGGGCATGTGTAGTTATCACGTATATAGACGGATTGCGGACGGGAAAGGGTTAAGCTCAGTAGCCAGTGCAAATACTGCAGGATTTTATGTTTTTTGTTTAATTATGGATATTGACATGGGAAATTAAAAATAACATCATCAAAAAATATTTAAAAATGTGTTAAACATAAAAACATGATTTAAACGATTGGTAATTTTCTGATGACTCATTTCTTTTAACTTTCTCAATTAGACCATTCACTGGGCCAGAGAGGGAAATGTATAAGTGACTCAATTAGAGCATCACACATTACACTGATAAGTGTAATGCTCTTCTGTGGGCATCTTTATCTAGGCCTATCAAGAGAACAATATACTGTCCCAATTCTACTATTTTACTATTATACTAGCAGACAACAACATCTTTAACTTATAACAATGTAAAATGACAATGGTTTGCCCATCTACAGTGGATATAAAAGGTCTACACACCCCTGTTAAAATGTCAGGTTTCTGTGATATAAAAAAAAAAATGAGACAAATTTCATTTCAACATTAATTTCAGAACTTTTTTCAGCTTTAATGTGACCTATAAACTGTACAACTCAATTGAAAAACAAATTGAAATTTTTTAGGTAGAGGGAAGAAAAAATATAAAAATAAAATAATATGGTTGCATAAGTGTGCACACCCTTAAACTAATACTTTGTTGAAGCACCTTTTGATTTTATTACAGCACTCAGTCTTTCTGGGTATGTGTCACAACCAGACAGCTGAGAAGCTCTGACAGGAGCCGTCTAGAACCTCCTCCTTGAGTTTCTTTGTTTTGGTTTCAGTTCCTCATCTCGTTAGCCTATCTCAGCTGTCATGCAGTTGGACTGATTGCTTCCCTTTAAATTCCTCCCCATAATGCATTAGGTTGCGGCTTATACAACTTCCTGGAGTGTGTGTGCTTGCTGTTCCTAGTTCCCAGTCGTCTGCAAGATAAGTGCTGTTTATGTATTTGTGATTTTCTGTCTACTGATTCCAGGAGACCCTGACTCTCTCCGTGTCTGTGTAGGGAGCCGGTGGTCGTGTCCCCTCACTATTGTAGGGTCTTCAGGTGTAAATTAGTCGAGGTACGTGGATATGCGCCCATCCACCTTTGGGGTGTTCGCATAGGCTGAGCAGTCAGGGAGAGTGGCAGGTCTCATGCAGGGGTCTCCCTTTTGTTCCTTAGTTGTGGATCCAGTGAGTCATAGATTATATTGTATTGTCTTGTTTCCCTGTACACCATCCGTGACATTATAAGCCGCCAAAACCGTCTCAAGCATGGATCCGGTTTCACTTTTGGCTAAACACTTCCAGGGTCTTTCATTGGAGGTAGCTGATCTCCGTAAGACTTTTTCTCAGTTTCAAGTGACCGGTTCAGCTTGCGTTCATGGAGTTTGTTCTGAGCCTAAGATCTCGCTCCCGGATACGTTCTCCCGGGGTAGTGAGTATTTTGTGCGTTTTAGAGAGGCTTACAAACTCCATTTTCGCCTTCTTCCCCATTCCTCTGGTGATGAGGAACGGAGGGTGGGGATCATTATATCGCTGCTCAGGGGTAACGCTCAGTCCTGGGCCTTTTCGCTGCCGGAGGGGGCACGGCCCCTCCGTTCAGTGGATGAATTCTTTTTAGCCCTGGGTCAGATATATGATGATCCGGATCGTATTGCTCTGGCTGAGTCTAGACTACATCTGTTATGCCAGGGTAAACAATCCGCAGAGATATACTGCTCAGAATTTTGGAGATGGGCAGCTGATACTGGTTGGAATGATGCTGCACTCCGAAGTCAATTTTGCCATGGTCTTTCAGAGGGATTGAAAGATGCATTTGCCTTTCATGAAAGACCTACCTCCTTGGATTCTGCTATGTCTCAGGCCGTTCGTATTGACAGGCGTCTTAGAGAGAGAGGAGAGATCTCTCCTTCCTGTCATACTCGGTCCCGGGACAGTGCAGCGGTCTCATTCTGTGCGCAGGGGTCTCAGTCGCTGTCAGCCCCTTCTGAGCAGGAGCCCATGCAGCTGGGGTTGATTGCCTCTGACAATAGAGGATTCAGCCCGCATGGGAGGGTTTGTTTTTGTTGTGGAGGTATAAATCATTTGGCAAATGTTTGTCCCTCTAGGAGATTCAGGCAGTCTTCTGGGAGTAATAAAGAAACAAAAAGGAAAAAATCTTTTAAAAATGTTCCGTCTGTTACTATTGGCAGGGTTGAGGCGGAAATTGAAGGTTTTCCGTTTGCTTATAGTTCACGTTTTGTCCTGCCTGCTAGGGTGGCGCTAGAGAGCAAGATCATTTTTTGTGAGATTTTTGTGGATAGTGGAGCAGCTGTCAATCTCATTGATAATCAATTTTCAATAACTCATGGTTTCCAGGTATGCTCTTTGGGAAAGGATATTCCTGTTTTTGCTATTGATTCCGCTCCACTTTCTCAGAAATCATTAAAGGGCATAGTTCACAATATCCGTTTAATTGTGAATGATGCTCATGTTGAGGATGTGTCATGTTTTGTCCTTAGCGGTTTGCCTACTCCTCTAGTGTTGGGGCTACCCTGGCTCACTAAACATAACCCCACCATTGATTGGCAAGCGAGGCAAATAAATGGTTGGAGTGACTTTTGCAGAGAGAATTGCCTCATGACATCTGTTTCTGAGGTTTCTACTAAGACTGTACCACCTTTCCTCTCTGAATTTTCGGATGTCTTCTCTGAGAGTGGAGTTCAGGATTTGCCTCCGCACAGGGAGTACGATTGCCCTATTAATCTCATCCCAGGCGCCAAGCTGCCTAAATCTCGTTTATACAATCTTTCCCAACCTGAGAGGGTCGCTATGCGTGCTTATATCTCTGAGAGTCTGAGAAAAGGACAGATACGACCCTCGAAGTCACCTGTTGCCGCTGGTTTTTTCTTTGTTAAGAAAAAAGATGGTTCTTTAAGACCTTGTCTGGATTTCAGGGAGCTGAACAGTATCACTATTCGTGACCCTTATCCGCTTCCTCTGATCCCGGACCTGTTTAACCACCTCCGGACCGCCTAACGCAGGATCGCGTTCCGGAGGTGGCAGCCCTGCGCAGAGTCACGCTTATATGCGTCATCTCGCGAGACGCGAGATTTCCTGTGAACGCGCGCACACAGGCGCGCGCGCTCACAGGAACGGAAGGTAAGAGAGTTAATCTCCAGCCTGCCAGCGGCGATCGTTCGCTGGCAGGCTGGAGATGTGTTTTTTTTAACCCCTAACAGGTATATTAGACGCTGTTTTGATAACAGCGTCTAATATACCTGCTACCTGGTCCTCTGGTGGTCCCCTTTGTTTGGATCGACCACCAGAGGACACAGGTAGCTCAGTAAAGTAGCACCAAGCACCACTACACTACACTACACCCCCCCCGTCACTTATTAACCCCTTATTAGCCCCTGATCACCCCATATAGACTCCCTGATCACCCCCCTGTCATTGATTACCCCCCTGTCATTGATTACCCCCCTGTCATTGATCAACCCCCTGTAAAGCTCCATTCAGACGTCCGCATGATTTTTACGGATCCACTGATAGATGGATCGGATCCGCAAAACGCATCCGGACGTCTGAATGAAGCCTTACACGGGCGTGATCAATGACTGTGGTGATCACCCCATATAGACTCCCTGATCACCCCCCTGTCATTGATTACCCCCCTGTAAAGCTCCATTCAGATGTCCGCATGATTTTTACGGATGCACTGATAGATGGATCGGATCCGCAAAACGCATCCGGACGTCTGAATGAAGCCTTACAGGGGCATGATCAATGACTGTGGTTATCACCCCATATAGACTCCCTGATCACCCCCTGTCATTGATTACCCCCCTGTAAAGCTCCATTCAGATGTCCGCATGATTTTTACGGATGCACTGATAGATGGATCGGATCCGCAAAACGCATCCGGACGTCTGAATGAAGCCTTACAGGGGCATGATCAATGACTGTGGTTATCACCCCATATAGACTCCCTGATCACCCCCTGTCATTGATCACCCCCCCTGTCATTGATCACCCCCCTGTCATTGATCACCCCCCTGTCATTGATCACCCCCCCTGTCATTGATCACCCCCCCTGTCATTGATCACCCCCATGTAAGGCTCCATTCAGACATTTTTTTGGCCCAAGTTAGCGGAATTATTTATTATTTTTCTTACAAAGTCTCATATTCCACTAACTTGTGTCAAAAAATAAAATCTCACATGAACTCACCCTACCCCTCACGGAATCCAAATGCGTAAATTTTTTCAGAAATTTATATTCCAGACTTCTTCTCACGCTTTAGGGCCCCTAGAATGCCAGGGCAGTATAAATACCCCACATGTGACCCCATTTCGGAAAGAAGACACCCCCAGGTATTCCGTGAGGGGCATATTGAGTCCATGAAAGATTGAAATTTTTGTCCCAAGTTAGCGGAACGGGAGACTTTGTGAGAAAAAAATGAAAAATATCAATTTCCGCTAACTTGTGCCAAAAAAAAAAAATTCTATGAACTCGCCATGCCCCTCATTGAATACCTTGGGGTGTCTTCTTTCCAAAATGGGGTCACATGTGGGGTATTTATACTGCCCTGGCATTCTAGGGGCCCCAAAGCGTGAGAAGAAGTCTGGTATCCAAATGTCTAAAAATGCCCTCCTAAAAGGAATTTGGGCACCTTTGCGCATCTAGGCTGCAAAAAAGTGTCACACATCTGGTATCGCCGTACTCAGGAGAAGTTGGGGAATGTGTTTCGGGGTGTCATTTTACATATACCCATGCTGGGTGAGAGAAATATCTTAGTCAAATGCAAACTTTGTATAAAAGAATGGGAAAAGTTGTCTTTTGCCAAGATATTTCTCTCACCCAGCAAGGGTATATGTAAAATGACACCCCAAAACACATTCCCCAACTTCTCCTGAATACGACGATACCACATGTGTGACACTTTTTTGCAGCCTAGGTGGGCAAAGGGGCCCATATTCCAAAGAGCACCTTTAGGATTTCACAGGTCATTTACCTACTTACCACACATTAGGGCCCCTGGAAAATGCCAGGGCAGTATAACTACCCCACAAGTGACCCCATTTTGGAAAGAAGACACCCCAAGGTATTCCGTGAGGGGCATGGCGAGTTCCTAGAATTGTTTATTTTTTGTCACAAGTTAGTGGAAAATGCTGATTTTTTTTTTTTTTTTTTTTTTTTCATACAAAGTCTCATATTCCACTAACTTGTGACAAAAAATAAAAACTTCCATGAACTCACTATGCCCATCAGCGAATTCCTTGGGGTCTCTTTTTTCCAAAATGGGGTCACTTGTGGGGTAGTTATACTGCCCTGGCATTCTAGGGGCCCAAATGTGTGGTAAGGAGTTTGAAATCAAATTCTGTAAAAAATGACCTGTGAAATCCGAAAGGTGCTCTTTGGAATATGGGCCCCTTTGCCCAACTAGGCTGCAAAAAAGTGTCACACATCTGGTATCTCCGTACTCAGGAGAAGTTGGGGAATGTGTTTTGGGGTGTCATTTTACATATACCCATGCTGGGTGAGAGAAATATCTTGGCAAAAGACAACTTTTCCCATTTTTTTATACAAAGTTGGCATTTGACCAAGATATTTATCTCACCCAGCATGGGTATATGTAAAAAGACACCCCAAAACACATTCCTCAACTTCTTCTGAATACAGAGATACCAGATGTGTGACACTTTTTTGCAGCCTAGGTGGGCAAAGGGGCCCATATTCCAAAGAGCACCTTTAGGATTTCACAGGTCATTTACCTACATACCACACATTAGGGCCCCTGGAAAATGCCAGGGCAGTATAACTACCCCACAAGTGACCCCATTTTGGAAAGAAGACACCCCAAGGTATTCCGTGAGGGGCATGGCGAGTTCCTAGAATTGTTTATTTTTTGTCACAAGTTAGTGGAAAATGCTGATTTTTTTTTTTTTTTTCATACAAAGTCTCATATTCCACTAACTTGTGACAAAAAATAAAAACTTCCATGAACTCACTATGCCCATCAGCGAATACCTTGGGGTCTCTTCTTTCCAAAATGGGGTCACTTGTGGGGTAGTTATACTGCCCTGGCATTCTAGGGGCCCAAATGTGTGGTAAGGAGTTTGAAATCAAATTCTGTAAAAAATGACCTGTGAAATCCGAAAGGTGCTCTTTGGAATATGGGCCCCTTTGCCCACATAGGCTTCAAAAAAGTGTCACACATCTGGTATCTCCGTACTCAGGAGAAGTTGGGGAATGTGTTTTGGGGTGTCATTTTACATATACCCATGCTGGGTGAGAGAAATATCTTGGCAAAAGACAACTTTTCCCATTTTTTTATTCAAAGTTGGCATTTGACCAAGATATTTATCTCACCCAGCATGGGTATATGTAAAAAGACACCCCAAAACACATTCCTCAACTTCTCCTGAATACAGAGATACAAGATGTGTGACACTTTTTTGCAGCCTAGGTGGGCAAAGGGGCCCATATTCCAAAGAGCACCTTTCGGATTTCACTCGTCATTTTTTACAGAATTTGATTTCAAACTCCTTACCACACATTTGGGCCCCTAGAATGCCAGGGCAGTATAACTACCCCACAAGTGACCCCATTTTGGAAAGAAGAGACCCCAAGGTATTCGCTGATGGGCATAGTGAGTTCATAGAACTTTTTATTTTTTGTCACAAGTTAGTGGAATATGAGACTTTGTAAGAAAAAAAAAATCAAAAAAAAAATCATCATTTTCCGCTAACTTGTGACAAAAAATAAAAAGTTCTATGAACTCACTATGCCCATCAGCGAATACCTTAGGGTGTGTACTTTCCGAAATGGGGTCATTTGTGGGGTATTTGTACTGTCTGGGCATTGTAGAACCTCAGGAAACATGACAGGTGCTCAGAAAGTCAGAGCTGCTTCAAAAAGCAGAAATTCACATTTTTGTACCATAGTTTGTAAACGCTATAACTTTTACCCAAACCATTTTTTTTTTTTATCCAAACATTTTTCTTTTATCAAAGACATGTAGAACAATAAATTTAGAGCAAAATTTATATATGGATGTAGTTTTTTTTGCAAAATTTTACAACTGAAAGTGAAAAATGTCATTTTTTTGCAAAAAAATCGTTAAATTTCGATTAATAACAAAAAAAGTAAAAATGTCAGCAGCAATGAAATACCACCAAATGAAAGCTCTATTAGTGAGAAGAAAAGGAGGTAAAATTCATTTGGGTGGTAAGTTGCATGACCGAGCAATAAATGGTGAAAGTAGTGTAGGTCAGAAGTGTAAAAAGTGGCCTGGTCTTTCAGGGTGTTTAAGCACTGGGGGCTGAAGTGGTTAACCAGGTTGTTGGGGCTAAAGTCTTTTCCAAATTAGACCTAAGAGGGGCATACAACCTGGTCAGGGTCAGAGAAGGAGACAAATGGAAGACGGCTTTCAATACCCCTGAGGGCCATTTTGAGAATTTGGTTATGCCTTTTGGCTTGATGAATGCCCCAGCCGTTTTTCAGCATTTCGTGAACAGCATTTTTTATCATTTAATGGGAAAATTTGTATTAGTGTATTTGGATGACATTTTGATTTTTTCTCCTGATTTCAAGACTCATAAGGAACACTTACGTCAGGTCTTGCTCATCTTTCGGGAGAATAATTTATACGCGAAACTGGAAAAATGTGTGTTTGCGGTTCCAGAAATTCAATTTCTGGGGTTTCTTCTCTCCGCTTCTGGTTTTCGCATGGACCCCGAGAAGGTCCGCGCTGTGCTTGAGTGGGAGTTTCTTGAGAATCAGAAGGCGCTGATGCGTTTTTTGGGCTTTGCCAATTATTACAGGAAATTTATTTTGAATTATTCCTCTGTTGTTAAACCACTCACTGATATGACCAGAAAGGGGGTAGATTTTTCTTCCTGGTCGGTAGAGGCGCGTAAGGCCTTTTCTAATATCAAGGAGAGTTTTGCTTCCGCTCCCATCCTGGTACAACCTGATATTTCGTTACCCTTCATAGTTGAGGTTGATGCTTCTGAGGTAGGGGTGGGTGCGGTCTTGTCTCAGGGTTCCTCTCCTGCCAAATGGCAACCGTGTGCCTTTTTCTCGAAGAAACTCTCCTCCGCAGAGAGAAATTATGATGTGGGAGATAGGGAATTGTTGGCCATCAAGTTGGCTTTTGAGGAATGGCGCCATTGGCTAGAGGGAGCCAGACACCCTATTACCGTGTTTACTGACCATAAAAATCTGTTCTACTTGGAGTCAGCCAAGCGTCTGAACCCGAGACAGGCCAGATGGTCTTTGTTCTTTTCAAGGTTTAATTTTGTTGTCACGTTCCGCCCTGGGGTTAAGAATGTGAAGGCAGATGCCCTGTCACGTTGTTTTCTGGGAGGTGGGAATTTTGAAGACCCGGGTCCCATTTTGGCTGAAGGTGTGGTGGTCTCTGCTCTTTTTCCTGAATTGGAGGCAGAGGTGCAGGCAGTCCAGTCAGAGGCTCCTGATCTTTGTCCTCCT
The DNA here is from genome assembly GCF_905171765.1 of Bufo bufo. NCBI lineage: Eukaryota > Metazoa > Chordata > Amphibia > Anura > Bufonidae > Bufo > Bufo bufo. The sequence goes on from NC_053389.1 coordinate 656,958,241, forward strand.
GGGAGGTTGTTTGTGCCTCTCGCTTTGAGACACAAGATTTTTAAGGAACTCCACAATACGGTCCTTGCTGGGCACCCGGGGGCAAGAGCCACACTGGATCTCATCGCTCGGAGATTCTGGTGGCCTGCGCTTCATAAGTCGGTTGAGGGTTTTGTGGCAGCTTGCGAGACTTGCGCTCGTGCCAAAGTCCCTCATTCACGGCCATCAGGTCCTCTCCTTCCCTTACCCATTCCTTCCCGTCCTTGGACACATCTGTCCATGGACTTCATAACGGACTTGCCTCGTTCTTCGGGGAAGACTGTGATTCTGGTGGTGGTGGACCGTTTTAGCAAAATGGTGCATTTCATCCCTTTTCCTGGTTTGCCTAATGCTAAGACGCTGGCGCAGGCATTTATTGACCACATTGTCAAATTGCATGGTATTCCTTCAGACATAGTCTCTGATAGGGGCACGCAGTTTGTTTCCAGATTCTGGAAGGCTTTCTGTTCTCGCTTGGGGGTTCGGTTGTCATTCTCTTCTGCTTTCCACCCGCAGTCGAATGGCCAGACAGAGCGCGTCAATCAGAATCTGGAGACATATCTGCGCTGTTTTGTGGCGGAGAATCAGGAGGATTGGTGTTATTTTTTGTCCCTTGCTGAGTTTGCTTTAAATAACCCTCGTCAGGAGTCCTCTGATAAGTCACCATTTTTTGGTGCATATGGGTTTCATCCGCAGTTTGGGACTTTCTCGGGAGAGGGGTCTTCTGGTTTACCTGATGAGGACAGATTCTCCTCGTCTTTGTCATCTATTTGGCAAGAGATTCAGGATAATCTAAAGAGCATGGGTGAGAGATATAAGCGTGTGGCGGATAAGAGACGTGTGCCTGGTCCGGACCTGAATGTTGGTGATCTGGTGTGGTTGTCTACCAAGAATATCAAATTGAAGGTTCCCTCCTGGAAGTTGGGTCCTAGGTTTATTGGGCCTTACAAGATCCTGTCTGTCATCAATCCTGTTGCCTACCGTCTTGATCTTCCTCAGACTTGGAAGATCCATGATGTTTTTCATAAGTCCTTATTGAAACCTTATGTTCAACCTATTGTACCCTCGCCTTTGCCTCCTCCTCCGATTATGGTTGATGGAAATCTTGAATTTCAGGTCTCTAGGATTGTGGATTCTCGTCTTGTCCGCGGTTCCCTCCAGTACCTCGTTCATTGGGAGGGTTATGGTCCTGAGGAGAGGATGTGGGTCCCAGTGACGGACATTAAGGCCACTCGTCTCATCAGGGCTTTCCATAGGTCCCATCCTGAGAGGGTGGGCTCTGAGTGTCCGGAGTCCACTCGTAGAGGGAGGGGTACTGTCACAACCAGACAGCTGAGAAGCTCTGACAGGAGCCGTCTAGAACCTCCTCCTTGAGTTTCTTTGTTTTGGTTTCAGTTCCTCATCTCGTTAGCCTATCTCAGCTGTCATGCAGTTGGACTGATTGATTCCCTTTAAGTTCCTCCCCATAATGCATTAGGTTGCGGCTTATACAACTTCCTGGAGTGTGTGTGCTTGCTGTTCCTAGTTCCCAGTCGTCTGCAAGATAAGTGCTGTTTATGTATTTGTGATTTTCTGTCTACTGGATCCAGGAGACCCTGACTCTCTCCGTGTCTGTGTAGGGAGCCGGTGGTCGTGTCCCCTCACTATTGTAGGGTCTTCAGGTGTAAATTAGTCGAGGTACGTGGATATGCGCCCATCCACCTTTGGGGTGTTCGCATAGGCTGAGCAGTCAGGGAGAGTGGCAGGTCTCATGCAGGGGTCTCCCTTTTGTTCCTTAGTTGTGGATCCAGTGAGTCATAGATTATATTGTATTGTCTTGTTTCCCTGTACACCATCCGTGACAGTATGAGTCTATCAGCATGGCACATTTTGACTTGGCAAGATTTGCCCACTCTTCTTTGCAAAACTACAGATGCCTGAAGGTTTTGTGCCAATATTGATATTGCCATTCCAAAACTTTAATCTTTTTCTGGTGAAGCCATTCCTTTGTTGATTTGGATGTATGCTTTGGGACATTGTCATGCTGAAAGATGAAGTTCCTCTTCATATAATAAGGTTAACGTGGATAGCTCACCATCTTTTCAGAATGAAAGAGGTGTTCTAGTCTTGACTGATCACCCAATCAGTAAGAGGTAAAAATAGAAGAAACAAAATATAAGACTGGCACTCAATATGTGGATCATATGAGAAGTGGCAATTTAATGCGTTATACACAATAATAATAAAATCAGCACATAATAATGATTATAAAGCAGAGTAATGAATGAGGAATATAAAATGCAACACGATATCACACATTAAAATATAATAAAATAAAAATCGCAGGATAGTCACACAATAATCGCACATAAATAATAGCACATGAATAAAAGAAAGTGCGGTATTGACAAAAGCTAATCGCAAGTTTCGTATGAGAGCGTATATGCACAAAGTTCCTTTGTAATGTTACAAAGAGATTGCGGCTGGCAAATGAGGACGGATCCTTCCGGTTTTAACAATATTTAGGAGGTCACCTCCAATACATGGGGATATATTCCAAAATATGTTCCCTTGAGTAGGAAAAGTCACTCATTCGACATACACTGGAGAGGGGGCAAACATGTTGAAAGAATGTCCAGAGCAGAATCCAGGCATATATACGACTTTGGAAGTATGATCCCAGCAGGTCTGAACGCCGAGCTAGAAATTTTTGGCTTCCTCTAAAGACAGGGTTGTGTGCCTCTCATCCAATGGGGGATCACATGTCTGGCCGTTTTATCGGCACTGTGATCCCCCCTTGGGGAAAGGCTCACATACCCACAGCCACTGCAAGAGAGAGAAGATGTAATTAAGTTATAGTGCATACTACATAATGAATGTTTTTTGTCTCTTCTCGTGTGGCGCATAGGGCTGCATTTCCACACAAACCATATATGTGACTGAGCCTTGATTATGGAGTCTAGTCCCTCCCCTTTTTAGAGTAATTTTATAGTGTTTTTATACTAGTGATATATAGAAACAACTGCCGCAGGACTTTTCTCTACTAATCAGTTTAGAGCAATGTGAAAAATAGATGTAGGATACATATTAAAATATTACAAGCTACGTATGAAACGCAACCATGGGTAGGGGGTTCTCCTCTCTCGGGCTCGGTATATTTATATATGTTTTTATTTGTTTGTATTTGCATATTGGTACATTTACATATGTTTTGCTATTTTATCTTAAGAAAGCAACGTCGCAGGAATGTTTCCTTTATTACATAGTTGAACCGCAATATGGTGGAGATAATATGTAAAAAACGCACATGAAAAATCACATGCAAAACGCAACGATACCGCAAGAAGCCAATTTCTGTTCCGGTCTAGTCTTTGGAGAGTACCGACTGAACTATAAAAGGAAGTGATGTTTTAGCGGGGGTAGAGCCACTGAGGAAGGGGAGAGAGGTCCCTGAAACGCGTCTGGCGTAGTTCACCCCCATAATGATACTAACCGGACACACCGTGGAATATTGAAGATACTTTGAATATTGGAGCGCTCCATAATCTTCTATCTGGAAAAGGTCAGAGGATAATAGGACTGAACAGGCTACTCTCGCAAGCTTCTGATAGCAATCACGTGAAACAAACTCACGGGCGAGGACGCCAACGGCAAGAGAAGAAAGCGGTACGGTGTGGTGAGTAGTGGTCACCACAATAGGGGGTGCACACTTATGCAACCATATTATTTATTTATTTATTTATTTATTTTTCTTCCCTCCACCTAAAAGATTTCAGTTTGTTTTTCAATTGAGTTGTACAGTTTATAGGTCACATTAAAGGTGGAAAAAGTTCTGAAATGATTTATCTTTGTCTAATTTTTTTACAGCACAGAGACCTGACAGGGGTGTGTAGACTTTTTATATTGACTGTATATAGCAGTTTTATCTGTCTGTGCTGACTGCTACAGCAGGACAATAATTTTATCCCATTTTCAGTAGCATAGTACTAATGGAATGGAAAAAAAATTCTATGATTACTGAGTAACACAATGTCCCTTTAAATAAAAATTCTGGATTCTGATTCTGCCTCCTTTACACCATTCACTGCTTACTGTTGTTTGAAAAATGTGTTTTAAGGTGAATCTCTTTAACTGTGTTAATGATATTGTATACTATTTTACTGTAAAATTGTCATTGTACATGGTATACACACACTGCATTTGCCAACACAGTTGACTTGTAACAAAAAGGAAAGGCAGAAATAACAGAATTGTTTGATATCTAAAAAAAACTGGTTCACTACACATTCTGGTGCTTGGCACTGGCAGAACAACTCTTAAGCAATGTTTTAACAGATTACATCACATCACCTGCAATTGCCCATTCATTACTCACACAATGCAGACAATTATATTCTTGTTAGAGAAATGATTTCATTACCACAGTGTTGAAATTGGCTTTGTGGCCCACCACTGCCAACCAGAAAGAGAGGTCATTATGTATCAGAGCAATATTGTAAGGGGTAGTTGATTGAAAAGAGCTGTGCTAGCACGGCATGTTATCAGTTATTATACTGATCCACTGATAAAATGTACTGCAGTAATCATTGAAAAGATGGTCTCAATAAATTGAAGAACATTGTGGTGACTTCTTTTACATTGGCTGAGCACAAAAGTCTTTCAAGAAAATAAAAGTGAGGAATACATTGGCAAAGAGGAAAATCCATAATGCACTTCAGTATTTAACACAAAAGATATAAAAATGATAAAAAGAGCTATCACCTACAGGCATAATAAAACATATGTACTGTACAGTAGAGATATTTCTATATGCATGGTTCATATTTAAAGGGAACCTGTTAAACATGATGTGTGAGCCGATGGTATAATCTTATTGAGTAGGAGGAGGTGAGAACAATGCTATAAAGGTTTGTGGGGAAAGATTCAATAAAACTTGAAATCTATACGTTTAAAGCCTCATGCACACGACCGTTGTGTGCATCCGCGGCCGTTGTTCCGTTTTCAGTTTTTTTTTTCGCGGAGCCATTGACTTTCAATGGGTCCGTGGAAAAATCAGAAAATGCACCGTTTTGCAGCCGCATCCGTGATCCGTGTTTCCTGTCCGTCCAAAAAATATGACCTGTCCTTTTTTTTGACGGACAACGGTTCACGGACCCATTCAAGTCAATGGGTCCGTGAAAAAACACGGATGCACACAAGATTGCCATCCGTGTCAGTCATCCTTGTCCGTAGGCTACTTTCACACAGACGGATCCGCTGATCCGTCTGCATAAAAGCTTTTTTGATCTGATTTTTCACTTCGTGAAAACTCAGATCCTACAGTATATTCTAACACAGAGGCGTTCCCATGGTGATGGGGACGCTTCAGGTTAGAATATACTAAAAGAACTGTGTACATGACTGCCCCCTGCTGCCTGGCAGGTGCTGCCAGGCAGCAGGGGGCAGACCCCCCCTCCCTCCCCCCCTGTATTTAACACATTGGTGGCCAGTGCGGCCAGCCCCCCCTCCCTCCCTCCCTTGTATTTAACACATTGGTGGCCAGTGCGGCCACTCCCATCCCTCCCTTGTATTTAACACATTGGTGGCCAGTGCGGCCGGCCCCCCCTCCCTCCCTTGTATTTAACACATTGGTGGCCAATGCGGCCGGCCCTCCCCCCCTAATTTAAATGACCGACCCCCCCATCATTGGTGGCAGCGGAGAGTTCCGATCGGAGTCCCAGTTTAATCGCTGGGGCTCTGATTGGTTAATATGGCAGCCAAGACGCTACTGCAGTCCTGGCTGCCATGGTTAATTAGCAATTTTAGAAGCATTATACTTACCTGCGATGTCTGTGACCGGCCGGGCGCTCCTCCTACTGGTAAGTGAAAGATCTGTGCGGCGCATTGCTTATAGCACAGACCTTTCAATTACCAGTAGGAGGAGCGCCCGGTTGGTCACAGACATCGCAGGTAAGTATTATGCTTCTAAAATTGCTAAGTAACCATGGCAGCCAGGACTGCAGTAGCATCCTGGTTGCCATGGTTACCGATCAGAGTCCCAGCGATTAAACTGGGACTCCGATCGGAACTCTCCGCTGCCACCAATGATGGGGGGTCGGTCATTATAATTAGGGGGGGGCGGCCGCACGGGCCACCAATGTGTTAAATACAAGGGAGGGAGGGGGGGCCGGCCGCACTGGCCACCAATGTGTTAAATACAGTTGTGTTCAAAATTATTCAAGCCCCACTGAAATTTAGTGTTTTGGCCAGTTTGACATTGATTTTGATCATTTCAGTCATCTTGTTTACAATTAAATCAAAGAGGCACTTGTAAGTCAGACAAAAATAACATAACATTTATAATGAAATAACCACAAATGTCTTTTCTGTGCTCACATCATTATCAGTTTTATTCAACCCCCAAGTGACATTCAATCTTAGTACTTAGTACAACATCCTTTTCCAGTTATAACAGCTTTTAAACGTGAAGCATAGCTTGACACAAGTGTCTTGCAGCAATCTACGGGTATCTTCGCCCATTCTTCATGGGCAAAAGCCTCCAGTTCAGTCACATTCTTAGGCTTGCGCGCTGCAACTGCTTTCTTTAAGTCCCACCAGAGGTTCTCAATCGGATTTAAGTCTGGTGACTGCGATGGCCACTTCAAAATGTTCCAGCCTTTAATCTGCAACCATGCTCCAGTGGACTTGGAGGTATGCTTGGGATCATTGTCCTGTTGAAAGGTCCAACGTCTCCCAAGCCTCAGGTTTGTGATGGACTGCATCAAATTTTCATCCAATATCTCCTGGTACTGAAGAGAATTCATGGTACCTTGCACACGCTGAAGCTTTCCTGTACCTGTAGAAGCAAAAAAGCCCCAAAGCATGATTGACCCCCCCGCCATGCTTCACAGTAGGCAAGGTGTTCTTTTCTTCATAGGCCTTGTTCTTCCTCCTCCAAACATAGCGTTGATCCATGGTTCTTCCTCCTCCAAACATAGCGTTGATCCATGGGCCCAAAAAGTTCTAATTTTGTTTCATCAGTCCACAGAACACTATCCCAAAACTTTAGTGGTTTGTCCACATGACTTTTGGCATACTGCAGTCGACTCTTCTTATTCTTTGGAGACAGCAAGGGGGTGCGCCTGGGAGTTCTGACATGGAGGCCTTCATTACGCAGTGTGCGCCTTATTGTCTGAGCTGAAACTTCAGTACCCACATCTGACAAATCCTTTTTCAGTTCCTCAGCAGTCACATGAGGACTTTTCTCCACTTTGCGCTTCAGGTAGCGCACAGCAGTCGAAGTCAGCATCTTCTTTCTGCCACGACCAGGTAGCGTTTCAACAGTGCCCTTTGCCTTGAATTTGCGAATGATGCTTCCTATGGTGTCTCTTTGTATGTTTAACATCTTTGCAATCTTCTTATAGCCATTTCCCTTCCTGTGAAGAGAAATCACCTCTTCTCTTGTCTTCCTGGACCATTCTCTTGACTTCACCATGTTTGTAAACACACCAGTAAATGTCTAGAAGGAGCTGAGTATCACAGTCCTTTTAAATCTGCCTAATTGGTGCTTATTATGCTTGATTGCTGCTCCTTGACATCCACAGGTGTTTTCAATACCTGATCGAAAACACTTGAAAGAACCTCTGTTCTTAAGAGTGGTAGTCTTTAAGGGGTTGAATAATTGTGTCAATGAAGAAATCACAAAAAAAAAACATTTAATACTGTATTACAAAAACAATTGATGTCATTTTAGTTGCATTTGGTTCTTTAAAAAATCCTTGTAAGATTTCATTCTGAACACAATTACAAATGTACACTAAATTCCCTAAAACCCTTTACAGCATTGGGGGTTGAATAATTTTGAACACAACTGTACAAGGGAGGAAGGGAGAGGGGGCCGGCCGCACTGGCCACCAATGAGTTAAATACAGGGGAGGGAGGGGGGGCCGCACTGGCCACCAATGAGTTAAATACAGGGGGGGGAGGGATGGGGGGGTCTGCCCCCTGCTGCCTGGCAGCACCTGCCAGGCAGCAGGGGGCAGTCATGTACACAGTTATTTTAGTATATTCTAACCTGAAGCGTCCCCATCACCATGGGAACGCCTCTGTGTTAGAATATACTGTCGGATCTGAGTTTCACGATCTAACTCAAATCCGATGGTATATTCTAACATAGAGGCGTTCCCATGGTAACGGGGACGCTTCAAGTTAAAATATACCATCGGATTGGAGAAAACTCTGATCCGATGGTATAATAGGGACTCCTGACTTTACATTGAAAGTCAATGGGGACGGATCTGTTTGCAATTGCACCATATTGTGTCAACGTCAAATGGATCCGTCCCCATTGACTTGCATTGTAAGTCAGGACGGATCCGTTTGGCTCCGCACAGCCAGGCGGACACCAAAACAACTTTTTTTTCATGTCCGTGGATCCTCCAAAAATCAAGGAAGACCCACGGACGAAAAAATGGCCACGGATCACGGAACAACGGTAATCTGTTTTGCGGACCGCAAAAAAAAAGTCCGTGTGCATGATGCCTAAAGGGAATGTATTACAATTTTTTTTTCTGCCAGATAAAACCAGATAATAACACACATCCTTTTTTCTAATCTTATTTATTTTCTTATTGCAGATTTTTTTTAAATTCTATTTCCTGAACATTATTATGGGGCGGCCATCTTGCCTGAACTGGTTTTAACAGCATTTAGAAGGCATTAAGAAAATTGCTTTATGGAAGCCCAATGGGCCGTGAACACAATCATCAGGAAGGGACCTCAGTGACTTCTATGGGAGAGTTTTCTAGGCATGATCAGTGACCTGTGCAGAGGTCATTGTACAAGGAAAGAATAGATAAGCTTTGACAATCACCTATTGTCAATGGTGGATCCAGTGTTATCTATACACAGAGATGATATCATTACAGGCAGGATTAGAATGACAGGTAAGCAGATAACTGCAGTAAAGTGACCTGTACAAATGGTTTTTGGTTATGGTTTTTGTTTAAATATTGATAGTCACATGGAAAATTAAAAATATGTTAAAAATAAAAATGTGATTTAAACAATAGGACATTTTCTGATGGCACATTTCCATTAAAATCCTGCTCGTTCTGGTTTTTGAAATCAAGGAGGCGGTCCTATGACTGTGTGTACAGAGATAGCTGTCAATCACTGATAGGACCGCCTCCTTGACTTCAAAGCCCAGAATGAGCAGCAATCTAAATAAATAAATAAAATGCAAGTTCTACTGAATCTTTTCCCACAAAACCAGTGGTGGATTGGCCATAGATTTTACAGGGAAATTTCCCGGTGGGCTGATGCCCATGGAGTTGCCTGATGCCCATGGAGTTGCCTGAGCCTCATAGCCAGCAAGTGGAAGTTTTTGGGGATGCACTGTATTTTATTCTGCTGGCAGCAGTATTTTGTGATGGACTATGGTATTTGGCTCTGTTAGGGTGGTATGATGTGCCACAATATGGTATTGCTGGTCCCTCCTACTTGTGTTGGTCCTGACTTCCATGAATTTGGATTTGATTACAAAATGGGGCCACTTCTAGTATTTTTCCCAGGGCCACTTGAAGGTCCCAGTCCGCCCCTGAACAAAACTGCATATCAATCTGCTCTGCTCCTCCTGCTCTATAACATGCTGCCTGCAGACTGTGCTGCTTTTTCATTGTGACAAGTTTCCTTTACCAGTTCATCCACTTTAAATTTTACAGTAAATACTAGGGATTTATAGAGAGACCATAATGTATGATACTTTATGTTGAAGAGATTGTCCAGGATTAGAAACAAAACAGCTTGAGTGTGGTATTGCAGCTTAGCTCTATTGAAGGAAATGGGGCAGAACTGCGATATCACACACAACAAATGGATATGTGTGGTGCTATTTTTGATAGATCCTAGCTATGCTTTTCTAATCCTAGCTATCCCCTAAAATATAAGCAGTGTAGAATAGGAACCAATGAGATTGCTTTATTTATTTCCAAAATGGCCCCTGGAAAATGAGAATTAGAATATAATTGTTAATGGTCTCCTACTTCACATTACCATCACCAGCACCCGTTTTGGAAAATCCCTCATGTCTACGGAGTCTACAATGATGAACAGTAGAGACTCCTTGCAGGAAAGTGTTGGGTATTGCCATAGTGGACTCAAAGGCTGTAACCTTCAGAGCAGCTTTTCTAGGTGTATGATGATTGATGATAGACAAAGCAAATGTCACTTACATGCTATGTAATTTCATAGATTCCAAGCACTACAGGTTGAAGAAGCCTGTTGTTCTGCAGCTAGGAAGCTCATGTTTTTGCTTTCCCCCCCCCTAAATTTAACCTCGTCTCTACCAGCAATGTACATGTACGGCACTGGAGCGATGGGTAAAAATGGTGGCCGCTCACACATGCAGCATGCGCCATCGCCGGGGAGTCTCCACTGTTTCAAACAGCAGAGACCCACGGCTATTGACCGCGATAGGAAATCATGCCGATCGTGGTCATTACAGCCTTTAGATGCTGTGATCAAGTGTGATCACGGCATTTAAACACTCGAAAACCCAGAAGAGTGTGCTTCCTGGTCATTACCAGCATCCCCCTGCAGCCAACAGGGATGCCGTCAATTGACTTTAATACGCTTGGTCTCTCTGAAGAGACCCAGCATGTTAGAACTGCAATTCTTAAGTTGGCCAGCAGGTGGAAGGCACACATAAGAAATGAACAACTCACATATTACCATGCTTCTGTATGGAACATGGTAATATTGAAGAAATAAAAAAAATTGTGAGTGTTGTAGCCTCAAACACTGGCTACAAAAACATTTAAAAAAATGTTAAAAAATAATATAAAAAAATTGAAAAAAATATAAAAATTTAAATCACCCCCCCTTTCCATAGAATAAAAAAAAAATACATAAAATATAAACATCATGGGCATCACCACTTCTGAAACCATTCAAGTTTAAAAATAATTTTTCCATTACGGTGAATGGCGTAACGGAAAATAATGGCCAATTCACAATTTTTTTCATTGCTTCTCTTACCCAAAAAATGTAAAAAAATGTGATTAAAAAGTCAGACACACTATAAAATGGTATCAATAAAAACTACAAATCGTCTTGTATAAAATGAGACCTCACACAGTTCAGTAGACATAACTATGGAAAGTTATGGGGGCCAGAATATGGTGATGCAAAAAAAAGGTCAGGTCTAGTGTTGATCAAGCACCAAAGTGCTTGGGTGCTCAGGCCGAACACCTCGGGATGCTCGGGTGCTCTACCGAGCACCCGAGCACAATGGAAGTCAATGGGAGAACCCGAGCATTAAACCAGGCACCCCTGCTCTGAAGAGGGGAGGGTGTTTGGTTCACATGAAAAGGTCAGAAATTGATGGAAACACCACAGAAATGGTTCGGGAACAGCATAGGGAGGATGTCTGGATGCATCTTGGACTCCCAGGTCACTGCTGGGAACAATGTTGTCCGAGTAGTACGCCACTTTTACAGACTGACAATAATACGCAAGTGAGTTCCTAGGAGCAACGGGGGTGTTGCCCTTACATTAGAGGCTCAGCTCTCTCTACAACTGCTGCACCCTCTGCACTATGATTGACAGGGCCTGGTGTGATGATGTTTTCACTGCCTGCGCTGTCAATGAAAGTGCAGTAGGTGTGACAACTGCAGAGATAGCAGAACCTCTAGGTGTAAAGCCTCATTTGCATATATAAAAAAAAAACATATGAACATGGGACCAACACAGATCCCTTCAGCTGCCAAGTGCACATGTAACAGGTCAGCCAGTGTCATAGGTACAAATCTATTGACAGATGCTCTTTAATATGCTAATGCGTACTTAGGACTCCTAAATGATGTGATACAATGGAGAGGACTCCTGAATGCTACAGCATGAAAAATGTTGTGGGCATAATGCAGGGCAATAAAAGTGTGTAAAACATAAAAATTATATTTTCTGATTTTGATTCTTTTGAGTTATCAGCCATTATAGTAGAAATGAGTGAAGTTATCGAAAATTCAATTTGGTTGCTTTGCCTAATTTCACAAAGAAATTTGCTTTGTGGCAAATCAAATTTTTTTCAGATATTCGGATTGAAGTTCACTTTGGATACTTCGATTTGCTCAACAATAATTATAGTTGGTCAGTGGGTATTGTCTTTAATGTAAGATGCCTTGAGAGCCAGTATAGAAAAAATAGAAGATACACTCCGCTGGGGGGAGGTGCAGTGGTATAAGGGTGAAAACCCACTTATAGTCAATATGAATCAAACCATGCACTCTCAAAGTAATATGCAAGGGTAGGTTTAATGTAATGCTCCTTCATACCAAAATAGGTATATATCTCAAGAATGCAATAAAGAAGAAAAAAAAATCAAAATAAGAATAAAAAAATAAAAAAATTGAAATTATAAAAAAATCTTCATATGTGATATACATGAAACACTTTATATTGCGATTGCTGGGGGAGACGTTTCGGTCCGTTAGACCTTTATCAAATCATTGCTTAAAAGTGATTATCTACTCCCTGTCTAGCGTCCTCCACATGGGACGCCACCCCGACCATAAATACTACTCCACTCTTAAGTGATGATTTGATAAAGGTCTAACGGACCGAAACGTCTCTCCCCCAGCAATTGCAATATAAAGTGTTTCATCTATATCACATATGGAGATTTGTTTATAATTTATAATTTTTTATTTTTTATTCTTATTTTGAAAAAAATATATATATATATTGTATTTCTGAGATATATTCCTATTTTGGTATAAAGGAGCATTACATTAAACCTAACCTTTGCATATTACTTTAAGAGTGCGTGGTTTTTTATTTATATTGAGAGCTAGTAAACTTTTCATTTAATCCACAGCTCTAGTTACTATGCCACTCATTGCTATTGAACATAAAACAATAAAAAAGAATGGGACCAATTAGAGCTAGGCCTCCACTTTCTAAGGGCCCGACAGCAATGCTAGCCATTGAGTTACTATGACATTGGTTAAAGTTACACGTAAAACAGTAACAAAACGGTTATAAGAATTATGTGCTACTTTTAACTATCATCAATTTTAAATTGGAATTATAGCGACAAAACATTTATTTTCCAATAGATCTGCAGAGTCCCATTTAAAAGGAGTTAATATATGAGCTCAATAGACCAGAAAGCAAAAGGTTGTTTCATTTCAGTGGAAGTGAAAGAATGGTATTAATCTTTTACAATAACTTTTATTTGAACTTTTGATAAACAGCCTTTCAGACAGTTTCCTAATGCTACTGTTAGTAAACAATTTACTAGAAATGAGTTTCATATCCACAAATGAGAAAGCAGAAGACGCACATAATCAAAAAATATCATAGAGCAGACACTATAGCAAAGGTGAGCTCATTTATTAATCCTGCAGCACATAAAAGACCAAATCATTCTCTTAGAATGTATTAATAAAACAGTCACTTGTTTGGTATGAAGATTAAGAAGAAAACATCTGGAAGGAGAAAATATTGAATTTTATTAGCAGCAATAACCGGAGATGTCTGTTGAATTATTCTTCTCAAATAAAATATAAAGTTTTGTATCACTAAAACCAGCTTACTGAGAAGAAATGGTCAGCACAAAAAGTGCGAATTGATGGTCTTGATACTTAATAAAATGCTGTCTATGGAATGAAAATTTATGGTGTAAAACTTTAATGAAGTGAAACAAAATTCAGTTTTTTTTTGTCATTATAATGGAAACAAGCATTTTGTCCATGATTTTCGTAAAAATGCATGTAAAAAAAATTAGCATGCATTTCAAGCACTTGTATGGCCTTAAAATTAAGGGGTTGTCTCACTTCAGCAAATTACATTTATCATGTAGATAAAGTCAATAAAAGCCACTTACTAATGTAATGTGATTCTCCATATTGCCTCCTTTGCTGGCTGGATTCATTTTTCCATCACATTATGCGCTGCTTGTTTCCATGGTTATGAACAACCATGCAATCCATCAGTGGTGGTTGTGCTCACACACTATAGGAAAAAATGCCGGTCTCTCTGGTGACCGGGATGATGGGAGCTTATATAGGCTGGTGCTTTTTTATAGTATGCAAGCACAGCCACTGCTGCTGGATTGCAGGGTGGTCATAACCATGGAAATGAGCAGTGTATAATGTGTTGGGAAAATGAATCCAGCCAGCAAAGGAGACAATATGGACAATCACAATACATTAGTAAGTGCCTTGTATTAACTTTCTGAATTCAACAGATCACTGCCGAATCTCTATTGACTATAGCGGGAATCCAGCAATGATCCGATCTCTTTCATGCATAAATACGGGGTTTCGGCCAGACATATACCTCTGCAAGTAGCTGGTTTTGTCCGGCTGACAGATGGTTTTTATGCCGAAACAGACTGCTGGATCATCTCTAAAGGATACGTAAGTGTAGCCTTACTAAACATGTTTTTTTTTCTGGGGGGAACCTGAGCTAGGAAGCAGTTATGGTCAGTTCGCAGTGTTCGCCAGCGAACACATGCGGGCTGCCATCTTGACTCACCCGTCCGGCGATGCACAGGTGAGCCCTTACCTGTGCCTGTGCTGGGAGCTGGTCTGAAATCAAATGCAGTCACCGGGAGCAGGCAGTTCAGAGAACAGCCCGATGAAGGCCCCCAGCGGCTGTTCTCGGAACTGCCTGCTCCCGGTGACCGCATTTGATTTCAGACCGGCTCCTGACACAGGTAAGGGCTTATCGCCGGACGGGTGAGTCAAGATCGCAGCCCGCATGTGTTCACTGGCAAACACTGCGAACTGACCATCACTGCTAGGAAGCACCATGAGAAACGCCACTAAAAACGCATAAAACAGTAGGAGATTTATCATGAGGAAAATCTGTTTTGCAGGAGTTTGCGTTGCCATAATTTGCGCCAAATTTGTCAAATGTCACATGATGGTTGATAGTTTTGGTACATCTTTAAGTCTAAGGTTACCTGTACAGACTACGGATTAGGGTCAGTTTTTCCACATGGATTCTCATGCAGAAAAATGCAATATAATACAGTGCCAGCAAAGTGTATGAGATTAGTAAAATCTCATTTACGCTCTTCCGTGCAGAAATCGACCTGCTGTGCGGACTTTAAAATCCGCAGTATGCTAATTGTTTGTACAATTTTCACCCTTTTCCACCCTTTTAAGAGTAATATCTGTGGGAAATCTGCATAAAGTCTACACCAAAAACCACAAGTAACATATACAGTTTTTGGTGCGGATTTGATGCAGAAACGCACAGATATCTGCACAGTGCGGATCTTCGGTTTGTAAACCTACAGCCGTGTGCAGGTAACCTAATACTTCTGCCTTGAAATTATACTCTACACACTACCCCTTTACTGGAGTATGACTGCAGCAATTGTTGCAGATTTTAAAAAAGTTGCAGTCCACTTTCACTTTCACATTTGAAAACTGTAGTGGGTTGTGTAAAAGTGAAAAAGTGTTGTAAGATGTGTGCAAATAAGCCAAATTATTTTGTGACTTTTTGAAGCCATAATTCTGCAGAGTAGGGCTTGATAAATTTCCCCAATGTGTGAAATCAACTTGTAGGGTGTTCTACACTACTGTGAAAGGAGGCTATATACAGTTGCAAGAAAAAGTATGTGAACCCTTTGGAATTATATGGATTTCTGCACAAATTGGTCATAAAATGTGATCTGATCTTCATCTAAGTCACAACAATAGACAATCACAGTCTGCTTAAACTAATAACACACAAAGAATTAAATGGTACCATGTTTTTATTGAACACACCATGTAAACATTCACAGTGCAGGTGGAAAAAGTATGTGAATCCCTAGACTAATGACATCTCCAAGAGCTAATTGGAGTGAGGTGTCAGCCAACTGGAGTCCAGAGATGAGATTGGAGGTGTTGGTTACAGCTGCCCTGCCCTATAAAAAACACACACCAGTTCTGGGTTTGCTTTTCACAAGAAGCATTGCCTGATGTGAATGATGCCTCGCACAAAAGAGCTCTCAGAAGACCTACGATTAAGAATTGTTGACTTGCATAAAGCTGGAAAGGGTTATAAAAGTATCTCCAAAAGACTTGCTGTTCATCAGTCCACGGTAAGACAAATTGTCTAAAAATGGAGAAAGTTCAGCACTACTACTACTACTACTACTCTCCCTAGGAGTGGCCGTCCTGTAAAGATGACTGCAAGAGCACAGCGCAGACTGCCCAATGAAGTGAAGAAGAATCGTATAGTGTCAGCTAAAGACTTACAAAAGTCTCTGGCATATGCTAACATCCCTGTTAGCAAATCTACGATACGTAAAACACTAAACAAAAATGGATTTCATGGGAGGATACCAGAGAGGAAGCCACTGCTGTCCAAAAAAAACATTGCTGCACATTTACAGTTTGCACAAGAGCACCTGGATGTTCCACAGCAGTACTGGCAACATATTCTGTGGACAGAGGAAACCAAAGTTGAGTTGTTTGGAAGAAACACACAACACTATGTGTGGAGAAAAAGAGGCACAGCACGCCAACATCAAAACCTCATCCCAACTGTGAAGTATGGTGGTGGCGGCATCATGGTTTGGGGCTGCTTTGCTGCGTCAGGGCCTGGACGGATTGCTATCATCGAAGGAAAAATGAATTCCCAAGTTTATCAAGACATTTTGCAGGAGAACTTAAAGTATAACTGTCGTATTTTTTATTTTTTTTTGGAGTATTAGATTATGGTGATTAATATCTCCTTGGTGGCCCTATTTCAACTTTTCACTGTGTATTCAATTACCTCTTAATTCCACAGTTTTGTTCCTTGTACTGCCTACTTTTACCTGTGCTTAAAATAGGGTTGCTAGGTATGTTCCTTCTATCTGTTGAAGGACAGAGGACGCAGAAGCAGGCTGCGTGCAAGGTCACATTA
Source organism: Bufo bufo (assembly GCF_905171765.1). Classification (NCBI taxonomy): domain Eukaryota; kingdom Metazoa; phylum Chordata; class Amphibia; order Anura; family Bufonidae; genus Bufo; species Bufo bufo. The sequence continues at coordinate 656,975,125 of NC_053389.1, forward strand.
CTGACAGCCAGGGACTGTAAGTAAATGATTAAAGCCAGGTCCTCCCCAGCAGCTGATAACAGTGCCTGGGCTGTGTGCACTTCTCCCTGTCCCTGCGCTTGGCAGACGCTCCCTCACTCAGCAGAGCTGGAGAAGTAGAGTTGAAGCAGCGCACAACAGGGAAGGGAGATCTGCCATCTGCTCAGTGTATAAATGAAAGCAACATGTGGTAAGAGGACCCCTTTGTGCTGCAGGAGATTAACCCTTTAGGGGGGAGGGCTCTGGTAACTGACAATTTTGGGGGGCTATTGTTACTGGCTAGTGAGGGCAGGCGGGATTAGCCTCAGGCGGCCATCTTAACTGAATAGTGAAATTGCAGTTTTATGCAGACTGGTTGCTAAGGGCTGAATATTATTAAATATGGGGTAAGTCAGTCTAATAGTAACTGATTCTGGAATATCATGTTATTAGTAACTACATATATGAAAATTTTAATTAGGGTCTAAGTGTGACAGTTATCCTTTAAGGCCATCTGTCCACCAGCTGAAGCTCAACAGAAGATGGGTGTTGCAACAGGACAACGACCCAAAGCATAGAAGTAAATCAACAACAGACTGGCTTAAACAGAAGAAAATATGCCTTCTGGAGTGGCCCAGTCAGAGTCCTGACCGCAACCCGATTGAGATGCTGTGGCATGACCTCAAGAAAGCGATTCGCACCAGACATCCCAAGAATATTGCTGAACTGAAACAGTTCTGTAAAGAGGAATGGTTAAGAATTACTCCTGACCGTTGTGCACGTCTGATCTGCAACTACAGGAAACATTTGGTTGAAGTTATTGCTGCCAAAGGAGGTTCAACCAGTTATTAAATCCAAGGGTTCACATATACTTTTTCCACCTGCACTGTGAATGTTTACATGGTGTGTTTTTAAAGAACGACCCGGTTCTTGGAGGATTAATTCCAGATTTTAAGCCAACTGTAATATATAAGAAAGCACCAAATATTAAAGACAAATTGGTTCACAGCTGTTTGCCTAAACATCAACAAAAAAGTAAAAACCATCGATTTACTTGGTGCGATTTCTGTGCGGTTTGCAAGGTGTGCACAAGAGAAAACAGACAAATTAGAACTGAAGAGGTGACTTCAAACAGCAAGGGAGTAACCTACACTAGGAGAATTAGTGCAAGGAGAATTAACTTGTGAAAGTATGGGGGTTATCTACATGCTGGAGTGCCCATGTGGCCTCCAGTATGTTGGACGGACTTTTCGGAAGTTGAAAACTCGCTTACAGGAGCATTTAAGAAACAACAAAAAAAGAGTTGACACACATAGTGTTTCAGCTCACTTCAAGAAAGCACATAATAAAAACCCACAGGGGTTAAAGTTTGTGGGGTTGGAAAGGGTTCAGATGAATTGGAGAGGGGAGGATCCGATTAAAATAAAAAATAAAAAGGAGGTTGAATAGATTTATCGTCTGGGTACACTGCAACCCGATGGGTTAAATATATAATTTGATATCAAGACATGCCTGAAGGGGTGATGAAAGACACCCAAAACAACTATGGTTCCATCAACATGGTTGTAAAGTATGTGTGCTTTTCCTGTGAATAATGCTGGAGAAGAGGAGCTAATATCAAGATATGTCTGAAGGGGTTTTAAGATAAAAAATAAAATAAAAAATAATAATAATTTGTGGTTTTATGTACATGTGTGTTTTTGTATGTGAATAGGGCTAGAAAAGAGGAATGCGTTTTTTGCTGCTATGTAAACTGTGAGGTAGAAGAAAAACAATTTATTTGCTTTATTAGAAAATGTGTTGATTGAGGATGATTTTATAGAAGACTTGTTTGTATTGCCGATTTTATGGAGTTTTTTGGAGTTGCACTTTTGGGATTGTTTAAATGGTCTATTTAATTAGTACTCACCTGAATAAGTGCATTCAGAGCAGCCCCTGACGAAGCAAGTGAAGGCGAAACCCGGGTCGGGCATGCGATTCTGAGCATCATTTTATACTTTTATATGCATGAGACTTTTTATCTATGTGAGTATAATAAAACTAATTGTTTAATGAATTGTTGCGGTACCTCACTATGTTCAGTCCTCTAATTTAAAATCCAGGAGGTGAGAAATCTGAATGTGAAGGGAACCTTAAATCCAGTGATCGAGTGCATCTAAAGATACCATCCACCTACCTTATTCATCCACGCTCCTATGGAAAGCGTTTGAGCTGCGCTGAGTGTGAATTGGAACCTACTTCACTACAGACCTGCTGCACTCCAAGGGACTTTGTGGTTTGGGACAAATTTTATATACAAATTTTGTATATTTGTGTTAGGAACTTGCATTTCAATTATAGAATTGCATTGTATACTGTATATGCTTTATTATACAGCAGTTGTAACTAGGGATGTCCCGATACCGATACCAGTATCGGTATCGGGACCGATACCGGGCATTTGCACGAGTACATGTACTCGTGCAAATGTCCCCGATACCACTGCCGATACCTGTGCGCCACTTCTGTGTGTCTGTCTGTCCGCGGCCTGCCCCTGCACCTCGCACAGCTAACAGCTTCAGAGGGCAGCAGCAGGCACTGTGTAATAGGAGCCGACAGTGGAAGCTAGCTCCGCCCCGCCCCTCCCCGCCCTCCAACCAATCAGAGACTCACAGCACAGGGAGCGTAGTGCAGAGACTCAGAGAATCGTCTGACAGTTTATTAGTTAAAAGAATCCAATGAGTCACAGACCGTGTCACCGAGTCCCCACCAGGCTTCCTGCTCTGCGACTCCCTGTAAGTCCGTCCGGGGGGAAGGGGGGGCATTATTAGCATAGCATGTAGTGGAGCTGGGTGTGTGCAGGGTGCATGTAGCAGAGCAGGAAGCCTGGCAGGGACTCGGTGACCGTCTCTGACTCATTTGATTCTTTTAACTAATAAACTCTCAGACGATTCTCTGAGTCCCTGCAATAACTATACATTGTAATTACATCAGTCTGCTCCACTGCATTCACTGCAGCAGAGCTGTGTTTGCCAGGAGCGAGTCCCTCTAAAAGTGATAGTGTCTGTCTTCTATGGCCCTGGTCCTTCCTGCCTGCAAGCTGCACATTGATCTCTAAAAGCAGGCATTAGGGCAAGAAGAAATATACATTATTGTATGGTGGCCACAAGACTATTATACTGAGGAGGGGGGGCTTCAAAAATTGTTTTCCTGACTCCTTACAGTAGCGTCTCCTTGTGGCCGTCCCATACAGTGTAACGTCTCCTTGTGGCCGCCCCATACAGTATAACGTCTCCTTGTGGCTGCCCCCATACAGTATAACGTCTCCTTGTGGCCGTCCCATACAGTATAACGTCTCCTTGTGGCCGCCCCATACAGTGTAACGTCTCCTTGTGGCTGCCCCATACAGTATAATGTCTCCTTGTGGCCGCCCCATACAGTGTAACGTCTCCTTGTGGCCGTCCCCCATACAGTGTAACGTCTCCTTGTGGCTGCCCCATACAGTGTAACGTCTCCTTGTGGCCGTCCCATACAGTATAACGTCTCCTTGTGGCCGCCCCATACAGTGTAACGTCTCCTTGTGGCCGTCCCATACAGTATAACGTCTCCTTGTGGCCGCCCCATACAGTGTAACGTCTCCTTGTGGCCGTCCCATACAGTGTAACGTCTCCTTGTGGCTGCCCCCATACAGTATAATGTCTCCTTGTGGCCGCCCCATACAGTGTAACGTCTCCTTGTGGCTGCCCCCATACAGTATAACGTCTCCTTGTGGCTGCCCCATACAGTATAACGTCTCCTTGTGGCTGCCCCATACAGTATAACATCTCCTTGTGGCTGCCCCCATACAGTATAATGTCTCCTTGTGGCTGCCCCATACAGTATAACATCTCCTTGTGGCTGCCCCATACAGTATAACATCTCCTTGTGGCTGCCCCCATACAGTATAACGTCTCCTTGTGGCTGCCCCCATACAGTATAACATCTCCTTGTGGCTGCCCCATACAGTATAACATCTCCTTGTGGCTGCCCCATACAGTATAACATCTCCTTGTGGCTGCCCCATACAGTGTAACGTCTCCTTGTGGCTGCCCCCATACAGTATAACGTCTCCTTGTGGCTGCCCCCCATACAGTATAATGTCTCCTTGTGGCTGCCCCCATACAGTATAATATCTCCTTGTGGCTGCCCCCATACAGTATAACGTCTCCTTGTGGCCGCCCCCATACAGTATAACGTCTCCTTGTGGCTGCCCCCCATACAGTATAACGTCTCCTTGTAGCTGCCCCCATACAGTATAACGTCTCCTTGTGGCTGCCCCCATACAGTATAACGTCTCCTTGTGGCTGCCCCCATACAGTATAACGTCTCCTTGTAGCTGCCCCCATACAGTATAACGTCTCCTTGTAGCTGCCCCCATACAGTGTAACGTCTCCTTGGAATGTTATAGTTCTGTTTTTGGGCCTTTTGGTTGGTCAGTGGTCAGAAAATACATGTGTGTGTATTTTATTGTTAAAATTAGTATCGGTAATTGGTATCGGTGAGTACTTAAATAAAAGTATCGGTACTCGTACTCAGTCTTAAAAAAATGGTATCGGGACATCCCTAGTTGTAACCATGCCCTTAAGCTGACTACATCCCTACAAGGCCTCTTGCTGGTGTCCAGAGGTTGCAGTTGGGCCTTTTCTTTACCTAAGGGAAGTGTTCATTACCTTTGTACATCTGGTGGCATTAGAGACAGGGTTTGTTAAGACCTCATTTGCATCCCTTTCTTCCCAGAATTCCAGAGGAGCATGTGTGGCCTATAAGTCTCCTCACGCCGGTTAAGGAGCTTTCTCCACAAGGAGACATAGTACCCTTAAATCCTGACTTAAAGAGGACCTTTCACTAGATTAAAAAATGGAAACTAACTATACAGACATGGAGAGCGGCGCCCAGGGATCCCCCTGCACTTACTATTATCCCTGGGCGCCACTCTGTTCTCCCGGTATAGCCTCCGGTATCTTCACATGTTAGGCTCCACCCAGTGGAACCTGCCGGCGTCTCCTTCTCCCATGCTGTAGCGCTGGTCAATCGCAGCGCTCAGCTCATAGCCTGATAGTTTTTTTTTTCTCTCAGGCTATGAGCTGAGTGCTGCAATTGGCCAGCGCTACAGCCTGGGAGAAAGAGACGCCGGCAGGTTCCACTGGGTGGAGCCTAACATGTGAAGATACCGGAGGCTATACCGGGCGAACGGAGCGGCGCCCAGGGATAATAGTAAGTGCAGGGGGATCCCTGGGCGCTGCTCTCCATGTCTGTATACTTAGTTTAGATTTTTTAATCTAGTGAAAGGTCCTCTTTAAGCCTCTCACCCAGTTAAGGCTACTTTCACACTTGCGTTCGGGGTTCCGCTTGTGAGCTCCATTTGAAGGCTCTCACAAGCGGCCCCGAACGGATCCGTACAGCCCCAATGCATTCTGAGTGGATGCGGATCCACTCAGAATGCATCAGTTTGGCACCGTTTGGCCTCCGTTCCGCTCAGCAGGCGGACACCCGAACGCAGCTTGCAGCGTTTTTGTGTCCGCCTGGCCGTGTGGAGCCAAACGGATCCGTCCAGACTTACAATGCAAGTCAATGGGGACTGATCCGTTTGACGTTGACACAATATGGTGCAATTTCAAACGGATCAGTCCCCCATTGACTTTCAATGTAAAGTCAGGAGTCAATACCATCAGATCTGAGTTTTCTCCAATCTGATGGTATATTTTAACTTGAAGCGTCCCCATCACCATGGAAACGCCTCTATGTTAGAATATACCATCGGATTTGAGTTAGATCGTGAAACTCAAATCTGACAGTATATTCTAACACAGAGGCGTTCCCATGGTGATGGGGACGCTTCAAGTTAGAATATACTGAGAACTGTGTACATGACTGCCCCCTGCTGCCTGGCAGGTGCTGCCAGGCAGCAGGGGGCAGACCCCCCCTCCCCCCTGTATTTAACTCATTGGTGGCCAGTGCGGCCCCCCTCCCTCCCTCCCCAGTATTAAATGTGACCAGTGAGGCCCCCTCCCTCTATATTCATTGGTGGCCAGTGCGGATTCCCAGTATTAAATGTGACCAGTGCGGCCCCCCTCCCTCCCTCCCCAGTATTAATTGTGACCAGTGCAGCCCCCCTCCCTCTATATTCATTGGTGGCCAGTGTGGGCCCCTCTCCCTCCCCAGTATTAATTGTGACCAGTGCGGCCCCCCTCCCTCTATATTCATTGGTGGCCAGTGCGGATTCCCAGTATTAAATGTGACCAGTGCGGCCTCCCCTCTTCCCCCCCCTAATTAAAATCACCCACCCCATCATTGGTGGCAGCGGAGAGTTCCGATCGGAGTCCCAGTTTAATCGCTGGGGCTCCGATCGGTTACCATGGCAGCCAAGACGCTATTGCAGTCTTGGCTGCCATGGTTACTTAGCAATAAATAGAAGCATTATACTTACCTGCGAGCTGCGATGTCTGTGACCGGCCGGGAGCTCCTCCTACTGGTAAGTGAAAGGTCTGTGCGGCGCATTGCCTATAGCACAGACCTGTCACTTACCAGTAGGAGGAGTTCCCGGCCGGTCACAGACATCGCAGCTTGCAGGTAAGTATAATGCTTCTATTTATTGCTAAGTAACCATGGCAGCCAAGACTGCAATAGCGTCTTGGCTGCCATGGTAACCGATCGGAGCCCCAGCGATTAAACTGGGACTCCGATCGGAACTCTCCGCTGCCACCAATGATGGGGGGGTGATTTTAATTAGGGGGGGCGAAGAGGGGAGGCCGCACTGGTCACATTTAATACTGGGAATCCGCACTGGCCACCAATGAATATAGAGGGAGGGGGCCGCACTGGTCACAATTAATACTGGGGAGGGAGGGAGGGGGGGCCGCACTGGTCACATTTAATACTGGGGATGGAGGGAGGGAGGGAGAGGGGGCCGCACTGGCCACCAATGAATATAGAGGGAGGGGGGGCGCACTGGTCACATTTAATACAAGGGAGGGAGGGGGTCTGCCCCCTCCTGCCTGGCAGCACCTGATCTCTTACAGGGGGCTATGATTCGCACAATAATTGTGCGGATCACAGCCCCCTGTAAGAGATCGGGTGCTGCCAGGCAGCAGGGGGCAGTCATGTACACAGTTCTTTCAGTATATTCTAACTTGAAGCGTCCCCATCACCATGGGAAAGCCTCTGTGTTAGAATATACTGTCGGATCTGAGATTTCACGAAGTGAAAAATCAGATCTGTAAAAACCAGTTATGCAGACGGATCCGTTCTGAACGGATGCAAGCGTTTGCATTATAGGAGCGGATCCGTCTGTGCAGACACCAGACGGATCCGCTCCAAACGCAAGTGTAAAAGTAGCCTAAGCCAGTACTCTCTACTCTGCACTGATGAGGGGCAATCACCCAAAAACAGCGGTCTGCAGATGAGGTGCTGGCTTATTTAATATCCGAGTTATGTCTCAAGGCCTAAAGGGTCGAACATTGACTTATAGGATAGCTGCCTTACATCTGGTGGCATTAGAGGCAGAGCTTGTTAAGAGCTCATTTGCATCCCTTTCTTCCAAGAACGGAGCATGTATGGCCTATAAGTCTCCTCATGCCGATAGTACCCCCCAAATCCTTACCTTTGTACTTTAGCATCACTGTTTTTATGATGATGTGCTTATGATCCTTTTTCTGTGGCATCCTTGGATTCCTTTTTATTGAGCTGTGACATCACTATGTTATCTCTGTTCTTTGACAATACTATGTGCAATCAGTGCAGTTTCTAAGTCATGTACTCTGGCACTGTCACTCTGGCATTATGCCTATATTGTACTATACTTTATTATCACTGTCTTTATTATATGAAGATATTTCACTGTTTACTGTATCTGTATTGTGATATCACTGTATTTATAATTTCTGCACTGTCACATGCATTTATTATCTCTGTGCTGTGACATCACTGTGTGTATTATTTCTGCACTACCTAATCACTGTTTATTACATCTGGGCTGTGAAATCACTGCATTTATTATCCCTGTACTGTGACTCCACTATGTTTTTAAAGCTGTACTGTCATATCACAGTGTTTATTATCCCTGTTGTATTCATTATCCCTGGAATATTATTGTGTGCATGTTCTTTGACAAAATTGTAAGAATTAGGGCCTGGCTAAAATAAAAAAATGAAGGGCCTGCCAGCCAGCTGTACAGTAGTAACCAGAGCCTATGTAATTACATCGGCCTCTGTCAGTATAATAACTTCTGCTGTCTAACCCTCCATTAACTTACAGTTCCTTTTCTATTCTTAGTACCACCGCATTGGGTCTTTACACTATCCAGTGCAAGAACGTTCGCATGTAGGGCCTTGTATCTGTTCAACCTGAGAGAGGAGAAATAAATAAACTGGTCAGGTCCAGAGTTCTGAGCTGATTTTTATTTTTTTGCTATAGTCCAGAGTACAAATTTTTATTGAGGTTTAAATTAATTTTAGGGTCTGGTTTCAGAATTTGATGCTGTATGACCAAGCCTTGTAAAGCACCTTTTAGGAAATTAAACGGCCAGGTACGGCCAGGTACAAATCTGAAGAGGCGCCGGCCTCTTATTAACTTTGGCACAAAGCACCATTCAAAATTAAAGCCAGCTTCCTAGCTGGAGTACATTTAAACCATTTTCTACGCCTAAAACAGGCATGGACAATGATGAATATGTGCCTACCGACCCGTCCCCTTCTTCACCCATGCCACACCCCCTTTTTAGACCTGACGTAAGCAGGGAAAAGTCACAGATTGAAGCACGACTAACCGCAATCTGAAATAAGCGTATTTCAGGATAATAAATTACCCTCATTGTGTGTAAGACTAAAAAAAGAAATACATCTATCAGCTTATTGAAGCACATTTTCCTCATTTAAGGGGGAGAATTCCTTCCTGACTTCAATCAGACAATCACAATAACTCCCTGCATCAATGACCCTTCTCTCGTAGTAACTATAATGTGATTGTAGTAACTATAGTCAGAAACTAAAGTATTCATGATTTAACTCTTCCCTCAAGGCATTCTGGGACAGTGTCAGGAACCCAAGACTTCCTCACATCCAGGATTTCAGCTGCTTCCACTAGCACTGCTTTCATCTTATAAAGTCTGTAATGGATCTCTTCTTCCTTATGCTTACAGATATTGATGCTGGGAATGTGTGATTCTTCCATGCCATGGTTTTCTTCTATCTTTTTCTCCCTATCTTTCTGTTTCTGTACACGAATACCTAGGTTATGAAAGCTTCCCTCCCCATGTGATTTCCTCCCAAACTACAGTTGCGTGATTTATCTCCTCTAAAATCTTGGATGCTTTCCTCTCTCTCCACTCTATGATCTTCCATGTAAAACCTCATTCACCTCTCTGCTGCTATCTTTAACAGTGGGAGAACCAAGGTAGAGCAGTGAGAGACAGCTCTGTGAAGTAGTTACTCAAACTCTATAGCTGCACAATGGTAGGGAATTTTTAACCCATTCCTGAAACAGTTTATGTTTTACTTTTCTTTTTTATCTTTTTCTCCCTACCTTTCAAGAGACTTATCTTTATTTTCCATCCATTGGGTGCTTGTTTATTGTGGGGAAAGTTGTATTTTAATGAAACCATATAATGTATTATGAACTTTATATTCTATATAATGGATTCAAGGGGTTATCCCATGACAAACATTTATCCCCTATCCACAGGATAGGGTATATTAAAATAAATTATAGCGGCTCACCTCCTTGTGGCTATAGATATGGTGCTCTCTCAAATTGATTCACCCTGTCAAAAATAGAGAGTTGTTTATAGCTAGGACAGGCACTGCACAGTTGAAGCCATCCAAAGAAAATATGTCCTTTATACAAATATTAATTATACAACAGTTTGTTTAAAACTTTAAAAACAAAAACATATATATAAAAATAAATTGCCCCAAACAACAAATATTAGAATATTATTGGCAGATATATCAATTAGATTTCGGTGTTGCATGATCCACTATTAGGCTCACTATATATACAATACACCTATGAGTGCAATCTAATATGTATCATGTCTATTATACCCACAATGGTATGCCACACTCAATTTCAATGGCTCAATTTTGGGCCGTCTGTGCACTAGAACCACCTGTTAATATAAAGTATATCATTTTTAAAGATTTTCTAGCTACTGGTACAGTGCCATAGGCTTTGAAAGTATAGTTTGTAATTGCATTGAAAACTGGCTGAAGGAGGGCGGAGCCTACGCTGAGAGTGGATGGCTGTGTGAAGCGTCGCTCCGCTACTTAGATATCCTTCCAAGGCCTTAATTATCAGCTAACCAGACCGAAAATGGTTAAAATTGGAGGTCAAAAGAATGCTGAACCCTCCGGTCCTGCTAAAACGGCGACTCAACCCGGAGAATTGGATAAATTCCTTAAGAAGGCTGCTGCTGCATACGTTGCAAGGGAAACTAAAATGGCGCCGGGAACGCCGAAAGCTGCCAGCTACAAACAACATGCTCCGTCCGGTGCTGAAGGAGGTAGGGAGACTTCCCCTAGCCCAGACACCCTTCCAATCTCCAGAAGCTTTCTTAAAGATTCGCTGGCCGAAGCTTTAGAACCCCTCAGCTCGGAATTAGCTGCTATCAGGGGTGATATTCGCCATATTGGATCGAGAGTGGAGACCCTGGAGGAAAATCAGCAAAAGATAGTGACGCACCAGAAAGAAGTGTCTTCTAATCTGGCTGAACATCAAGCTCATATAAACCTGCTTTACACGGTGCTGGAGGACCAGAAAAACAGAGGAAGAAGAAATAACCTACGATTTAGAGGTATTCCTGAATCCGTTGGCCCCAGCGATATATCTGAAGCAGTGATGCAAATCTGCCTCCAAATACTAGGCCCGGACACAGCGCATGAGATCATAATCGAAAGGGCTCACAGAGCTTTAAGGCCCAAACCGCTTCCGACCGAGCCTTCGCGGGACATTATTTGTAAATTTCTATATTTTCCAGTTAAAGAAGCGATTCTTTCTGGCGCTAGAAATAATCCGTCGCTATTATGGGAAGGCAACGAAATTGCGATTTTTCAAGATCTAGCACAATCTACTCTTCGCAAGCGCAGAGCGCTGAAGCCACTTACGGATTGGCTGCGCTCTCAGAAGATTCTGTATCGATGGTCCTTCCCTTTTGGCCTTTCATTCTCCCACGACGGCCGTCGTCTCTTCGTCTCTTCACCTAAGGACTTGGAGAAGATTTATGCGCATCTTCAAATCCAGCCGCTGCCGATCGATAACTGGGAAGTGCTCCAAAACATAACAACCTTGCCAGATCTGCCACCCTCCATTCCTTGGGAACCTCCACGCACTCCAAAACAACAGAGGGGTAGAAGAATGAATGCCTCCGCACCGAGAAGACTACCTCTGATCGACGAGTGAAGCAATCAACTCTTGTTAAGTATATAATCGCAGGACTGCCATAGAGTTAGTGTACTAGCGAACATTACAAAACGCGGTTGCTCCCATCCGAATATTACCTCCTGAATATTCTCTTCCGATCTTTAATTGTTCGCTTAACTATTCACCTGCAGTTTAGGTTCAAATCGCACGCACCTAACTTTAAGTAATGCTTTTTTCGCTATACATTGCGATTTTATATTGTTACTTCTCCTCATGATAATCTAGGTTTGGTCTTATTTGCTCTAGGGAAGGATATAATGAAAATAATTTTTTCTCTTTTCCCCCTAATAGATAAAGAGTTTATTACTCTGCCAAAATGTTCTGCACATTCATGTGTGCTTTCTATATTGTTAATTGCCTTTTACTCTCTTTCTCTTTTTCTTTTTCCTTTGTTGTTATTGTTTTTCTTTCAGGTACTTTCTTCTGTGTACAAGATGCACGATCCTACCCAAGATATACGGGACAAAAGTGGTGCTTCGCCTCTGGAGGTTGAGTACTCCCCCTTCTTTCTATTCATCCATATTACACAACATATATTAAACTTATCTATCATGCATCCCCTCACCTTGAAGTATGGATGACCTTTGCATAGCTTCCTTCAATGTGAATGTAACAGGCACAGGGAGGGAAAAGGGAAAGCCCTGCCTAAGGGAGAGGGAAAGGTGGTGACCCCTGACTCACCTTGCGGCTGGCACCTGACTGCCCTGACGTCCCTAGACGGGTTCCTCAACCGTGTGGGAATCACGTGCCTAAACCCTGGCTTTCCCTAAAATGAGCCCTAGATAGTGAACGGGCAGGTGGGATCGCTAGTCCGCACCACTGACACTAAGAGGGAAACACCAGGGAGAGGACAGACAATACAGACAAACACATACACCCAGGTGGGCGACCACAGCAGACCACAAAGGTCCAACAGGGATCCGGAGGGTAGTGTTCTGGACCAACAACCAGAGAACGCAGCAACACAGCTCCAGAGGGTCAGAAAAGATGTCCAGGCAGGAAGCTCTATATCTGGAAACCAGAAAAGTGTCAGAGGGGAATATAAGGAGGTTGGGAGTGCTGGACAAGGAACAGCTGAGGAGAAGGAGCTATGGATCCCTGAGTGAGCCAAAAAGGGTTGCAAAGCAAACCCAGAAAGCTACCATAAGGAAACAGCCCTATCTTACATAGAGCGCGCAGCCAACCGCTGCGACTTCCTGACCCCGGGTATAACAGAGTCAGGCGTGGTTCTTGACACCCTCGTGACAGTACCCCCCTCTCTACGAGGGGCCTCCAGACACTCAGGACCAGGTCTCTCAGGATGAGAGGCATGAAAAACCCGAACTAGCCTGTCGGCGTTTACCTCAGACGCAGGAACCCACATTCTTTCCTCGGGACCGTAACCTCTCCAATGCACCAGATATTGAAGAGAGCGGCGGACCCGACGAGAATTAACAATTTTGGATATCTGAAATTCTAGATCACCATCCACAACAACAGGAGGGGGTGGCAGCGGTGACGGTTCTAGAGGTGGAACATATTTTTTGAGTAACGACTTATGAAAGACATTATGGATTTTAAAAGTCTGAGGTAACTCCATTCGAAAAGCCACGGGGTTGATGATGGCTACAATTTTGTAAGGACCAATAAACCTAGGACCCAGTTTCCAAGAGGGAACCTTCAATTTAATATTCCTAGTAGACAACCACACATAGTCATTCACTCCTAGGTCCGGACCTGGCGACCGTCTCTTATCAGCCATGCATTTGTATTTACCTCCCATATTTTTCAAGTTAGCTTGCACCTTCTGCCATACAGATGAAAGAGATGACGAAAACCGTTCCTCTTTGGGAACCCCAGAAGACCCCCCCTCTTTGAAAGTACAGAATTGGGGATGAAAACCATATGCACCAAGAAATGGTGATTTGCCAGTGGATTCCTGATGACGATTATTTATGGCAAACTCAGCTAACGGTAAATATGATGACCACAACTCTTGGTTTTCAGACACAAAACATCTTAGATATGTCTCCAGGTTTTGGTTGGTACGCTCAGTCTGTCCATTCGACTGAGGATGGAAAGCTGAGGAAAAGGACAAGTGTACCCCCAAACGGGAACAAAAAGCTTTCCAAAATTTAGAAATAAACTGGGTACCCCGATCCGAAACAACATCGGAGGGGACCCCGTGAAGCTGACGATTTCACTGACGAATACCTGAGCAAGAGTCTTAGCATTAGGTAGTGCGGGTAACGCAATGAAGGGGCTGCTGGAGATAGACGAGCACTCATTCTCATGATCATGATTTTTGTTATGTTTCACTACATGTATAAAAACTATTTTAAGAAATGCTGAGAACCAAAAGTTCTCTATTTTTATTTCAATGGGTGGGGGGGTATAGTTTTTATTGCTACTATTTTGGGATACATATGGCTTTTTCACAATAATGCGGTTGTGAATTTTTTTTGTGTCCACCTCACCTTGTGGAGAAAGAAAATGATAATTCAGACATTTTCAGGCATGGCAAAATTAATTATGTCTATTTTTCAAAATAAACTCAATTGTGGAACCCGCGCTGCCGTACAGAGGAAGAGGTAATATAGGAGTGCGTCGCTGCTGGGTCGACAGAGGATTAATTGCCAAAATAGCCTACAATTTAACATAAAAATGAGAAGAATAGAAAGTTCAACCCTCGCTGAAAAATGCAGTGTAGTGATGTAAGGTTATTAAGATATACATTCCCCCTTATACTATAGTTCCGTTAGTAGTAATAGCAACCTGATCGGTAAGCTGAAAAACCAATGACCATAACACAAAAATGAATCAGTTGCCTGTTTGCTGATGTTCCTCTTAGGGATAATGGCTCTGTCTTGCTATGAGGTACGTAAGTCTTCAGCTTCTACTCTCAGCGCACGTGGTCCCTGCCGGTGACGCTCGCACGCGAGGGAAGCCGCGATAGTAATCCAGGAAAGGAATTTTCTGTGTGACGTCACATTAGGTACGGGTAACTGCTTGGACCAAAACACCAATGCGTTTCGGAACTATCGAGTTTCTTTTCTCAGGGATAGTCTTGGTCCCGCCAGCTGATGAATAAATAGGCGTCCTTTTCCATGGTTACTCATCCTGTTCTCACCGCTACTCTTAATAGAAAGACTGTCTGTTTATTTTCTCTATTTCCACCATTCTAATTGCCCCATCTCAATATGTTTAGATAAAGGGGGTCTCACTTTCTATGTCCAATATATAAGTATATATTAATCCAAGTAATCTTCAAGAAAATGCAAAAAGTTCAATTTCATGATTAAGGCCTGCTGGTGCCAGCGTATTTAAATTGTAAATCCATCTTGTTTCATTTTTTGACATAAATTTAATGAAATCCCCTCCTCTGGAGTCTGGTATAACTCTTTCCAATGCTCCAAATTTTGACCGTTCAAACCTCCCACTGTGTTTTTCTTTGTAGTGATGTGAGAGTGGATGACCATCAAACTTTTTATTAATATTTCTGATATGTTCTCTTATTCTAATCAATAATGTCCTTTTTGTCCTCCCCACATAGAGTTTTGAACAGGGGCATTTTATGAAATAAATGACACCCTTGCTATGGCATGTAAGATTATGCTCTATTTTATGGGTATTTTGTGCAGTCTCTATTGCTTTTAATGGCTCAGTCTGTCTTGTAAGATGGCATGCTTTGCATCCCTTACAGGGGAGGAAACCAACTCTATCATTTCAGCTTTTTTGGGGATTTTGGTTCTCTAATTCTATTTTTAATGATAGAGGGAGCAATTAAATTACCCACATTTTGCGCCTTTTTAAATATAAAAGTTGGAAAAGGGGGTAATTTTTCCCCTATAATTTTATCCTGCTTAAGGATTTCCCAATGTCGCTTTTTTTTTAGGATAAATTCACCCTGATTATATTGGGTGATAATCTCACTCCATCTCATCTTCCATATTTTTGTATACTGCCTGTTTTTTATTGGATTTATTCAGTAATGTTTTTCTATCTATTATTTTTACTTCCTCTTTGATTTTTACCAATGCAATTTTTTTTATATCCTTTTCTCCTCAAATTTTTGTTGTAAAACTTCTACCTCTTTTCCAAACTGTTCTATTACAGTACAGTTTCTTCTCAATCTTATGACTTGACTGCAAGGAATATTGCTTAACCATATCGGTAGATGGCAACTGTCTAGTGATATAAAACTGTTGCTATCAGTTGTTTTGGAGTAGGTCTGGGTCTGGATTTGGTTATTTTCAATGTTGATAGTTAAATCTAAAAAATTAACCTTTTCTGAACTAAAGGTTGAAGTGAATTGTAAATAAAATTCATTTTTATTTATTTCAATAAAAAATTCATGGAGGGTATACTCGCCACCACTCCATATAAAAACAATATCATCAATAAATCTGCGCGAGTGGAGTTCACCATTGGAATAAATGCTATGCTCCTCCCATCTTCCCATATATAAATTTGCGAAGCTCGGCGCGAATCTGGTCCCCATAGCCGTACCCCACGTCTGTAGGTAAAAAATCTCCTCAAATTAAATAAAATTATGGTTTAAAATAAACAATATTCATTCACCAATGAAGTCAATTTGCTTCATTGGTAATTCCCCTCCTTTCTGTAGGAAGTACTCGACTGCTTCTTTACCTTTGTTCTTTTCAATCACCGTATACAGTGACGTCACATCCAGGGTCCCTAAAATATAATCTGATTTCCATTCTGTTGTTTCTAATATTTGTAAAATGTGTTGAGTGTCCTTCAAATAAGCTGGTAATCTTTGTACATACTTCTGTACATAAAAGGAGAAAAAAAAGGAGAGAGGAGGCAGCGCCTCGTGTGTAGAACCTTACAGTACTTGGTTATATAGAATGCACTGATTATGCTTACCGAATGGGGTTGTGATGGGTCACAACGCCTCCGAATCGTTTTGCTGGATAATTACCCGTCCAGCTCACGGGAGGAAAGACTGCGTCTGTTGCCCCTGGTCTGTGTCCCTTGCCGTAACAACGGTTATCCGGATAAAGTGCATACAATAAAACAGAAAAATTCAAACCATTCTAGGTGGCGCTGATGCAGAAGAAGCTCATTACTCCAATAGTACCAATAAAAGGTAATCTTTTATTCAAGAAGGTCTACGCGTTTCAGGGGCAAAACATCCCCCTTCATCAGGACAATAAAAGTTATTACCTTCGCGGCAGAGCAATGTACAGAAAAAGCACTAAGAAAACTAATGAGCAGGTGGAAAGGTTTTATTAGCAATGCATTAGAACCGGTAGAGATCAAGACACTTTGATCCTTTGAAGCAAACTTCCTGGTACCTACTAGAGCAGATGAAGGGAACATTAGGTAAATTGGAACAGTAGGGTCTTGAATAACATTAATAATAAAATGATGTTCAGGGTGGTCTAGGGGATAGAGGGAGCACTGGCGCGAGGTAATGTTCGGTCTTTTTTTTTAGGCTGGGGGGGTGGGAAGGGAGGCGAGAGGGTATGTTAATGTTTCTGTTCAAATAACTTGAAAAATGGAAAATTTTGGTTTGTCTCAATGATGTGATAAGCCCTGATGCATTTTTTGTAACATCTGTCTATGTATTTATGTTATTGTGAACACTGGATGTATGTAACTTGTACTTGCATCAGATGAAAGATTAACTACCGTATTTTTCGCTTTATAAGACGCACCTGATGATAAGACGCACCTAGATTTTTGAGGAGGAAAATAACAAAAAAAAAATTTGAACCAAAAAGGTGTGCTTTTGCTGGGTTTTGAACTAATGGTGGTCTGTGGATGACGCACTGTTATGGGGGGACCTGTGGATGACGCACTGTTATGGGGGGACCTGTGGATGACGCACTGTTATGGGGGGACCTGTGGATGACGCACTGTTATGGGGGGACCTGTGGATGACACTGTTATGGGGGGACCTGTGGATGACACTGTTATGGGGGGACCTGTGGATGACGCTGTTATGGGGGGACCTGTGGATGACGCTGTTATGGGGGGACCTGTGGATGACGCATTGTTATGAGGGGGATGTAGCATCATATATAGCATCTTATGTAATGGGGGTCACTATTCACACAGGGACAATATACTGTGACACATATGATACTGTGACCAGCATAAGATCATCTTATGCTGGTCACAGTATCATATGTGTCACAGTATATTGTCCTGTGTGAATAGTGACCCCCATTACACCACAGTGCACACAGACTTTATATGTAAAATCTTTTAATGGCTCTGCTTTCTTCTATAACAGTACTCACTATGAAAGCAGCAGTCCGGCCAGCACGTGACGTCACTCAGTCAGTCACGCTCCTGCCGGCTTCATTAATGAAGTGGGAGGAGCATGACTGAGTGAGTGACGTCACGCGCCGGCTGGACTGCTGCTTTCATAGTGAGTACTGGTATAGAAGAAAGCAGAGTGTAATGAAGCCTTTTTCATATGTAAAGTCTATTATCTTCAAGCAGTATCTCTGCTTTTAACTAGGGCAATCCTCTGTAGTAGTACACCTTACTATGAAAGCGGCAGGCAGGGCGGCAGCGTAATCTCGCGATGCTCACTCATTCATGAAGGAAGTGGGAGGAGCGTGAATGAGTGAGCATCGCGAGATTATGCTGCCGCCCTGCCTGCCGCTTTCATAGTGAGTTGTACTACTACAGAGGATTGCCCTAGTTAAAAGCAGAGATACTGCTTGAAGATAATAGACTTTACATGTGATAATTGCCGTGAGCGGGGCCCGATGTATTACAGTACAGTGACTGCATCGGGCCCCGCCGCGAGTGTTGCCAGCCTCCGTCCCCTCCTCCCACCCCTCTGATACATTGCGGCTTGCGATGTATCAGCGTCAGCAAAGTAAACATGGCAGTGTTCGCTTTATAAGACGCACTGCCATTTCCCCCCCACTTTTGGGGCGAAAAAAGTGCGTCTTATAAAGCGAAAAATACGGTAAATAAATAAAATTTGGTTTATAAAAAAAAATATATATTACATTCAAAACATGATTCTTCCAGTTGTTTTATACACTCAGTTTGAGCGCAATGTGTGCGAGTCACATGGGTGGGGAGGGGAGGGGAGAGGTAGGATGGGAGCGTGAAAGTTTGAGCCTCTGAGTACTCATTAATAGGGTTAAAGTTAGATTTTACCCTCAAGTTCGTATTTAGAATGGTCATTTTATTCATAATGTTCCCTTCATCATTATGCTCAGTGTTTTGTATATTTTTGTTATTAGTAGGTTTATGATTAGTTTTATTGTTCTTCGTTTCATGAACTATTTTAATATTTTCACTGTTTTTGGTTTCTTTTTTACTACCGGAATTACATAATCCAAATTTTTTTCCCTTAAAAAAGTATTTTTTTAAAGCCAGATTCCTCATAAATTTATTGATACCAATAAATGCATTAAACAAATCAAACTGGGCTGATGGTGCAAACTTTAAGCCCTTTTGTAGTATTTTTACATCATTATTGCTTAGTTTATACTGGCTCAAATTATATATTTTTTGACCCTCTATCTTGATCTCCTTTTTGGACTTCTTCTTTCCCCTTTTTCCTCTTTTTGTTGCTTTCTTGATGGTCATGGTTGAAAAAAAATCATTTTTTTGCATCCCTGTAAGCATGCCATCTTACAAGACAGACTGAGCCAATAAAAGCAATAGAGACTGCACAAAATACCCATAAAATAGAGCATCATCTTACATGCCATAGCAAGGGTGTCATTTATTTCATAAAATGCCCCTGTTCAAAACTCTATGTGGGGAGGACAAAAAGGACATTATTGATTAGAATAGGAGAACATATCAGAAATATTAATAAAAAGTTTGATGGTCACCAACTCTCACGTCACTACAAAGAAAAACACAGAGGGAGGTTTGAAGGGTCAAAATTTGGAGCATTGGAACAAGTTATACCAGACTCCAGAGGAGGGGACTTCATTAAATTGATGTAAAAAAATGAAACAAGATGGATTTACAATTTAAATACACTGGCACCAGCAGGCCTTAATCATGAAATTGAACTTTTTGCGTTTTCTTGAAGATTACTTGGACTTATATACTGGACATAGAAAGTGAGACCCCCTTTATCTAAACATATTGAGATGGGGCAATTAGAATGGTGGAAATAGAGAAAATAAACAGACAGTCTTTCTATTAAGAGTAGCGGTGAGAACAGGATGAGTAACCATGGAAACGGATGCCTATTTATTCATCAGCAGGCGGGACCAAGACTATCCCTGAGGAAGGAACTCGATAGTTCCGAAACGCGTTGGAATTTTGGTCCAAGCAGGTACCCGTACCTAGTGTGACATCACACAGAAGATTCCTTTCCTGGATTACTATCGCGGCTTCCCTCGAACGCGAGCTTCACCCGCCGGGACCACGCACGCTGAGAGTAGAAGCTGAAGACTTACGTACCTCATAGCAAGACAGCGCCATCATCCCTAAGAGGAACATCAGCAAACAGGCAAGCGATTCATTTTTGTTATGGACTTTGGTTTTTCAGCTTACCGATCAGGTTGCTATTACTACTAACGGAACTATAGTATAAGCGGGACTGTATATCTTAATAACCTTACATCACTACACTGTATTTTTCAGCACGGGTTGAACTTTCTATTCTTCTCATTTTTATGTCTATTTTTCATTATCATTTTTAATATAAATACGAAAGTTCTGTTATTTTTATAATATTTGTGTCTGTCTTACACTTTTACAAATTTTATTAAAATTTTCTTAACTCTTGCACATTTAAGGGACTCTGTCAACAGCAACCTCCCTATCCTTGCATATACACATATCAGTTTTTACACCTTATTACAACACAGTTTTTCTTTTGTTAATCTGAGGCTCTGTTCACAAGTTATGATACTTTTTCTTAATATGCAAACTAAACTTTTGGTGCAATGAGGCCATCACTATTAATCTTGTTCCACCCAAACTCCACTCCTTTCCCCATGCTGCTTTGAGACTGCCTGACCCGGTCAATCAAAAGAGGCCAGGGAGGGGCTGACCACAGAAATGTTGGATTGGGGTGTGTCATGGTCTTACCTTCTTGCTGTTCTCCTTCGTTTGACATGTGCTGGCGGCCATCTTGGTTTCTGGGTTTCTTGTAGCTTCCCACCCTGCGGCTCCTCCTTCCCACTGGGAGGAGCTGGATGCCCAGCTCATATATATAGGAGGTCTGTGGCTTCAGTTCCTTGCTTGGTCCTCCTGTGTTCACATGCTTCTAGACTGCTGCTGCTTCTGGTTCCTGATCCTTGTTTCGTCCGACTACCCTGCTGGTTCCTGATCCTGGTTTCGTCCGACTACCCTGCTGGTTCCTGATCCTGGCTTCGTCTGACTATCCTGCTGGTTCCTGATCCTGGCTTCGTCTGACTACCCTTCTGGTTCCTGACCTCTGGCTTCGCAAAGACTCTGCTTCGGTTTCGCCATCCGTTTGGACTTTTGCTTTACAGCTTTATTTTCAATAAAGCCTTCTTATTTTCACTTATCCCTTGCTGTACGTCTGGTTCATGGTTCCGTGACATTAGGACCAAGCCATGAATTCTGACGGTACAGGGCCATCCTCGCTACCCACGCTGGTTGCCAGACTTGATCAGCAGGATCACCTGTTGGGTCGGTTCGCTGTGGCGTTGCAAACCCTGCTTGAACGCACGGCTCATTTCGCTCCCGTTGCCGATGGGTCGGTTGTCGCTCCTGGGCCCGCTCCTACTGCTGCTCCGGTTGTTGCGCCAGAGTCTACCCCGACACCTGTTGTTGCACCTGCGGTGTTTCGGGGTATGACCGGTTCTGCCCCTCTTCCACAGCGCTTTGGGGGAGAGCCAACTCAGTGCCGAGGTTTCCTTAACCAGGTGGGCATTTATTTCGAGTTGCTGCCACATGCCTTTCCCACTGAGAGATCAAAGGTGGGCTTCTTGATCTCGCTGCTCTCGGACAAGGCCTTGGCCTGGGCCAGCCCTTTATGGGAGAACAACAATCCGGTGGTTGCCGAGTTTTCCGGTTTTGTTGCTTCTCTTCGGAAGGTATTCGATGTGCCGGCTCGTGCTGCCTCTGCTGCGAAGCTCCTTATGTCCATCAGACAGGGTTCACGATCCGTAGCTGAATACGCCATTGAGTTTCGTACCCTGGCAGCAGAGGTGGGCTGGAATAATGAGGCTCTGGTCGCTGCTTTCTCTCATGGTCTCTCGGATGCCTTGAAGGATGAGGTTGCAGCTAAGGACCTACCAGTGGAGCTCGAGTCTCTTATTTCTTTCCTGATTTTGATTGACACCAGACTCAGGGAGAGACCTTCCTTTAAGGAGAGCCTGCGGAGGTTTTCTAACAGATTGGCGCCTACGTTTGCTGTCCCACCCGTGCCTCCCTCTCCTCCCACGCCTCCTGGGGATGACTTGTCTGGGGGTGAACCCATGCAGCTGGGGTTTGCTCGCCTGTCCGAGGGGGAGAGGGTACTCCGGAGACGCGAGGGCCGATGCATGTACTGTGGTCTCGGTGGGCATTTTCGGTTGGCATGTCCGAACCGTCCGGGAAACGCTCGCACCTGAGATCCTGTCGGGGGCAGATCTTGGGTAGAGTCTCCTCGTCCCCGGTTTCCCGTGTTGACAAGCCACTGATCACTGTTGTCCTCTCCTGGGTCGGGGGCTCGGTGACGACCCAGGCGTTGGTGGACTCTGGTGCTGGTGGTTTGTTCATTGATAATGTGTTCGCTGCCGCCAATTCCATTCCTCTGCAGGCTCGAGGTTCCCCACTGGCTCTTGAGGCGATAGACGGCAGACCCCTTCTGCCGCCACACGTGACTCATGAGACCCTTCCAGTGGGGATAGCCATTGGTGCCGTTCACAGAGAGTCGGTCTGCCTCCAGGTTATTTCGTCTCCACACTACTCGGTGGTCTTGGGGTACCCCTGGCTCCGGAAGCATAATCCGACTTTCGATTGGAGATCGGCCGAGATCCTCTCGTGGTCACCGCAGTGTGGGGCTAGTTGCATCCATGGGTCTGTCAAGTTGCTGTGTACTTCCTCGGACTCTCTGTTGCCTCCTGAATACGAGGAGTACCGGGATGTATTCGATAAGGTGCGCGCGGTTGCCCTACCTCCGCACCGCCCATACGATTGTGCCATAGAGTTACAATCTGGTGCCGTTCCTCCTCGTGGCAAAGTCTATCCACTGTCGGTAGCGGAGAATGAGGCCATGGAGGAGTACGTGAGGGAGGCGCTTTCACGCGGACACATTCGCAAATCCTCGTCCCCGGCAGGGGCTGGATTTTTCTTTGTGAAAAAGAAGGGCGGTGAGTTGAGGCCTTGCATCGATTACAGGGGTCTCAATCGCATCACGATCAAGAACGCTTACCCGATACCCTTGATTTCTGAGCTGTTCGATCGCCTTAAAGGGGCCACGGTCTTTACCAAACTCGACCTGAGGGCGGCATATAACCTGGTAAGGATCAAGGCGGGCGATGAGTGGAAGACCGCGTTTAACACCAGGACCGGTCATTATGAATCCTTGGTTATGCCCTTTGGGTTGTGCAATGCGCCCGCAGTCTTTCAGGAATTCATCAACGATGTTTTCCGTGACCTGTTGCAGCAGTGTGTGGTGGTCTATTTGGATGACATCTTGGTATATTCTGAATCCATGGAGGCCCACATTCTGGATGTCAGACGAGTGTTGCAACGGTTACGAGAGAACAAGCTGTTCGGTAAGCTTGAGAAATGCGAATTTCACCGATCCCAGGTAACCTTCTTAGGTTACATCATTTCCGCTGAGGGGTTCTCCATGGATCCTGAGAAGGTTTCGGCTGTCTTACAGTGGCCCCAGCCCAGTGGTCTTCGTTCCCTGCAGCGCTTTTTGGGCTTCGCCAATTATTATCGGAAGTTCATCAGGGACTTTTCCATGCTAGCCAAGCCTCTCACGGATCTGATCAGGAAGGGCAGTAATTCCCAGGTCTGGCCGCTCGAGGCCATCCGAGCTTTTGAGGCTCTAAAGTCCGCCTTTGTGTCGGCTCCGATTCTGTCGCATCCCAACCCTGGGTTGCCCTTTGTCCTCGAGGTGGACGCGTCTGAGACGGGAGTAGGCGCCCTTCTGTCTCAGCGTAGAACACCAGAGGGTCCTCTGCTTCCTTGTGGGTTTTACTCCCGGAAACTGTCTTCCGCGGAGTGCAACTATCAGATTGGTGACAGGGAGTTATTGGCCATCGTGCAGGCCCTTAAAGAATGGAGGCACTTGCTCGAGGGTTCGGTGGTTCCGGTCCTCATCCTGACGGACCACAAGAATCTGACCTACCTTTCTGAGGCCAAGAGATTGACACCACGTCAGGCCAGATGGGCTCTGTTCTTGTCACGTTTTAATTACGTGTAGTGTTGAGCGAACAGTTCGAGCATAGTTCGGGTCCGTACCGAATTTTGGGGTGTTCGTGACACGGACCCGAACCCGAACTTTTTCGTAAAAGTTCGGGTTCGGGTTCGTCGTTCGGCATGTATTTTGGCGCATTTTGAAAGGCTGCAAAGCAGCCAATCAACATGCATCATACTACTTGCCCTAAGATGCCATCGCAGCCATGCCTACTATTGGCAAGGCTGTGATTGGCCAAGTGCAGCATGTGACTCAGCCTCTTTATAAGCTTGTGCGCACGTCGGGACGTGCTCACTCCCGATGTGAATAGAACAGGGATAGACGCAGCTGATGCTAGGGCGAGAATAGGCAGGGATAATTGAATAACTGGAAGCAAATTTCTCTCCTCCACCTGTGATTCATCTGAACAACTGCAGCTGAGCTGCTTTTTTGATAGGGATTGGCTATTTTTAGAGTGGCCAGAGTGATTTTTCCATCCACATGTACCTGGGCTGACCGCCGGCCGCCATTTTGCGACTTGTAGTGCTGCAGCAGAAGCTGCCACAGTGTGCATTCCAAAGCTCCAAACAAGTCAGACATCTACACCTGGGATTCAGACCAATAGCGATTTAGCAGCACAGTCCAAGGCTATTTTTTTTAAAGGTTGTGCAGACCATTTTGTGGCACATGTTACTGGGCTGATAGGCGGCGGCCATCTTGGGACTAGTGCTGCAGCACAATCTCTCCCAACGTCCATTAATCACTTGTAATAGTGGTCTGTGCCATAGAAATCCTACATCAGGGACTTGGGTGTGCTTGTGTCACCCCTACTAATACCAGTCCACCTGTAATCCATACAGTGAAAAGCCATAAAGTATTCCAGTGAGGAAATTTTTTTTTTATTTAAAAAAGGCCAAGTTAGTTTATCTGGCGTTCAATATACTAGATACAGTTAGGCCTGCGTTTCATACATCTGGAATTAGCAAACTAATGTGCTGGGGTTGGGAAAACATATATGTACCCATACTAGAATCTGTCAAAGAAAGTGGTACTCACATATAACAGTCATTCCATCTGTAATCCATACAGTCAAAAGACTGAAAGTATTCCAGTGAGGAAATTTTTTTTATTTAAAAAAGGCCAAGTTAGTTTATCTGGCGTTCAATATACTAGATACAGTTAGGCCTGCGTTTCATACATCTGGAATTAGCAAACTAATGTGCTGGGGTTGGGAAAACATATATGTACCCATACTAGAATCTGTCAAAGAAAGCGGTACTCACATATAACAGTCATTCCATCTGTAATCCATACAGTCAAAAGACTGAAAGTATTCCAGTGAGGGAATTTTTTTTATTTAAAAAAGGCCAAGTTAGTTTATCTGGCGTTCAATATACTAGATACAGTTAGGCCTGCGTTTCATACATCTGGAATTAGCAAACTAATGTGCTGGGGTTGGGAAAACATATATGTACCCATACTAGAATCTGTCAAAGAAAGCGGTACTCACATATAACAGTCATTCCATCTGTAATCCATACAGTCAAAAGACTGAAAGTATTCCAGTGAGGGAATTTTTTTTATTTAAAAAAGTCCAAGTTAGTTTATCTGGCGTTCAATATACTAGATACAGTTAGGCCTGCGTTTCATACATCTGGAATTAGCAAACTAATGTGCTGGGGTTGGGAAAACATATATGTACCCATACTAGAATCTGTCAAAGAAAGCGGTACTCACATATAACAGTCATTCCATCTGTAATCCATACAGTCAAAAGACTGAAAGTATTCCAGTGAGGGAATTTTTTTTATTTAAAAAAGGCCAAGTTAGTTTATCTGGCGTTCAATATACTAGATACAGTTAGGCCTGCGTTTCATACATCTGGAATTAGCAAACTAATGTGCTGGGGTTGGGAAAACATATATGTACCCATACTAGAATCTGTCAAAGAAAGCGGTACTCACATATAACAGTCATTCCATCTGTAATCCATACAGTCAAAAGACTGAAAGTATTCCAGTGAGGGAATTTTTTTTTTATTTAAAAAAGGCCAAGTTAGTTTATCTGGCGTTCAATATACTAGATACAGTTAGGCCTGCGTTTCATACATCTGGAATTAGCAAACTAATGTGCTGGGGTTGGGAAAACATATATGTACCCATACTAGAATCTGTCAAAGAAAGCGGTACTCACATATAACAGTCATTCCATCTGTAATCCATACAGTCAAAAGACTGAAAGTATTCCAGTGAGGGAATTTTTTTAATTTAAAAAAGGCCAAGTTAGTTTATCTGGCGTTCAATATACTAGATACAGTTAGGCCTGCGTTTCATACATCTGGAATTAGCAAACTAATGTGCTGGGGTTGGGAAAACATATATGTACCCATACTAGAATCTGTCAAAGAAAGCGGTACTCACATATAACAGTCATTCCATCTGTAATCCATACAGTCAAAAGACTGAAAGTATTCCAGTGAGGGAATTTTTTTTATTTAAAAAAGGCCAAGTTAGTTTATCTGGCGTTCAATATACTAGATACAGTTAGGCCTGCGTTTCATACATCTGGAATTAGCAAACTAATGTGCTGGGGTTGGGAAAACATATATGTACCCATACTAGAATCTGTCAAAGAAAGCGGTACTCACATATAACAGTCATTCCATCTGTAATCCATACAGTCAAAAGACTGAAAGTATTCCAGTGAGGGAATTTTTTTTTTATTTAAAAAAGCCCAAGTTAGTTTATCTGGCGTTCAATATACTAGATACAGTTAGGCCTGCGTTTCATACATCTGGAATTAGCAAACTAATGTGCTGGGGTTGGGAAAACATATATGTACCCATACTAGAATCTGTCAAAGAAAGCGGTACTCACATATAACAGTCATTCCATCTGTAATCCATACAGTCAAAAGACTGAAAGTATTCCAGTGAGGGGATTTTGCTTATAAAAAATAATATATTTCATTGTGGTGCGAGTTGAATCGCAACAATGAAGAAAAATACTATTAAGGGACGAGGACGCGGTCGTGGTGGTGTCCGTGGAGCCTCTGTTGCTGGTAGAGGACGTGGCCGTTCGGCCCCAGGCGCACACAGTAGGGAACGAACTCCCTCAACTAGCCGGCAGAATGTACCGCAATATCTCGTGGGGCCCAATGCCGCTCTTAGGATGGTAAGGCCTGAGCAGGTACAGGCATTAATCGATTGGGTGGCCGACAGTGCTTCCAGCACGTTCACCACATGGTCTTCCACCCAGTCTTCTGCAGAAAGCGCACAGGTGGCACCTGAAAACCAAGCCCATCAGTCTGTCACATCACCCCCAAGCATATCAGGGAAACGGTCTGAGCCACAAGTTATGCAGCAGTCTCTTCTTCTGTTTGAAGACTCTGCTTCCAGGGTTTCCCAGGGGCGTCCACCTAGCCCTTCCCCAGTGGAGGAAGACATACCATGCACTGACGCACAACCACTTATGTCTCCAGATGAAGAGGACATGGGAATACCACCACAGCAGAGTCACCGACTCTCTGATGATGACGAAACACAGGTGCCCACTGCCGCGTCTTTTTGCAGTGTGCAGACTGAACAGGAGGAGGTCAGGGAGGGAGACTGGGTGGAAGACGATGCAGAGGACGATGAGGTCTTAGACCCCACATGGACTGAAGGTCGTGGCGATGACTTTCACAGTTCAGAGGAAGAGGTAGTGGTGAGACCGAGACAACAGCGAAGCCAAAGAGGGAGCAGGGGGCCAAAGCAGACGAGCCGCCGCCCCCAGAGTTCGCCTGCTACTGGACATCGCCAACAGGGACCCAGCCCCACAAAGGCAGCTTCAAAGAGTTCCCTGGCATGGCACTTCTTTAAACAATGTCCTACCGACAAGACCCGAGTGACTTGCACGCTCTGCCATCAGAGCCTGAGGCGAGGCATTAACGTTCTGAACCTCAGCACAACCTGCATGACCAGGCATCTACATGCAAAGCATGAACTGCAGTGGGGTACACACCTTAAAAACCAGGCACTCGCTGAGGCTCCCCCTGCTCCCTCTACCGCTGCTGCCTCGGCTTCCGCCTCGAGAGGAATGTTGCCACCTGCCGAGCAGCAAACAGAGGATGTGCCACCGACACCACCACCACCGCCACCGTCAACTAGCGTCTCCACTATATCACACAGCAGCGTTCAGCTCTCAATATCTCAAACCTTAGAGAGGAAGCGCAAATTCCCCCCCGAGTCACCCTCGAGCCCTTGGCCTGAACGCCAGCATTTCTAAACTGCTGGCCTTTGAAATGCTGTCATTCCGGCTGGTGGACACAGACAGCTTCAAACAGCTGATGGCCATGGCTGTCCCGCAGTATGTGGTTCCCAGCCGCCACTACTTCTCCAAGACAGCCGTGCCTTCCCTGCACATGCAAGTGTCCGATAAAATCAAGTGTGCACTGCGCAACGCCATTTGTGGCAAGGTCCACCTAACCACAGATACGTGGACCAGTAAGCACGGCCAGGGACGCTATATCTCACTAACTGCACACTGGATGAATGTAGTGGCGGCTGGGCCCCCGGCGGACAGTTCCTTGGCGCACGTCCTTCCGCCCCCTAGGATCGCAGGGCATCATTCTCTGCCTCCTGTAGCCTCCTCCTCCTACTCGGCTTCCTCCTCCACTGCTTCCACCAGCTCATCCGGTCAGCCACCTTCACCACCAACTTCAGCACAGCCCGGGGTAAACGTCAGCAGGCCATTCTGAAACTCATATGTTTGGGGGACAGGCCCCACAGCGCAAAGGAGTTGTGGCGGGTATTGAACAACAGACCGACGAGTGGTTTCTGCCGGTGGGCCTCAAGCCAGGCCTGGTGGTATGCGATAATGGGCGAAATCTCGTGGCAGCTCTGGGACTAGCCGGTTTGACGCACATCCCTTGCCTGGCGCATGTGCTGAACTTGGTGGTGCAGAGGTTCATTCACCACTACCCCAACATGTCAGAGCTGCTGCATAAAGTGCGGGCCGTCTGTGCGCGCTTCCGCCGTTCACATCCTGCCGCTGCTCGCCTGTCTGCGCTACAGCGGAACTTCGGCCTTCCCGCTCACCGCCTCATATGCGACGTGCCCACCCGGTGGAACTCCACCTTGCACATGCTGGAGAGACTGTGCGAGCAGCAGCAGGCCATAGTGGAGTTTCAGCTGCAGCACGCTCGCGTCAGTCGTACTGCCGAACAGCACCACTTCACCACCAATGATTGGGCCTCCATGCGAGACCTGTGTGCCCTGCTGCGCTGTTTCGAGTACTCCACCAACATGGCCAGTGGCGATGACACTGTTATCAGCGTTACAATACCACTTCTATGTCTCCTTGAGAAAACACTTAGGGCAATGATGTTAGAGGAGGTGGCCCAGGTGGAGGAGGAGGAGGAGGATGAGGGCTCGTTTCTAACACTTTCGGGCCAGTCTGTTCGAAGTGGCTCAGAGGGAGGTTTGTTTAAGCAGCAGAGGACAGGTTCACAAGTCGCCAGCCAAGGCACTGTACTGGAGGACGAGGAGGATGAGGAGGAGGAGGTGGAGGGGGACGAGGATGACGCAAGTTCACAGCGGGGTGGCAGCCCAGGCCCATCACTGGTGCGTGGCTGGGGGGATACGGTGGACGATGACGATACGCCTCCCACAGAGGACAGCTTGTCCTTACCCATGGGTAGCCTTGCCCACATGAGCGAATATATGCTCCAATGCCTGCGCAACGACAGCAGAGTTGCCCACGTTTTAACGTGTGCAGACTACTGGGTGGCCACCCTGCTGGATCCCCGGTATAAAGACAATGTGCCCACTTTAATTCCTGAACTGGAGCGCGACCGTAAGATGCGCGAGTACAAGCGCACGCTGATAGAGGCGCTCTTGAGAGCATTCCCACATGTCACAGGGGAACAGGTGGAAGGTGAAGGCAGAGGAGTGGCAAGAGGTCGCCAACGCAGCTGTGTCACGGCCAGCTCATCTGAGGGCAGGGTTAGCATGGCAGAAATGTGGAAAAGTTTTGTCTCCACGCCACAGCTATCTGCACCGACACCTGATACGGAACGTGTTAGCAGGAGGCAGCATTTCACTAACATGGTTGAACAGTATGTCTGCACACCCCTCCACATCCTGACGGATGGTTCGGCCCCATTCAACTACTGGGTTTCGAAATTGTCCACGTGGCCAGAGTTAGCATGTTATGCCTTGGAGGTGCTTTCCTGCCCGGCGGCCAGCGTTTTATCTGAACGCGTATTCAGCACGGCAGGGGGCGTCATTACTGACAAGCGCAGCCGCCTGTCCACAGCCAACGTGGACAAGCTGACCTTCATAAAGATGAACCAGGCATGGATCCCACAGGACCTGTCCCTCCCTTGTGCAGAGTAGTCCTTATTAACTGCCTAAAACATGTCTTGTTGTGCTACGGGCCACTTCTTTATTTGATACAAATTTTATGAAACCCACAGTTGAATGAAACTCTTCTCTGTCTGGGCGCCGGGGCCTAACCAGATGAAAGTGGCCGGTTAAACTAACGGGTGACATGAAGCCATAACCTCTGCCATGCTACCTCTGTCTTCTGTCTGGGTGCTGAGGCCTAAGTCAAATAAAGCGGTCTTCTGCTGTGCTGGGGGATATGAAGCTAATCTCTGACCTCTCTCCTCTGTCTGGGTCCAAAGGCCTAAATCACTGAAAGAGGCCTTCTCCTGTGGTGTGTGATATGATGCCAGAATATGTGCTGTGGGGCCTCTCTCCTCTTCCTGGGTGCAGGGGTCAAATAAACTAAATTGTGGCCTACTCCTGTGGTGGTTGATATGATGCCTGATTCTCTGATGTGGAACCTCTCTCCTCTGTTTGGGTGAAGGGGTCAAAGTAACTAAATGGTGGCTTCTCCTGTGGTGGCTGATATGATGCCAGAATATGTGCTGTGGTGCCTCTCTCCTCTTCCTGGGTGCAGGGGTCAAAGTAACTAAATGGTGGCTTCTCCTGTGGTGGCTGATATGATGCCAGAATATGTGCTGTGGGGCCTCTCTCCTCTTCCTGGGTGCAGGGGTCAAAGTAACTCAATGGTGGCTTCTCCTGTGGTGGCTGATATGATGCCAGAATATGTGCTGTGGTGCCTCTCTCCTCTGTCTGGGTCCAAAGGCCTAAATCACTGAAAGAGGCCTTCTCCTGTGGTGTGTGATATGATGCCTGAATATGTGCTGTGGTGCCTCTCTCCTCTTCCTGGGTGCGGGGGTCAAAGTAACTCAATGGTGGCTTCTCCTGTGGTGGCTGATATGATGCCAGAATATGTGCTGTGGTGCCTCTCTCCTCTTCCTGGGTGCGGGGGTCAAAGTAACTCAATGGTGGCTTCTCCTGTGGTGGCTGATATGATGCCAGAATATGCGCTGTGGGGCCTCTCTCCTCTTCCTGGGTGCAGGGGTCAAAGTAACTCAATGGTGGCTTCTCCTGTGGTGGTTAGTATGATGCCAGAATATGTGCTGTGGGGCCTCTCTCCTCTTCCTGGGTGCAGGGGTCAAAGTAACTCAATGGTGGCTTCTCCTGTGGTGGCTGATATGATGCCAGAATATGTGCTGTGGTGCCTCTCTCCTCTTCCTGGGTGCGGGGGTCAAAGTAACTCAATGGTGGCTTCTCCTGTGGTGGCTGATATGATGCCAGAATATGTGCTGTGGGGCCTCTCTCCTCTTCCTGGGTGCAGGGGTCAAAGTAACTCAATGGTGGCTTCTCCTGTGGTGGTTAGTATGATGCCAGAATATGTGCTGTGGGGCCTCTCTCCTCTTCCTGGGTGCAGGGGTCAAAGTAACTCAATGGTGGCTTCTCCTGTGGTGGCTGATATGATGCCAGAATATGTGCTGTGGGGCCTCTCTCCTCTTCCTGGGTGCAGGGGTCAAAGTAACTCAATGGTGGCTTCTCCTGTGGTGGCTGATATGATGCCAGAATATGTGCTGTGGTGCCTCTCTCCTCTGTCTGGGTCCAAAGGCCTAGATCACTGAAAGAGCCCTTCTCCTGTGGTGTGTGATATGATACCTGAATATGTGCTGTGGTGCCTCTCTCCTCTTCCTGGGTGCGGGGGTCAAAGTAACTCAATGGTGGCTTCTCCTGTGGTGGCTGATATGATGCCAGAATATGTGCTGTGGTGCCTCTCTCCTCTTCCTGGGTGCGGGGGTCAAAGTAACTCAATGGTGGCTTCTCCTGTGGTGGCTGATATGATGCCAGAATATGTGCTGTGGGGCCTCTCTCCTCTTCCTGGGTGCAGGGGTCAAAGTAACTCAATGGTGGCTTCTCCTGTGGTGGTTAGTATGATGCCAGAATATGTGCTGTGGGGCCTCTCTCCTCTTCCTGGGTGCAGGGGTCAAAGTAACTCAATGGTGGCTTCTCCTGTGGTGGCTGATATGATGCCAGAATATGTGCTGTGGTGCCTCTCTCCTCTTCCTGGGTGCGGGGGTCAAAGTAACTCAATGGTGGCTTCTCCTGTGGTGGCTGATATGATGCCAGAATATGTGCTGTGGGGCCTCTCTCCTCTTCCTGGGTGCAGGGGTCAAAGTAACTCAATGGTGGCTTCTCCTGTGCTGATTGATATAAAGCTGATGGTTGTGCCATCTGACATGGTTGCCAGGGTCTGATTCAATGGGGGCCTACTCCTGTGGTGGGTGATCTAAATGCCTGATTCTCTGCTGTGAAACCTCTCTCCTCCGTCTGGGTGTAGGGGTCAAAGTCTTTCAAAGTCGCCTTCTCCTGTGCTGATTGATATGAAGCTGATGGTTGTGCCATCTGACATGGTTGCCGGGGTCCCATTAAATTGTGGCCTACTCCTGTGGTGGTTGATATGATGCCTGATTCTCTGATGTGGAACCTCTCTCCTCTGTTTGGGTGAAGGGGTCAAAGTAACTAAATGGTGGCTTCTCCTGTGGTGGCTGATATGATGCCAGAATATGTGCTGTGGGGCCTCTCTCCTCTTCCTGGGTGCAGGGGTCAAAGTAACTCAATGGTGGCTTCTCCTGTGGTGGCTGATATGATGCCAGAATATGTGCTGTGGTGCCTCTCTCCTCTTCCTGGGTGCGGGGGTCAAAGTAACTCAATGGTGGCTTCTCCTGTGGTGGCTGATATGATGCCAGAATATGTGCTGTGGTGCCTCTCTCCTCTTCCTGGGTGCGGGGGTCAAAGTAACTCAATGGTGGCTTCTCCTGTGGTGGCTGATATGATGCCAGAATTTGTGCTGTGGTGCCTCTCTCCTCTTCCTGGGTGCAGGGGTCAAAGTAACTAAATGGTGGCTTCTCCTGTGGTGGTTGATATGATGCCTGATTCTCTGCTGTGAAACCTCTCTCCTCCATCTGGGTGTAGGGGTCAAAGTCTTTCAAAGTCGCCTTCTCCTGTGCTGATTGATATAAAGCTGATGGTTGTGCCATCTGACATGGTTGCCAGGGTCTGATTCAATGGGGGCCTACTCCTGTGGTGGGTGATCTAAATGCCTGATTCTCTGCTGTGAAACCTCTCTCCTCCGTCTGGGTGTAGGGGTCAAAGTCTTTCAAAGTCGCCTTCTCCTGTGCTGATTGATATGAAGCTGATGGTTGTGCCATCTGACATGGTTGCCGGGGGTCCCATTAAATTGGGGCCTACTCCTGTGGTGGGTGATCTAAATGCCTGATTCTCTGCTTTGAAACCTCTCTCCTCCGTCCGGGTGTAGGGGTCAAAGTCTGTCAAAGTCGCCTTCTCCTGTGCTGATTGATATAAAGCTTATGCTTGTGCCATCTGACATGGTTGCCGGGGTCTGATTCAATGGTGGCCTACTCCTGTGGTGGGTGATCTAAATGCCTGATTCTCTGCTGTGTAACCTCTCTCCTCCGTCTGGGTGTAGGGGTCAAAGTAACTAAATGGTGGCCTACTCCTGTGGTGGGTGATATGATGCCTGGTTCTCTGCTGTGGGACCTCTCTCCTTTGTCTGGGTGCTGTGGTCAAAATAATAGTAAGTGACCTTCTCCATTGGTGGGTGACTTGAAGCCTGATTCTGTGCTATGGGACCTCACTCCAATTAATATTGTTTAATTTTTATTTATTTTATGTTAACTCATCATTTCCCTATCTACTTGTTTGCAGGGGATTTAACTACATTTTGCTGCCTTTTGCAGCCCTCTACCCCTTTCCGGGTGTGTTTTACAGCCTTTTTAGTGCCCAAAAGTTCGGGTCCCCATTGACTTCTATGGGGTTCGGGTTCGGGATGAAGTTCGGGTCGAGTTCGGATCCCGAACCCGAACATTTTTCGAAAGTTCGGCCGAACTCGTCGAACCCGAACATCCAGGTGTTCGCTCAACTCTAATTACGTGGTCTCCTACCTACCCGGTTCCAAGAACATCAGGGCGGATGCCTTATCACGGCAGTACTCCGAGCTGTCCAGGGAGGAGTCGATTCCGACTTCGGTCATACCTCCGAATCAGATCTTGGCCGCCATTCGCACCAGCCTGACCTCTCCCCTGGGTGAGCAGATTTTGGCGGCTCAATCTGGTGCTCCCTCTGGGAGACCCAACGGCAGATGTTTTGTGCCTGAGGAGTTGCGCACTCGGTTGTTGCGAACCTACCATAACTCCAAGACCGCGGGGCATCCTGGAAAGAATCAGCTGTCCTGGGCTGTTTCACGTCTGTTCTGGTGGCCTTCCCTACGTTCCGACATCGCCGCATATGTAGCGGCATGCTCCGTTTGTGCCCAGAGTAAGTCCCCTCGGCACCTTCCGTTGGGCCTTCTGCAACCCATAGCCACCGGGGAGCGCCCATGGTCACACCTGGGGATGGATTTCATTGTGGACCTCCCTGCATCCAGAGGCCATACGGTCATTTTTCATGATTGTGGATCGGTTTTCCAAAATGTGCCACTGTGTTCCTCTCAAGAAGTTACCCTCTGCACAAGAGTTGGCCACGATTTTTGCCAGGGAGGTCTTCCGGTTGCACGGTTTGCCCAAGGAGATTGTGTCGGATCGGGGGAGTCAGTTTGTGTCCAGGTTCTGGCGCGCCTTTTGCTCCCAGTTGGGGATTCATCTCTCCTTCTCTTCGGCCTACCACCCTCAGTCCAATGGGGCCGCAGAACGATCCAATCAGGCCTTGGAGCAATTCCTTCGTTGCTATGTCTCCGATCACCAAGACAATTGGGTTGACCTCCTGCCTTGGGCTGAGTTTGCCAGGAACACGGCTGTGAACTCTTCCTCTGGGACGTCTCCCTTCATGGCCAATTATGGGTTCCAACCTGCCGTGTTACCGGAGGTATTCTCTCCCCAGGATATTCCGGCTGTGGAGGATCACCTTTCCGTCCTACGTGCTTCTTGGGTACTGATCCAGAAGTCCCTTGAGGTCTCTGCGCAGCGCCAGAGACTCCAGGCTGATCGCAGACGAGCGCCTGCTCCTTCCTACTAGGTCGGAGACCGTGTATGGTTGTCCACCCGCAACCTCAACCTTCGAGTGCCCACTCCCAAGCTGGCGCCTCGCTTTGTTGGTCCCTTCTGAGTGCTTCGCAGGGTAAACCCGGTAGCCTATGCCCTTGCGCTTCCTCCTGACATGCGGATCTCCAACGTGTTTCATGTCTCCCAGTTGAAGCCACTGGTGTGTAATCGTTTCACTTCCTCGGTTCCTCGGCCTCGTCCGGTCCAAGTGGGTAATCGTGAGGAGTATGAGGTGAGCAATATCCTGGACTCACGCCTGGTCCGCGGTCGGGTGCAGTTTTTGGTCCATTGGCGTGGTTATGGTCCAGAGGAGCGTTCCTGGGTTCCCTCCGCAGATGTCCATGCTCCTGCCTTGCTCCGAGCCTTCCACGCACGCTTCCCTCAGAAACCGTTCTTTACTCCGCGGAGGAGGGGCCCTTGAGGGGGAGGTACTGTCATGGTCTTACCTTCTTGCTGTTCTCCTTCGTTTGACATGTGCTGGCGGCCATCTTGGTTTCTGGGTTTCTTGTAGCTTCCCACCCTGCGGCTCCTCCTTCCCACTGGGAGGAGCTGGATGCCCAGCTCATATATATAGGAGGTCTGTGGCTTCAGTTCCTTGCTTGGTCCTCCTGTGTTCACATGCTTCTAGACTGCTGCTGCTTCTGGTTCCTGATCCTGGTTTCGTCCGACTACCCTGCTGGTTCCTGATCCTGGTTTCGTCCGACTACCCTGCTGGTTCCTGATCCTGGCTTCGTCTGACTACCCTGCTGGTTCCTGATCCTGTCTTCGTCTGACTACCCTTCTGGTTCCTGACCTCTGGCTTCGCAAAGACTCTGCTTCGGTTTCGCCATCCGTTTGGACTTTTGCTTTACAGCTTTATTTTCAATAAATCCTTCTTATTTTCACTTATCCCTTGTTGTACGTCTGGTTCATGGTTCCGTGACAGGGTGTCGCTGGTGACAGATTCCCTTTAATCATTTGCACAATACACTGCAATGATTCTGCATTGCAGTGTATTCTGATTATACTATTATCCTATGGGATACCTCAGGCAGGTTAGCAGGTTGTAATAAAAGGGCTAAGACAGTGGGTCAGGAGGTCTTTACTTGTCCCCCAGCTGCCATGGCAACTGACCTGCATCTCACAATTTCATTTTGAGGGAGTCAGTTGGTGAATAGAAAAGTCTTATCCCCTATTATAACCACTCACATGCCAAAGTCACAATTGAAAGCAGCATCTGAGGGATTTCACTGTTGCTACAGCCAGGTATCAGCTGTCTAGCATAGCTGGTACCCAGCATGTACAGTACAGACCAAAAGTTTGGACACACCTTCTCATTCAAAGAGTTTTCTTTATTTTCATGACTATGAAGGCATCAAAACTATGAAACAACTGAAAATATGTCATATTCTAGGTTCTTCAAAGTAGCCACATTTTGCTTTGATTACTGCTTTGCACACTCTTGGCATTCTCTTGATGAGCTTCAAGAGGTAGTCCCCTGAAATGGTTTTCACTTCACAGGTGTGCCCTGTCAGGTTTAATAAGTGGGATTTCTTGCCTTATAAATGGGGTTGGGACCATCAGTTGCGTTGAGGAGAAGTCAGGTGGATACACAGCTGATAGTCCTACTGAATAGACTGTTTGAATTTGTATCATGGCAAGAAAAAAGCAGCTAAGTAAAGAAAAACGAGTGGCCATCATTACTTTAAGAAATGAAGGTCAGTCAGTCAGCTGAAAAATTGGGAAAACTTTGAAAGTAAGGGCTATTTGACCATGAAGGAGAGTGATGGGGTGCTGCGCCAGATGACCTGGCCTCCACAGTCACCGGACCTGAACCCAATCGAGATGGTTTGAGGTGAGCTGGACCGCAGAGTGAAGGCAAAAGGGCCAACAAGTGCTAAGCATCTCTTGGAAATCCTTCAAGACTGTTGGAAGACCATTTCAGGGGACTAGCTCATCAAGAGAATGCCAAGAGTGTGCAAAGCAGTAATCAAAGCAAAAGGTGGCTACTTTGAAGAACCTAGAATATGACATATTTTCAGTTGTTTCACATTTGTTTGTTATGTATACATGTGTTAATTCATAGTTTTGAAGCCTTCATAGTCATGAAAATAAAGAAAACTCTTTGAATGAGAAGGTGTGTCCAAACTTTTGGTCTGTACTGTATGAAGATAGCTTACCTCCTGATCCTGCGTTATACACTTGTTTCTAGTTTCCTCAACAGCCCCTTCTGCTCTATAACTTCCTGACTAAAGATCAGAAACCACATTCAATTAATGAAGGCTATATAGAAAGTTGCAAATTAATTTTAAGAAGCAATCGAACAATAAAAAATCAGTTCAAAGTTGTCCATATCCTTTAAGGAACATTCATAATTTAGTGATGTTATAACTTTTTTTCCCAGTTGACATCTATGACATCTATGACAATACATATGATGCCTTTGTACTGAAATACAAGACCCACTTGTCTTGTCAGCATTCTTACATTAAACAGATATTGAGATTTTATCTCATTTCATGCCAAATGGACTTTCTAGCCTGATTGCTTTCTTTTTCTATAACCTTTAGTGGGTCCAGGAATTCTGCCCCTCTTTGTTCTGCCTTAGACTCAGTTAATGTTCACATGTGGTGATTAATATGTCATGATGTATACTGTGCATTACATTGTTCTTTCCTGGCATTTATAAGTCGTACATGAGTAGCACATTATTTTTATACTTTTAAATCCCGAAGAATTTATTTCTTATTGCTCAGTAAAGCATTTCTGTCAGGAAGTGAAGAAGTGTCAAACAGAAGGACATTATTTTCTTGTAATCAAAATGTAAAGAGTAAAAATAGACTAGCCTCCTTGGTGTGTTAGTTCTATTAAATCAAATAGCAAAACATCCCTTAGGAGCTGGAACCTAGTATGCATGAAGTAGGGTGAGGTATTTTAATTAAATATAATGATTTTCTTACTCTTGGGAGAAGAAATAATTAACTGATTTAAGAAGAGTGTTTGACCTAAGAAGTCTTTAATCAGCTGATAGTTGGACATTATATAAAGGGAGAAGATTTATCTTTTGAAGTTCCTTTAGCAATGCATTGTAGTAAAGGTAATATTAATTAACTGTACACTGTAAGCTAATGATCAATGAATAAATAGACTAA
Organism: Bufo bufo; assembly: GCF_905171765.1. NCBI lineage: Eukaryota > Metazoa > Chordata > Amphibia > Anura > Bufonidae > Bufo > Bufo bufo. The sequence goes on from NC_053389.1 coordinate 657,013,408, forward strand.
CATAACCTATAAAAGAAAGTCACAAAATATGACAAAGGCCCTGGAAGCAATACAATAGTAATGAAACAATACAAATCACACAGAATAATTATATGTCTACTATTCTTTTCGTTAAAGAAAGAAAAAACCCACAAAGGTCACTGAAATAACTTAAAAAAGACAAAAGCAATAATAAATAAAAATTTACTGAAAATAAACTAATGAAAATCAGAAATTGCTTTTGAATTGTGGTTCAAGAGAATAACTTATAAAACAAACAAATGAAACTGGCCTGGACAAAAATGATGGTACCCTTAACATAATATCTTGTTGCCCAACCTTTTGAGGCAATCAGTGCAATCAAGCGATTTCAGTAAATCTCAATGAGACTTCTGCACCTGGCCACAGGTATTTTAGCCCGCTCCTCGTGAGCAAACTGCTCCAGCTGTCTTGGGTTTGAAAAGTGCCATCTCCAGACTACATGCTTCAGCGCCTTCCACAGATGTTCAATAGGATTTAGATCAAGGTTCATCAAAGACAACTTTAGAATAGTTTAATGCTTTGTTCTTAGCCATTCTTGGATGTTTTTAGCTGTGTGTTTTGGGTAATTATCTTGTTGGAGGACCCATGAACTGAGACTGAGACCAATCTTTCTGACACTGGGCAGCACATTTTGTTCCATAATACCTTGATAGTCTTGAGATTTCATTGTACCCTGCATAGGTTCCAGAAACCCTGTGCCATATGCAGCAAAGAAGCCCCAAAACATAACCAAGCTTCCTCCATGTTTCAAAGTAGGTACAATGGGGGATATTAATTAAACCTTTCATTTTTTACAGCTCCTTTGGAAATAAAAGGTGGAATGTTATTGGTTGCTATGGACAACTGAGCCAGTTCTACTTTACACCAGTTTGATAAATCTCCCACAGTGTTCTTTTTTTTTGTATGCCTCATTTTTTCATCTGTGGACATAGAGCTGATGTCACTTGCCTAAAAGCTCCAAAGGACATTCTCCCAGAAGCTTTGCGGCTTGCCAATATTCATTTTGGAAAATTTCAGTCTTGCTTTTGCTTTCAACAGTGGTTACAACAGTGGTTTCCTCCTCAATCGTCTTCCATAGAGTCCACTTTGGTTGTGACAGCGACAGATGGTGCGATCTGACACTGATGTACATTGATATTGGAGTTCACCTCTAATCTCTTTGGAAGTTGTTCTGGGCTCTTTGGTCACTTTTAATATTATCAGTCTCTTCAATTTGTCACCAATTTCTTCTTGTGGCCACATTCAGGGAGGTTGACTACAGTCCCGTAGACCTTCAACTTCTAATACATTTTTTTTGTCTGTGCTCCACCGTAATAAACTGTACTGACAGCTTTATGTGAGTATAATTATTTTGTTTATTTTGTTGATCTAAGACTCCGTTCCCAAGTTATGATACTTTTTTCTTAATATGAAAATTAGGCCTTTGGTGCAATGAGGGTGTCAACATTGCTCTTGTTGTACCCAAGATCCATTCCTTCCTACAGTAAGATTACATTACATTACATTCCAGCGGAGGTTGGGCACAAACCCACGGTATTATAAATCATTCAGAATTAGTCACAGTGTACAGGAAAATGGAGTCAGGTAAAAGTAAATACCGTAATCTGCAGGCAATGCATGTCTCTGACTTTTTAGTAGCAGAACTTTTTGCAAAAAAAAACTGCCATATGTCTATAACCTAATACAATGTTGTTTGTCATGCAGCTTTCCCAGAAACTGAATGAATAGAATATAAAATTTAATTGATTTCAATTATTTTGAGGGATGATGCTGCTTATATGTTGATATTTAAAACCAATGATGCCATGCGATTATCAGTTCCACACTTTTTACGATGCTGTTCATGGCATTTATCACTAGTGTTCTTTATATTGCTTGTCATGTTATGCTGTTGTTGATTTTACTGTTTTATTTAGAGCATCTAACACTGATTTCATTGTTTTAGAAAACAAGACTATTACTCTGTTCCATTTTGGGATTTATAACAAATCATGGAAGATGTAGGGCTGGTGGCTAAACACGCTTAAGTAACAAGTCCTGTTTCAGCATGTTTTCCAGGACTAGAACATTTCTAATCAGATGTTCCCTCACAGAACATTAGTATTCTCTGGAGCCTTCATTATATTGTTATCTGATTTTCACAAATTACATTTTGTGTTAAAGATAAAATGACAAAGAATAGCAGCAGTACTTTTTTCCATGTGAATCTGTAAACGAGGCAGAAAAAGATAATTTTCTCAAAATTAGAGCTGTTAAAATGAAATTACTGTATCTTATAATACAATATGACATCTAATGTTATCCTACCAGTATGAACGTGGCACCTGTCATTCTTTGCATTCTAGAGGTGGTTGAAGGAAAATGAAACTAGGTCATTTAGTTTGTTACATTAGGTTTGATTGATAGAAGATTGTTTTTATAGCACTTGAACATCCTTTGGCAAGATATGTGTGGGAACATCATAAAGAAATCAGGTTATTAACCAAATTGATAACTAGTGGCACACTAATAAATGGTTACTGGTTCATTACTGGTTCAATGAGCATGTTTATGAGGGAATTATGCCAGTTGTGACTGGGAAATCCTACAGTCATTCTTTAAAGGCTATGGACACCTTTTGGGGCAACTCTTATTATTTAATTCTACTCATCATTTTCTCAGTTGGTGTTTTTACATTTTTTTTACATATTTGCCCTGTACAACTTCTAGTTTATTTGAATTTGCAGTGAATTCATCAGGCATCTGCTTTGACAGCTCTTTTTGTAGCCCTTATCTCTGAGGTCCTTTCTTCTTCAGTCACTCCGGGAATGCCCCATGATCATTTTTCTCTCCTCTTTTATTAGTTTGATGGATCCATCTGCCAGTCACCTGCTGCACCACGAGGTTCTCCTCATATGCAGTTTCAGGATGCAAGGGTAAAGGTAAGCATAACTTTAATTATTATTTAAAATGTCTATAGTGATCAACTATTGGTTCCATGTGGCCCCTTTATGTAATTCTCATACAAATGGGGCATTTTCAGGAGATAGCAGGCCACAACAGCAATAATGTGCCTATTGTGCCACACACCTAACCAGCCAAACCCCATATCAGTAACAGACACTGTTTGGCCAACATATTATATGGCAGCTATTAGTTTTCAGGCTCCTGTCCCTTATAGCAATAATCCTGTGGCCATGTTTGATCCATCCACCATGTTCGGCCCATCTGGTATTAACTGTAATACATGTTTAAAGTGAAATACCATCCGGTTCACAGTATATATTTGTATAGTTTTCAATTTTACACTTGGAATATGGAAATCATTCTTTTTTTTAAAGGGATTCATGTCTACAGTGTTAAAAAATAATTCCATTTGACAAAACAGAGCCATTTACAGTTTTAATGTGTACGTTTTTATATTTATTCTCAGTCTTTTTTTGAAAGTTCTTAACTGTGCAACTCTACACAGTTAAAATTTCTTGTTTTTTTATTGAAGTTGGGAAAATAGCATATTAGTGTGTCTTACAATACACAGGGTAGCAGAAGATTATATTTCTGAGTGATGACATGAAATATAGGTCACAATCTGTGTCGGCGCATCTCCACACAGTTGAAATTATTATTATTTGGTTGAAGTTTGGGAAAATAGCATGCGTGTGTCTTACAATACACAGGGTAGCGGACAATTATATCTCTCTGAGTGGTAACGTGATATACTAGGCCGAAATCTGTGTTGGTGGATCTCCAGGCACTTCAAGTGTTGGTGTGGTGGAGATGTGGGGGAAATAATTACATGGTAGTCTGATGACTTATGTTTTACACTATAAAAAGTTTTTTTTTTCTGAATCAGTATATTTTGGCACCCAAAAGACATTAGGAGTTAATCCCAAGTCTGTTAGTGGTGCTGATACTACATTATTTCCAAAGTCAACTGTCAGTAGCAGTGTCTTTAGTGTGTTTGTGGAAAGGGAAGGACATTGTGTTGCGCCTCCTGTCTTTAAGTTCCAGAAAACAGATTTGCACACCATTCCATACTCTGTGTGACTGTGTACATTTAGGCCCAAAAATGCCAGGGATACAGAAGGGTTCCAAATGAAAGACCCACGTCGAGATTGTGGGTAGTAGCAGGACCAGCTATCTGGCCAAAAGTAGTAGTAGTACCCTACAGTAGTAGTAGTGGTAGTACCCTGTAGTTGTCCCTGCTGGCTTCAGGCACAACATTATCATTGAATAGAAAAAGGATGAGATTGTGGATTGGATGGCTCACTCCTCCTCTGTCGCAGCCGGATGGAGTGTAGGTGACTTCTCAGTCTATGACCCCATGCATAGCTGTGTTGGTGCTGGTAATATTGGCAGCTGTAGCCATGGCATTTTTGGTAAGGAAACAACAAATGCAGAGCAGGGGATATCCTACAGTCTGATAGAAGTGTGATTTAGGGTGATGACTCCAATGATGATTGTGTGTTGCACAGGACCTGGGAGCTGGATAAGAGAATGGTGATGGTGGCAGCAGCAGCAATAAAGAGAAGAGGCAACATACCTCCCAAAAAACAGCCAGGGTAATGTCTGGGATCTGGTGATGTTGCTGACACTGTGGGTGGTTTAGGCCCAAAACGTTCTATAGCTAAGCCGAGCTCAGCTGTCTGTAGTTCTGTGCGAGCAACTCCTATTTTACATTTACATTTTTCTCCAAAAGGTGGCAACACAAAACAACAGCTTTGTGCAAGATGTACAGGATTAAAATAAGTTGTGGGTCATAGGTACCATAGCTCTATTGCAGCACATGAAGCGGCATCACCATCACTGGTTCCATTTGGAAAATGCAACTGGCCAGCATTCCCAGTCAAAACAAGTCTGTCCTCCTTCTTCTGGTCTTCTTTGTGGCAACCAACCTGCATGGCCAAGCAATACAGTGTCATTGTCATCACCAGCTTCTTCTTCCCCTGATAAGACTCCTCCTTGTACTCCGCTCCATCGTGAAACATCGAAAACAGGGTGTCCATGGAGGAGGAGGTGCAGGAGGCAGCTGTGGGAGCCAGCCTGTTGAAATAGTGGTGGTGGGGGGGGGGGGGTCAAAAGCAGGGAACAGCATTGCTCCCACTCCCCCTCCTTCTTATCACATGTGTGAAGTCAAGTGTTGCTACGCGGTATTGGAGCTGATGGCCTATGGCAGGGATGGCCAACCTGAGGCTCTCCAGCTGTTGCAAAACTACAAATCCCATCATGCCCGGACAGTCTACAGCTATCAGCCTACAGCAGGGCATGGTGGGAGTTGCAGTTTTACAACAGCTGGAGAGCCGCAGGTTGGCCATGCCTGGCCTATGGGAGCAGTTTCTAAAGTACATCAAGAAGTAAACATTCTGCTGGCTGTCACCCCGCTGACTCCAACTGGGCAAGGTGGTCAGCGACAATGGTCACAACATCCTGGCCATCCTAAACCTGGGGGAAATAACACATGCTTCCTGCAGGGCTTTTTTTTTTTAAAGTACACTGCTGGCTTGCTATCAATGTCCAGGAGACTGTCCCTCTTTTCAGCTATTCTCATGTGGTGAGAAATGCTCTCCTGGATTTGCAGCAGCAGAATTGTCAGTAGCTACACTACTTAATCTGCAATGTTCCAACTCTCTGGAATTCAACATCACTCATACTAGAACATCTGTACGAGCAGCGGAAATCCGTGAATGATTTTGTCATGCACAAGACTTAGGGGAGCATGTATTGTTCCCAATTTGGACAGATCATGCCGTTCATGCTGCAGTTGTCCCCCATCCCCCTGGTATGTTTCTTAGAAAAAACGCTGACACTCATCCAAACAGATGGCGACTGAAAGGAAAGAAGAAAAGCTAACGCATCTTACTGTCCTCCCTGTAGCTGTTTGGGACCCACTATTAGAAACTCTCATGGGGGAGGAGGAGGAGGAGGAGAATGAGGTTAAGGTGCTGTCACTGGAGGAGTAGGAGTCGAATCTGGAAGACTAATAGGATGGTGATGATAACAGTGACCAACTGCCACGACATCCAATCATTTCAGTGGGGGGCGGAGTTGGAAAGAACTGGCTCCTCAGGCATTCTGGCCAGAATGGCGACCTGTAGACTTGCTAGCTTACTAACATGACAGGAGTATTATTGACATCATGCAGTCTGATGATCACTGGATAGCCATGCTTTAAGAGTCAAGACCCTTGGTTTCAAAGCAAAATGGGGGAAATGGGGGACGCCAAATTACTTTATAACCAGGAAACACTCTGTATCCAACTTGCTGCAGGGAGGCCCCTCTTTGCCCCCCGCAGAGTCTTACCCCTCCCACTGTCACAAGCAGTAGAAGCCACAGCAGCAGTAGCAGCAACCAATTCATTCTCCTCAACATATGTTTTTTCACATGCCACGCCAGGCTGAGGCGAATTAGCAAACCGAGACCTTCCACCTCAACACCCAGTTTCAGGCCTATCTACAGTCTGGCCTGTCTCTGGTGCATATCCTGCTACATGTGCAACAAGCCGTCCCCCAGGGCTGATCGTGTCCCAAGTTTATAGGAATGCCGAGTGGTGTGGGGCAGTCCTTAATAGTTTCTATGTGTCTCACGGTGCTCCTACTTGGATACCATCATTCTCCAGGGTTAGGCTCTAAGGCAATAAAGGGGATCAGTGATGGTTGAAATGGAGAATAAGTCCACTCCAGACTTTCATAAGGTTCAACAAGGTTCAACATCTTTACTTGAGTAACTTGCATTCAGACAATATTCAGGCTCTCTCTTCGTTCCAGCAGGCTTTGGCATAAACTGGCAGGCAAATTTGAGTACTGCTGTGCTAAACACTGCTTGGGTCTGGTTACTGGACTTTTGGTCGGTTCTGGCACCCCTGGATTGGGGTGCCTTTGGCTGTTGTCCCCCTCTTGACACTCAGTAAGTAAATTAGCAAGGAGTCAGGGGGCTCTATGAGCTACCTCCCTTTGTAGAGACTCCTGCCACAGCCGGAGAACATTTTCCACTTGCTGCTACATCTTTTATGTCTTCTCAGCTCCACTATCAAGTCTAAACTGGAACTGTAAACCCTTTCCCCCTTTAATAGGAAACAGGACTGGCCCACTTCTCCCCAAAAGGGAGAGAATGGAATGGTAAGTTCCATTCTATCTAGAGATCTGTCTCTCTGCCATATATGCTGCCACCTGCTGGTGAACCAGGCATATTACATGTACAAAACAGTTGCATAAAAATAATATCAATGCACAATGCTGAAAGACCTGGAAATAAATACAAAGATGACATTCATGTTAACCATTAGAGACAGTAGCAGGGTAAAGAAATGGTAATACCACTCTGGGGTGTTACATACCCACTTACTTAAAACCAAGCCACCCTCGACTTGTGCTTAGGGTATTCTCCAGAGTTCCCTTTATAAGTTAGAGTGCTGCTTTAGGCTTTTTTCAGTCATCATATACATAATCTGAAATAACAACGGCTACCCACAAGTCTCTATATATATAACCAGTAGGTAGATAACCAGAGAAACAAAAGACTGCACCAAGCAATCATTCCTGGCTTTTTTTGTGTGTACTAGGCCCTAGTTCCACAGAAAGCATGGGGTGTCTTCACCCACCATTATGCAATGAAAGCCCACAAATAGGAGGGTGGCTTTATCCTGTAATACCTTCCCTGCATTAAGGTCTAATCATGCTTTACACTTTGTCACCTTGATGTCTAAACTGGTAACTTTTCACACATTTTTTCTAAGTGCACAGTGCCTTAGGGCACCAAGGAATAGATTTTTAGCAGTAGGGTTACCTTTTAAATATGTTGAGACTGCTTGTGACTTTACCACTTGGTCCTCCCTGTGTAGCAACAGCACATGTTCCCAACAATACAGGACATACTGGCTCCTTCCCCTCCCAAGTCTGTGGAGACAAAAAAGTTAAGAGCATATGCAAATCATATAACATAAAGACTAGGCTTTCTAAACTGACACAGTGCAAAGTATGACCATTAGTATTGGGCGTCCTCAGAGGCAGTCCATATGAGCAATGAAGTAAGGGTGCTAACTATCTAGCTAACAGTGCAAAGTCCAAAGTCCATTCAAAGTGCATAAGTGTTCACATTATGGTACCCATAAAAAGAGTCCATACAATGGGTTAAAGTTCTTGAACGTTGTAGAAACATAGAACTTTAGTGCAAAAATATAGTGCAAAAATATGGAAGGCTCCCGACCCATGAATGAAAAATGATATGGGCTTAAGAAAAAGGGTAATTTGGCACTGACATGTGCAAGTTGGAGACATTTTTGTTAGCAGCAGGGTGGAGTCCTAACAAGCTATGACCCTCTGGGTGAGGACCAAACAAATGGGCCAACAAGTTCTTACCCTTCAGACTCAATCCATGGCTTTTCTCACAGCACGGAGTTACTTACAGGAGGGGCTGGAAGTCTTCCTTCTGGTTCCCATCAAAAAAATCCTTTCTTTAAGCTGATCGACATCCTCATTACTGTCATGGCTACCTCTGGTGTCTCTGCAGCTGCAACTCCAGCAAAGCTTCATCTTCGATCTCCTGGTGGCCTTCTGTGGCAGAACTTGGAATTGAAGAAACACCGTCTTCTGGAGGATCCTCTGTAGGCCTTAGCCTTTTCCTTGTATGTTACAGATTCTCTGGACAGCAATAAAGGATAGACTCTTGGTCTTTCATAGAAAGGAGCTTCGCATTCGGTGGTGGTTCTGGAGTGCATGGAGCAGTATCAGTGGACTTCTCATCAGTGGATAGGTCACTTTCAGTGGTTGGAGGATCTGGTAGTGTCATACCAGGTGTGTTGTCTTCAGTAGTTGGCGGAGAGGAAGTCTTGGAGGCTTCATGCGAGATCCCTTTCTCTGCGCTCTTTTTCCTCCACAATTACTTTAAATGTTTTTATGCTTTTTCTTCTTTCTGAAAAGTCACCTTCTCTGCTAAGCAGCCTCTCTATCTTTTTCCTTTCTTCCTCTTTCTTTATCAAGTCCTGTAATGCACTCCTCCTGCAGGCCTTACATCGGGCAAGTTCATTCTGCCATGTGTAATTTCCCTCTTTAAGTAGATCGCAAGTGGCTGCAGCTGCTGGTGGTGCTGATGGATTGCTGTGGTCCAAGTAGGGGCTATCTTCACTCTTAGACGTGGCTCTTGATACCCTGTACCAGACTAGAGGAGTCAATGTAAGCTATGGGCAATGGCAGCAGAATTGGTGTGTGGCTCCTTCAAGAGTCGCTGCAACTGGTGAATTTTTAGGATTATGATGCTCTGGTAGGTAGATCATTGCCCCATAACAGTCTCTAGCAAGGGTAGTTCCCTAGCAGTACTCACTCAGACCTCTGGACATTACTTCTCAGGATCCAGGGAAGCTGGAACAGTATTTTCCATTTTCCATGATGGCTGCCGCTTCTACTTCCTGTAGGGGTACAGTGGATTTCTTTGTCCTCCTGGGAACTTGTACTCAGCAAGATAGTTCCTTCTGCTGCAAGAATGGTTCTTCTATGGAGGCAGGCTGTTTGGTTACCTCCCCTCTGCTACGTGGATATCCTTCCTCTCAATACGCAATGCCCAAATCCAAGATGGCCGATTTACCCCTGTTTTCCCACAGTGCTGCAACTAATGCAGATTCATACCTTCCAGCAGTAAGTAAATGCAATAAAGTCACTTGTAGGGGTTTTACTGAGGAAGGGGGGGCTTCAATAGGAACATGGCACAAAGGTAGATCCTGTTCATGACTCCAATTGTGACGAGCCACCTTCCCAGGGCCGATCGTCTCCCAGGTTTATAGGAATGCCAAGCGGTATGGTGCGGTCCTTAATAGTTTATGTGTGTGTCATGGTGCTCCTACCTGGATACTGTTGTTCCCCAGGGTTAGGCTCCGAAGCAATAAAGGGGATGAATAATGGTGGAGATGGAGAATAAGTAGAGTCCAGACTTTCATAAAGTTCAACAGCTTTACTTGAGTAACTTGCATCCAGACAATATTCAGGCTTTCTCTTGGTTCCAGCAGGCTTTGGCATAAACTGGCAGGCAAACTTGAGTACTCTTCTTTCTCTCTTTCTCTGCTAGGCTGAAAGGCACGCTTGATAACTCAGCTTTCTCTCTTTGCTGTGCTAAACTCTGCTTGGGTCTGGTTACTGGACTTTTGGTCGGTTCTGGTATCTCTAGATTGGGGTGCCTTTGGCTGTTGTCCCCTCCTAACAATCAGTAAGTAAATTAGCCATGAAGCTCTATGAGCTACCTCCCTTTGGAGAGACTTTTGCCGCAACAAGAGAACATTTTCCCCTTGCTGCTACATCTTTCATATCTTCTTAGCTCCACTATCGAGTCTAAACTAGAACAAACTAGAACTGCAACACCCCCCCTTTCTCTTTGGTAGGAAACAGGACTGGCCCACTTCTGCCCACCAAAAGGGGGAAAATGGAATGGTAAGTTACATTGTATCTAGAGATCTGTCTCTGCCATATACGCTGCCACCTGCTGGTGAACCAGGCATATTACAAAGCAATTGCATAACAATAATATCAATGCACAATGGTAAAGGACCTGGAAATAAATACAACGCTGACATTCATGTTAACCATTAGAGACAGTAGCAGGGGGAAATATTGGTAATACCACTCCTGGCTGTAACACATGACCCCATGGATTTCTGGGCAGACAGACTGGAACAGTGGACCGAACAGGCACAGTACGCTTTCTTTCTTCTTTTTTTGCACAGCCTCCAGTGTTGTCTCAGTGAGGGTTTTCTAGAGATGCAAGCAGCATGGTGACATGAAAATCAACCAAGTTGTCCTATACCAGTGTCAAACCATTACTTTTGTCAAAATGAAACAACTCTGAATTTGGGTGGATAATCACACTCCTAAGGCTGATGGCTGCCGCTTCTACTTCCTGTAGGGGTACAGTGGATTTCTTTGTCCTCCTGGGAACTTGTACTCAGCAAGATAGTTCCTTCTGCTGCAAGAATGGTTCTTCTATGGAGGCAGGCTGTTTGGTTACCTCCCCTCTGCTACGTGGATATCCTTCCTCTCAATACGCAATGCCCAAATCCAAGATGGCCGATTTACCCCTGTTTTCCCACAGTGCTGCAACTAATGCAGATTCATACCTTCCAGCAGTAAGTAAATGCAATAAAGTCACTTGTAGGGGTTTTACTGAGGAAGGGGGGGCTTCAATAGGAACATGGCACAAAGGTAGATCCTGTTCATGACTCCAATTGTGACGAGCCACCTTCCCAGGGCCGATCGTCTCCCAGGTTTATAGGAATGCCAAGCGGTATGGTGCGGTCCTTAATAGTTTATGTGTGTGTCATGGTGCTCCTACCTGGATACTGTTGTTCCCCAGGGTTAGGCTCCGAAGCAATAAAGGGGATGAATAATGGTGGAGATGGAGAATAAGTAGAGTCCAGACTTTCATAAAGTTCAACAGCTTTACTTGAGTAACTTGCATCCAGACAATATTCAGGCTTTCTCTTGGTTCCAGCAGGCTTTGGCATAAACTGGCAGGCAAACTTGAGTACTCTTCTTTCTCTCTTTCTCTGCTAGGCTGAAAGGCACGCTTGATAACTCAGCTTTCTCTCTTTGCTGTGCTAAACTCTGCTTGGGTCTGGTTACTGGACTTTTGGTCGGTTCTGGTATCTCTAGATTGGGGTGCCTTTGGCTGTTGTCCCCTCCTAACAATCAGTAAGTAAATTAGCCATGAAGCTCTATGAGCTACCTCCCTTTGGAGAGACTTTTGCCGCAACAAGAGAACATTTTCCCCTTGCTGCTACATCTTTCATATCTTCTTAGCTCCACTATCGAGTCTAAACTAGAACAAACTAGAACTGCAACACCCCCCCTTTCTCTTTGGTAGGAAACAGGACTGGCCCACTTCTGCCCACCAAAAGGGGGAAAATGGAATGGTAAGTTACATTGTATCTAGAGATCTGTCTCTGCCATATACGCTGCCACCTGCTGGTGAACCAGGCATATTACAAAGCAATTGCATAACAATAATATCAATGCACAATGGTAAAGGACCTGGAAATAAATACAACGCTGACATTCATGTTAACCATTAGAGACAGTAGCAGGGGGAAATATTGGTAATACCACTCCTGGCTGTAACACATGACCCCATGGATTTCTGGGCAGACAGACTGGAACAGTGGACCGAACAGGCACAGTACGCTTTCTTTCTTCTTTTTTTGCACAGCCTCCAGTGTTGTCTCAGTGAGGGTTTTCTAGAGATGCAAGCAGCATGGTGACATGAAAATCAACCAAGTTGTCCTATACCAGTGTCAAACCATTACTTTTGTCAAAATGAAACAACTCTGAATTTGGGTGGATAATCACACTCCTAAGGCTGAGGCCGATGACTAGATCTGTCCTTGTGGACGGTGCCCCATCTTGTCATTGTAGCTGTCTGCCTGCCTGCTGTCCTGCCTACCATCATGTTCTGTACAGACAATGAACGGCTCACCCGATTGCCATAGAGGAGCTATTTTAGGCCCGAAAGTGCAGTGCTTCTGAGTTTTGTGCTCTCAGAAGCACGACATCTGAGGGGTTAAATTACTGGGATTGATATTATCACTGATAGTAGAAATTAGTCCTGGGTGTCTGCTATATGAAACAGCAGAAACCTGGTGGCTATGGCACTCACCACACTTACGAGTGGGCATCATTTTTAAAGCCCGGATCTCTGCCGTATATATATGGCAGAGGTCCAGAACAGGTTAATCTCAGAGCCTCTGTAGATGTCAACCACTGCTGTATAAATCACAAAACTAGGCCTCAAATGCACATACAGTGGTGCTCTTTCTCTCATGAACACTGCAGCATGCCAAAACAACAGTTTTTGTCCAAATATGGGTATTTTTGCACTCTGGAAAATTTATGTCGCACAATTTGGGGTTATTTTTCTCCTATTACCACTTGTGAAAATGAAACATTTGAGGATAAAACTACATACAAATTAAATACAATGTAATTTTTAATTTCCTGTCCCAATCTTAAAAAATTCTATGAAGCACATGTGGGGTCAAGCCAATCACTATAACCCTAGGTGAATTCTTTGAATAATTTCCTTTACCTTGTGGGCTCTTTAAACGTGACATGGCGTCCAAGTTTCAGTTTAATGAAATCTACCCTTCCAAAAAAAAAAATTAGAAAATGCAGAATAAATTGTGGGGTGCTTTTGCTTTTGTTACCCTTTTGAAAATAAAAAAAATATGGGGTTAAAACAGTTTATTGAAAAAAAATGAAATTCTTAATTTTCACAGCCAAGTTTCTCTAAACTCTTTGAATCTATGAAACGCTTCTGAGGTTCAAAGCGCTAACTAAAACCCTTCATAGATTCATTGAGGGGTGTAGTTACCAAAATCAGATAACTTTTTGGGGGTTTCCCCTCTAGAGGTACCTCTAGAGGTATCTTCAAATGTGACATGGCCCCTGAAAAACATTCTAAAAAAATCTGCCTTATTAAAGACAAATGGTGCTCCTTCCCTTCTGATCTCTGCTATGTGCCTATACAGCAGTTTTTGACCACATACAGTATGAGGTGTTTCTGTATGCAGGAAAAAATGATTAACATATGTTTTCTATTATCCCTTATGAAAATGAAAACATAATTAATTACAAAATAATTCTAGGTTTTCTTCAGCTGACTTTGAGAGGAATAATAGTATTTTGATCATATAATATCAATAATTTACATTAAACATAGATGTTAACTTCCCTAGGAATCCACTTTTTGACTGTGTTCCAATATATATATATATATATATATACGGTATATATATATATATAGAAAGGGAAACAAAGTGGCAGCACCGTCCTTAGTGTAAGCAAAAGGGTGCAGCTGGCCCAATATGGATACAAGCCAATCCAAATAGATAAAAAATATAAAGGTGGGCAGCACTCCGAGAAGTAAAAAATTGCAAAAATACTTTATTTACCCAAAAAGGACATGCAAAGTTTCGGCTCTATACAGGAGCCTTCCTCAAGCAGTGTGTACAGACAAAGTGCATATAGCATTATATATAGAGTATATATAGCATATAGAGTATATATAGCATTGTGCTGAATCATAACAATAGTTCATAGTCATATTATATATATCCAAATGACAAAGTGCGCTCATGGTACCATACTACACTGCTCAAAAAAATAAAGGGAACACAAAAATAACACATCCTAGATCTGAATTAATTAAATATTCTTCTGAAATACTTAGTTCTTTACATAGTTGAATGTGCTGACAACAAAATCACACAAAAATAAAAAAGTGGAAATCAAATTTTTCAACCCATGGAGGTCTGGATTTGGAGTCACACTCAAAATTAAAGTGGAAAAACACACTACAGGATGATCCAACTTTGATGTAATGTCCTTAAAACAAGTCAAAATGAGGCTCAGTAGTGTGTGTGGCCTCCACGTGCCTGTATGACCTCCCTACAACACCTGTGCATGCTCCTGATGAGGTGGCGGACGGTCTCCTGAGGGATCTCCTCCCAGACCTGGACTAAAGCATCTGCCAACTCCTGGACAGTCTGTGGTGCAACGTGACGTTGGTGGATAGAGCGAGACATGATGTCCCAGATGTGCTCAATTGGATTCAGGTCTGGGGAATGGGCGGGCCAGTCCATAGCATCAATGCCTTCGTCTTGCAGGAACTGCTGACACACTCCAGCCACATGAGATCTAGCATTGTCTTGCATTAGGAGGAACCCAGGGCCAACCGCACCAGCATATGGTCTCACAAGGGGTCTGAGGATCTCATCTCGGTACCTAATGGCAGTCAGGCTACCTCTGGCGAGCACATGGAGGGCTGTGCGGCCCTCCAAAAAAATGCCACCCCACACCATTACTGACCCAATGCCAAACCGGTCATGCTGGAGGATGTGGCAGGCAGCAGAACGTTCTCCACGGCGTCTCAAGACTCTGTCACGTCTGTCACATGTGCTCAGTGTGAACCTGCTTTCATCTGTGAAGAGCACAGGGCGCCAGTGGCGAATTTGCCAATCTTGGTGTTCTCTGGCAAATGCCAAATGTCCTGCACGGTGTTGGGCTGTAAGCACAACCCCTACCTGTGGACGTCGGGCCCTCATATCACCCGAATGGAGTATGTTTGAGCAGACACATGCACATTTGTGGCCTGCTGGAGGTCATTTTGCAGGGCTCTGGCAGTGCTCCTCCTGTTCCTCCTAGCACAAAGTCGGAGGTAGCGGTCCTGCTGCTGGGTTGTTGCACTCCTACGGCCTCCTCCACATCTCCTGATGTACTGGCCTGTCTCCTGGTAGCGCCTCCATGCTCTGGACACTACGCTGACAGACACAGCAAACCTTCTTGCCACAGCTCGCATTGATGTGCCATCCAGGATAAGCTGCACTACCTGAGCCACTTGTGTGGGTTGTAGACTCCGTCTCATGCTACCACTAGAGTGAAAGCACCGCTAGCATTCAAAAGTGACCAAAACATCAGCCAGGAAGCATAGGAACTGAGAAGTGGTCTGTAGTCACCACCTGCAGAACCACTCCTTTATTGGGGGTGTCTTGCTAATTGCCTATAATTTCCACCTGTTGTCTATCCCATTTGCACAACAGCATGTGAAATTGATTGTCACTCAGTGTTGCTTCCTAAGTGGACAGTTTGATTTCACAGAAGTGTGATTGACTTGGAGTTACATTGTGTTGTTTAAAGGGATTCTGTCACCAGGTTTCACCCCCTCCAGATAAAAATATGGTTATGTTCAGGGAGCTTTAACCATTCCTAATGTGGTCTTATAAATGTAATCTGTAGGCTCATTTTGCTAAAAAATACTCTATTACTAACCTGTCATTCATAAAAATAAGGTGCCCAAGGGGATGTAAATGGCTCCAAGCTGCCGCCCGCACCTGCTGCCGTTTGTGCCCAGCGCCGCCTCATAATCTTCTGTGACGCCTCCTGCTCTCCCTCCCCCTCTCCTCCTGCTGTAAGATTGCTGTGATGTTTCCTGCTCTCCCTCCTGTAAGGAAATATTCTTATCTTCCCCTTAATGTGTACCCCAGGTACAAGACTTCGGTATTCAGCTTGATTTGATTCCTATATCTGACGCCAGAGAGAGCCATAATGAAGCAAGACAGACTGCTGTGTATTTTCAAAATGACTCTAAACTTTATTATCCTTGTGACACATATTTATAGTACTCAATGGCGTGATGTATAAGTTAAACAGTAACACATGTTTTTAACCAGCTAATTATCTTCTACCAGAGTCCAAGGCTATCTATAACATGTGAGCAAAAACTTCTTAGTAATAGCTTATCATATGGACTTTTAACCTGCTACGTGTCCATGCTTACGTAATATATTAATGTATGGGACATGATGTAATATAAACTTATATAAAAATAGGTTTTGAACTGAAATAGAATCCTTCAATCCTCTCTTTAAAACCTATTTACATATATCTATATAATATGGGTTTTTCATTTTGTTCCTTTCTAGTTTTTTCCTTAGTTTGCTTGTAAGCCTTTAGGTATTCCATGTACCCTTCAGGAGTATAATCCTCAGGCTTTTTTTTGGGGTTGTGTTTACCTTTTCTACCTCTACCGGAGTATAGAGGAATGTTGAGTGTACCCCTCTTTCGGCCACATTGTTACATACGGCCAGAAGGGAGGGCACACACTGTAGACAACAGCAGAGACACACTATTGCAGCGACCACGGCGAGTGCCACTCCTAAAACATACCTTATTTGACCAAAGTCAGGTATCCAGCCAAAAAGCCAGTCCCACCACCCTTGGTCAACATCTTGTTTTATATGTTTTATCATCTCTTCTAGTTGGCCTATTTTATCTTTTATTCCACGGGAGTGGTCTGATAAATTGAAACAACACATCCCTGGAACGCTGAGCATCCTACACCATGTTGAAGCAATAAATAGTCAATAGTTGCCCTATTCTGCAAGATAGCCTTTTTATACGATTGTATATCCAGCAGCATATCTTGCAGAACTGCACTAGTGACATCTATCTGTTTTACCATACAACAGGCAAGTTTTGATATTGTCCTGTGGTTATATATGGCCAACCCTGGTACTCCTATCAAAGATACCCCTTAACTTATGTATTCTGCTCTAGAGAGGAGATTCACATTGTAGTCACAATTTTCTGGTAGCTGTAGGGAAGTGTCTCTCGTGTGTCGTGTCTGCATTGCTGGGAATAGTGGTATCATTGCTAATGTCAACCTAGCTATTATACAGGGTCCCTCTGTAATATTGGCTGGTATATATGTGTGACTAGTATTTCCACAGGCCAATACCCATCCTGCTGGTAGAGGTACATGTTTGTCTAGGGATGGTACTGTTTTTGTAATATTACATTGCATATATATATATTTTTTTTTTTCTGATACTATCTTTTTACAACTTTCTAGATTTCTATCATATTACTTTGCAGAGTCTCATATGTAGGACTGTTATAACAAGCATGATAAGGATTTACATATCCATATTTAACATCATGATCCTGCAAATCTGTGTCATTTGATTGGGAACATAGGAGCCCCGTCCATACAGCTACTGGGGTGGGGACTGCAATTATCAAGGCACTGCATCTCAGCCATCTCGAGGAATTTCCCGACTGCGTCATCTCGTTGGGGGTCAAGGCCGTCTGCCTCCGTTAGCACCCCTTCTGTAGCTTCTTCGAGGTCAAGGCTGTCTGCCTCCGTTAGTACCTCTGGGCCTCGTTGGAGGTCAGGGCTGTCTGCCCCCGTTAATACCTCCTGTCCTTCTTCAAGGCCAAGGCTGTCTGCCTTCGTTCCTGCCTCCTCTCTTTCTCTCACAAGCTTCACTCGGGTGGCGTGGATTCAAATTGGAGATTGTTCAGTCAGCACAGCTGTTCTGGTTACTGCAACGACGGTAGTAGGTGGGCCGTATACGAAATCACCTTGAGCTCTTCCTTTCTTCAGTGTTTCGACCACCATCTCATCCCCCACCCTGTATGGGTGGGTGGGTTCCTGTGGAAAAGAGGGAGACTTACAAGCAACTTTGTCCTCAGTTTTGTTAAGTACCTGTATCAATTTAGTGACATAGTCTTCCCTAATCTGGTCTATGTCGCCTTCCTGTACCACTAGGGGGTGACTTGCCCAAGGAGTTGGAAAGGGCCTACCCATAAGGATTTCAATGCTGTTATGTCCTACTCCGTAGAAATGTGCTATTAAGATGAAAGCACTGTATTGGGGGAATGCATAACTTCCCCTCTTTGCAGACTAATTCTAATCCTGTCTTAGGATTTTTCTGCAATACTGGATAACACCAGTCTTGCTGTTCCTGTTCAGTGGCATACCACTGAAGATCAGTATGTATTTGCAACATCTCAGGGGTTGGAGGTGCCAGACATGGCATCTCCCAATGGTTACACAAACCTGTGAGGTTGCATTTGGCCACTCATTTCGCCACCTTATCTGCCAGCGCATTGCCCTGTGAGACATGATCCTTACCATCTGCTGCCGTGAATCCTCTCCTCTGCCAGATCATACCATGGTCCCACACTACCCCATGTGTGTACCTACTCTCAGTATAAATGGTGACAGGTCTATCAGTATGTAGAATACATGCCCTAGTGAGTGCAATGAGCTCAGCTGCCTGCTGTGTTGAGTGCGGATGCCCTTGAGTAGGCCTACAACATCATGAGTGGTGTGCAAAATGGTGTAATGTCACATTGTGAAAGAAGTTGCCAACTCTACCATCATAACACAGGCTGCAAGAGAACACAGACATGCCGGCATCCCTTGAACAGGGGTGGGCATTACCTTTGAGAAAAATACACAAGGACGCAACTTGCCTCCGTTTTCTTGTGTCAGTACACCCGCCATGGTTTTACAATTTTGGCGTGCAAACATGTGGAAGGGCATATTATAGTCAGGGAGGCCCAGCCCTGGACTCCACATTAGTAAACATTTCAGATAATCAAATGCATTGTATATTTCAGAAGACCATTTAATCAAATCTAGATTTTCTTCCAGAGTGGCTTGCCTCAAAACATTGTCAATAGTGGGAGCAATCAGGAATCCATTGTCTACAGTAATTTATCATACCAAGGAAAGATAACATTTCTTTCTTGGTGTGCGGGGCGACCAAACCCGCAATAGACTGGACTCTTTCTGAGCTGATTCTCCGTTCACCTTTTGTGAGGACAAAGCCCAAGTATTCAACCTGCATTTTACACCATTGCATTTTCTTAAGTGTCACTTTGTGACCACATCCTGACAATCATTATAACAGTGATAAACCATCCTGAATGCTGGCCTCCGCTGACATGCTACACAGTAACAAATCACCGACATATTGCAGCAGCACAGAACCTTGGGGGGGGGGGGGTACTATAGCTCTAACATCGCTTGGAGGACTATGCTGTACACTACAGGTGAATCAGCATATCCCTGGGGTCTGCACCAGGTCAGTTGGCGTCCGTCAAAGGAAAAAGCAAAAAGTAGTCTGGTTATCTTATCAACTGGGATAGAAAAGAATGCATTTTTCAGATCTATCTCACTGAACCAAACAGCTTCTGCTGGAATGGCAGATAATGATTAAGTGACATCGGGTGCAACAGGGGCTATAGGCACAATGATGTTGTTGATGGCCCTTAAATCCTGTACAAAGCGGGTAGCACCATCTGCCTTTGTCACTGGATTCACGGGCGTGCTGTAGGGTGAAATCACCTCTGCCAGGATTCCCTTTTGTAGGAATTCTTCTATCATTGGTCTAAGTCTATCAAGTTTCTCTTTTAACAACGGGTATTGTTTCTGGAACACTGAGATGACACCTGGTTTCACAGTAGCTTTGTAATGTGTGCAATCTATGAATCCTGTGTCATATTTATTTGAAGACCATAATGCAGGGTTAATGTTATTAAGTTCTGGGTGGTCCTGTATGTTTGCAAGAATCAGTGGCACTGGTGTAGAGATTGGAATGGGACCTGAGTGTACTCCTATGTCCTGATTCTTTGCTGATACCTGCAAGTCAAGCTTAATGAACAAATCTCTCCCCAACAGGCTGACTGGGCAATCTGGTATAGTGCTGAATACATGATCTGTGTCCATGATCTCGAGTGGTAGTGAGTCAGTTTTGAAAGGTTTTGTCAAAACCCCATTAATTCACATAGAAGGCTCCCACTTCCTTCCTCCCACTCTTAGTCATCTAAGTCCACCCCTTTTAGTCGGACGCTGTGGTCCTCCTTTTTGTCTGTCATTAGTATCCTAGCTGTCCAAAAGAACAGAGCTCAGATGTTAAGCACAACACTTAACATGTAACACATAACTGAAAACATTGAAACAAACAGATCTGACAATACAGACATGAACACACAAAGGGCCCATAAAAATTTTTCATTGACTTCAATAAAAAAAATGTACAGCTTGATCAATGCTGTTGGCACCAATAAAAACCAAAAACTTCCAAAAAATAAATAAAAATAAAATTCTCAATGTGCATATTATATAAAAACAAATACCGTATTCCATATCCATTCACATACATTTTCATGTACTTAAAACAGCTCATAATCAGTCTTCACACATATTCGCCTCAATTACAACTCAAAGCCACACCGATTCACATTCCACTGAATCATTCATGTCTTCCAACCCACATTGTTTCATCCCGAAACTTGCAGCACAGACAAACACAGCTTTCCTGGAAACAGATATCCACACCACACACAGTTTGTTGCTGCGTTTTCCAATGTCTTCTGGTTTTCCCTCTGTGGTTAATCAACTCTTATAAGAAGACAATATACATGTTATAATCACAGTCATTTTGTTAAAAGCTGGATTCCCTGGGGAAGAAAATGACCAAACAATTCTTCATCTTGTATAATATATTACAGATTACTTACTCTGCCCGCTTCCCTTATCTCAGGAATGTGTTTGCGTGAAGGCGGGGGAAGTGGATTTCTATAGCTCACACTAGATACATACAATACTTATCCATTAACTGATGCTGTCTGAAGTCCACGTGGAGACGTTCTTTTTTACGGTAAGCATTAGTCCATCAGATTGTTATCAAATGTGGAAATAATTAGACTGTCATTCTGGAGAACCAGTAGCCCTGCCTCCAATTTCCAGCAATCCACAAATCTCCAGAAATCAATAACGCTTTCTGAGGGTTTTTGCTTACATGCTACGGCTACTGGGAGTGAAGACTTTTGTTTAAATACCTCTATCATGTGTTTTTCTATCTCCTTTCTGCATATAATTGATATCTCATGAAGGGTTAGGTTCAAAATACGGTCAGGCGGCAGTGTCGCCTAAGCATAGACCCTTGACCATGTCCATGTGATATATGCTATTGTCTCCTTCCCTGGGAAAGGGGTCTACTGCTTCCATTGCCTCTGTCCACTCTGCCAAATTATCTACCCATGAGTTAACAAGGTAATACTTTGTAGGACTGACTCGGGCAACATATTGTTTACATGTTTCTCCTGGTTCTGGTTTAGGGTATTCTATCTTAGATTTTTGACTACCCATTATTAAAACTTATTTTCTTACAAAAATAATTCAAAACACAGAATGTTAGTCTTGGGACGACAGCTGTACACTTACGACCCAGCTTTCACTTCCTCTTATATAACTATCAGACAAAACAAGTTATCATGCAAAACTTCTACAATTATCAAACAACTTATCATGCAAAACTTCTACAATTATCTTATTAAGAATCAAATCAAGCTGTTAAACCCTCTGTTTCCTAAACAGATCTTTTACGGGACTCCCTGAGCCCATTGAAGTGCACTTTCCTGGTTACTGGATTCCCTGAATCCTTTCTGTTCCCGGAACAGATTTTTTACAGGGCTCCTGGAGCCCCCTGAAGTGCACTTGTCTTGTTACTGGATTCCCTGAATCCTAAGGCAAAAACTCCCTGAGTTTATGCTTACTGTATCCCTGACACAGTACTTCGAATTCTATCTAAGGGTCCCTTATGTACTTACTTGAATCGAGATGTGGTCAGTGCCCCTGGAATGGCCTAAAGGACAAAAATCAGTGTCTCTTCTTACCAAACATCAGGGATGACCTTCCCAATTCTGGACGAAAGCCCCCAAATTGTAAGGAAATATTCTTATCTTACCCTTAATGTGGACCCCAGGTACAAGACTTCGGTATTCAGCTTGATTTGATTTCTATATCTGACGCCAGAGAGAGCCATAATGAAGCAAGACAGACTGCTGTGTAATTTCAAAATGACTCTAAACTTTATTATCCTTGTGACACATATATATAGTACTCAATGGCGTGATGTATAAGTTAAACAGTAACACATGTTTTTAGCCAGCTAATTATATTCTACCCAAGGCTATCTATAACATGTGAGCAAAAACCTCTTAGTAATAGCTTATCATATGGACTTTTAACCTGCTACGTGTCCATGCTTACGTAATATATTAATGTATGGGACATGATGTAATATAAACTTATATAAAAATAGGTTTTGAACTGAAATAGAATCCTTCACCTCCCTCCCCCCTCCTCCTGCTGTGACGTCTCCTGCTCTCCCTCCCTCCCCCTCCTCCTGCTGTAACATCGCAATGTAAACATTCCCAAAAAAGGTAATAAAAGTGATCAAAAAAGTTGCATGTATGCCAAAATAGTGCCAATCAAACCGTCATCTCATCCCACAAAAATCATACCCTACCCAAGATAATCACCCAAAAACTGAAAAAAACTATGGCTCCTAGACTATGGAAACACTGAAACATGTTTTTTTTTTGTTTCAAAAATGAAATCATTGTGTAAAACTTACATAAATAAAAAAAAAGTATACATATTAGGTATTGCCATGTCCGTATTGACTGGCACTATAAAAATATTACATGACCTAACCCCTCAGATGACCACCGTAAAAAAAAAAAAAAATAAACGGTGTAAAAAAAGCCATTTTTTGTCATCTTATGTCACAAAAAGTGTAATAGCAAGCGATCAAAAAGTCATATGCACCCCAAAATAGTGGCAATCAAACCATCATCTCATCACTCAAATAATGAGTCCCTACTTAAGATAATCGCCCAAAAACTGAAAAAACTAGTACTCTTAGACTATGGAAACACTAAAACTTTTTTTTGTTTTAAAAATGAAATCATTGTGTAAAACTTACATAAATAAAAAAAATTGTATACATATTAGGTATCGCCGCGTCCGTGACAACCTGCTATATAAAATTACCACATGATCTAACCTGTCACATGAATGTTGTAAATAACAAAAAAAAACGTGCCAAAAAAGCTATTTCTTGTTACCTTGCCGCACAAAAAGTGTAATATAGAGCAACCAAAAATCATATGTACCCTAAACTAGTACCAACAAAACTGCCACCCTATCCCGTAGTTTCTAAAATGGGGTCACTTTTTTGGAGTTTCTACTCTAGGGGTGCATCAGGGGGGCTTCAAATGGAACATGGTGTCAAAAAAACCAGTCCAGCAAAATCTGCCTTCCAAAAACCGTATGGCATTTCGTTCCTTCTGCGCCCTGCCGTGTGCCCGTACAGCAGTTTAAGATCACATATGGGGTGTTTCTGTAAACTACAGAATCAGGGCCATAAATAATGAGTTTTGTTTGGCTGTTAACCCTTGCTTTGTAACTGGAAAAAAAAATATTAAAATGGAAAATCTGCCAAAAAAGTGAAATTTTGAAATTGTATCTACTTTCCATTAAATCTTGTGCAACACCTAAAGGGTTAACAAAGTTTGTAAAATCAGTTTTGAATACCTTGAGGGGTGTAGTTTCTTAGATGGGGTCACTTTTATGGAGTTTCTACTCTAGGGGTGCATCAGGGGGGCTTCAAATGGGACATGGTTTCAAAAAAACAGTTCAGCAAAATCAGCCCTGCAAAATCCAAACGGCGCACCTTTCACTCTACGCCCCACTGTGTGGCCGTACAGTAGTTTACAGCCACATATAGGGTGTTTCTGTAAACAGCAGAGTCAGGGCAATAAAGATACAGTCTTGTTTGGCTGTTAACCCTTGCTTTGTTAGTGGAAAAAATGGGTTAAAATGGAAAATTTGTCAAAAAATGAAATTCTCAAATTTCATTCCCATTTGCCAATAACTCTTGTGCAACACCTAAAGGGTTAACAAAGTTTGTAAAATCAGTTTTAAATACCTTGAGGGGTGTAGTTTATAGAATGGGGTAATTTTTGGGCGGTTTCTATTATGTAAGCCTCGCAAAGTGACTTCAGACCTGTAGTGGTCCCTAAAAATTGGGTTTTTGTAAATTTCTGAAAAATGTCAAGATTTGCTTCTAAACTTCTAAGTCTTGTAACATCCCCAAAAAATAAAATATCATTCCCAAAATAATTCAAACATGAAGTAGACATATGGGGAATGTAAAGTCATCACAATTTTTTGGGGTATTACTATGTATTACAGAGGTAGAGAAACTGAAACTTTGAAATTTGCTAATTTTTCAAAATTTTTTGTAAATTTGGTATTTTTTTGTGCAAAAAAAAATATTTTTTTTTACTTCATTTTACCAGTGTCATGAAGTGCAATATGTGACAAAAAAACAATCTCAGAATGGCCTGGATAAGTCAAAGCGTTTTAAAGTTATCAGCACTTAAAGTGACACTGGTCAGATTTGCAAAAAATGGCCTGGTCCTAAGGTGAAATAAGGCTGTGTCCTTAAGGGGTTAAAGGGGCAGGGCACTGTGGGTGACACTGTTAAGGGAGCGGAGTGCTATGGAGGTCATAGTTAGGGGGCAGGTAGGGTGGCCACTCAAAAGCGGACTAAAAAACCCCGCCCCCAGGTCCCACTAAAACATGCCCCCGACTTGGTTAGGCCAAGCCCCCTCCCACTCCGCAGCTGAGGGGGATTAAAAAAATGAAGGTAAAAATCTGGTGAATTCCAAAATCTATTCTTCCCTTGTGCAATGACACAGGTCACAGAGCATGTCTAGAAGACTCTTCCATAGAAGTCACTGAGGTCCCCACCTGACCATTGTGTCTATGGACCATGGGGCTCCTGGAAAGCAATTTCATTAATGCTTTCTAAATGCTGTTAAGAGCGGCTCAGGCAAGATGGCTGCCGCCATAATAATGTTCGGGAAATAGAATAAAAAATCTGCAATCTGCAATCAGAAAATAAAAAGAGAATAGAAAGAATGTGTGTCACTATCTGGTTTTAACTAGCAGAAAAAAGATTTTTGTGACATATTTCCTTTAAGTAACGTGGCAGGTTCTTGTTAAAACAGCTGGTTGTCCCTCTCCCCTTTCAAGGTGACATTTAACATTCTGTTAGAGTGATCAAGTAAAAATAATGTAGTTTCATATCTACAGATTCAGTGCAGCTCTGCGTTTGGGCTGGAACATTTGTGGGAATCCATTAACACTGACTCACATTTAGAATTCTGATTTATTTCAGTTCTTTTCTTTACTCTGAATACAAATGAAAAATTAAACCAGAGGTCTAGAAATATAATTATCTAAAATGAAATGGAACATGCTAAAGATGGCTAGGAATGTGCAATAGAGAAAATATATTGTTTGCTCATAAAACCTTTGCTGCTGTTTCCGTTAAACATCCCAACCCCAAACTGAATGACAATATTAACCATGATTCATGGCGTTCTTACTAGTATCTCAAGTTGGAAAGTTTTTGTTTTTTTCTGGAAAGAACAAATTATTACATTTTGTATTATGTTACATTATTACAATTTGTAAGTTACAGCATATAGATTAGCATTGTAATCCATATTTATAATAAATGCAATTTGCGGAACGGCACGGACAGCCATTGATATAACTCCCTATTCTTGTCTGCAAAACAGACAAGAATAGGACAGGTTATATATTTTTTTGGCAGACCACGGAACAGAGCAACAGATGCGGATAACACACGGAATCTTTTGCGGCCCCATTGAAGTGAATGGGTCCGCATCCAAGCCGCTAAAACTGCGGCTCGGATGCGGACCAAAACAACGGTCGTTGCATGAGGCCTTAGGCCTCTGTCTGGTGCCAGTTATTGGGATTTGATGTTATCCTGGTTATGCAGGATTCAATCCATATTTTATTTTGACTCCCTGTATCTTGTCTAGATTACTAAAGTACAGGAGGCTTCAGACCCCACTTCATTTGCCTTTATTAGTTTTTGTCTTCTGTATTTGCCTCCTGTACTTCTCTGTTCTGACCCTAGCCCAGCTTCGAACTAAGGTTATTTTCACACTGGCGTTTGGTGCGGATCCGTCATGGATCTGCACAGACGGATCCGTTCAGATAATACAACTGTCTGCATCCATTCAGAACGGATCAGTTTGTATTATCTTTAACATAGCCAAGACTGATCCGTCTTGAACACCATTGAAAGTCAATGGAGGACGGATCCGTTTTCTATCGTGCCAGATTGCGTCATAGTCTGACATTGACTGCAAGCAGCGTTTTGGTGTTCACCTCCAAAGCGGAATGGAGGCAGAATGGAGGCAAACTGATGCATTCTGAGCGGATCCTTTTCCATTCAGAATGCATTAGGTCAAAACTGATCCATTTTGGACCGCTTGTGAGAGCCCTGAACGGATCTCACAAACGGAAAGCCAAAACGCCAATGTAAAAGTAGACTTAGTTGTGAGGTATCCTCGATACTGTACTGCACTTGACTGTTTAATTCAGACCCAGGTAGAAAGCTATGAGACTTGTTTTTCTACTAGCAAACACCTGCTCCACATGCTGTTCCTCCTCGGTTCAACTAAATTTACTTTCAGAATTAGTTAATAGATAATCAACACTTATTTAAGCGCTGCAGCCAGCAGAGTGCCATAACCTAAAGTCATGTCACAGATAAAGTGTGTAATTCAAATTAACTCAGTTTTTTTGGGTACAATGTAGTCAAGCTACTAATATGTTTTGTAGCGGCACCAATAACTATATGGCACATGGGATATGAGGCTCTTCAGCTTAATTAATCTTAATACAGTACTGTTATTAAATTATAGCATCTGCTCCCTGTTTTCAGCATTGCTTCCCATAAGACCCTTTTCTACAGTGTACCACCAGGAGCTTTGTTGCTTGAATTTTCATTTTCTCTTGGAGGAAATGCTCCTTCTTCTGTCCTTATGTAAGGCCACACTTCTATGAGGAGGTAGCGGGGGTAAGCTTTTCAGGAGGGAGAACTGGTGTAGTGACTGATGCACACCTGCAGGAGGTTGGTCAACACACAGACACCAGGAGCTCACAGCAGGTTCATTATTGGATCACATGACACATCAGACCAAATACATGAAATATACAAATGGAAAGAAAAAAAATATATATACACTATATATATATATATATATATATATATATATATATATATATATAGTGGTAAGAGGAACAGAAAAGTGTATGGTAAAGTCCTGGAAGGGGTGCATATCCCACCCAGCTTCCTCAACTGGGTGAGGTAAATAAAATCCAGAAGGTTAACCACCTCCGGACCGCCTAACGCAGGATCGCGTTCCGGAGGTGGCAGCCCTGCGCAGAGTCACGCATATATGCGTCATCTCGCGAAACGCGAGATTTCCTGTGAACGCGCGCACACAGGCGTGCGCGTTCACAGGATCGGAAGGTAAGCGAGTGGATCTCCAGCCTGCCAGCAGCGATCGTTCGCTGGCAGGCTGGAGATGTGATTTTTTTAACCCCTAACAGGTATATTAGACGCTGTTTTGATAACAGCGTTTAATATACCTACTACCTGGTCCTCTGGTGGTCCCTTTTGTTTGGATCGACCACCAGAGGACACAGGTAGCTCAGCAATATGTAGCACCAAGCACCACACTACACTACACCCCCCTGTCACTTATTAACCCCTTATTAGCCCCTGATCACCCCTGATCACCCCATATAGACTCCCTGATCACCCCCCTGTCATTGATCACCCCCCTGTAAAGCTCCATTCAGACGTCTGCATGATTTTTACAGATCCACTGATACATGGATCGGATCCGCAAAACACATACGGACGTCTGAATGGAGCCTTACAGGGGGGTGATCAATGACGGGGGTGATCACCCCATATAGACTCCCTGATCACCCCCCTGTCATTGATCACCCCCCTGTAAGGCTGCATTCAGATGTCCGTATGTTTTTTACGGATCCACGGATACATGGATCAGATCCGCAAAACACATACAGACGTCTGAATGGAGCCTTACAAGGGGGTGATCACCCCATATAGACTCCCTGATCACCCCCCTGTCATTGATCACCCCCTTGTAAGGCTCCATTCAGACGTCCGTATGATTTTTACGGATCCACTGATACATGGATCGGATCCGCAAAACACATACGGACGTCTGAATGGAGCCTTACAGGGGGGTGATCAATGACAGGGGGTGATCACCCCATATAGACTCCCTGATCACCCCCCTGTCATTGATCACCCCCCTGTCATTGATCACCCCCTTGTAAGGCTGCATTCAGATGTCCGTATGTTTTTTACGGATCCACGGATACATGGATCGGATCCGCAAAACACATATGGACATCTGAATGGAGCCTGACAGGTGGGTGATCACCCCATATAGACTCCTTGATCACCTCCCTGTCATTGATCATTCCCCTGTCATTGATCACCCCCCTGTCATTGATCACCCCCCTGTAAGGCTGTATTCAGATGTCCGTATGTTTTTTACGGATCCACGGATACATGGATCGGATCCGCAAAACACATACGGACATCTGAATGGAGCCTGACAGGGGGGTGATCAATGACAGGGGGGTGATCACCCCATATAGACTCCCTGATCACCCCCCTCTCATTGATCACCCCCCTGTAAGGCTCCATTAAGACATTTTTTTGGCCCAAGTTAGCGGAAATTATTATTTTTTTCTTACAAAGTCTCATATTCCACTAACTTGTGTCAAAAAATAAAATCTCACATGAACTCACCATACCCCTCACGGAATCCAAATGCGTAAAAAATTTTTGACATTTATATTCCAGACTTCTTCTCACGCTTTAGGGCCCCTAGAATGCCAGGGCAGTATAAATACCCCACATGTGACCCCATTTCGGAAAGAAGACACCCCAATGTATTCGCTGAGGGGCATATTGAGTCCATGAAAGATTTAAATTTTTGTCCCAAGTTAGCGGAAAGGGAGACTTTGTGAGAAAAAAAAAAATTAATTTCCGCTAACTTGTGCCAAAAAATAATAAAATTCTATGAACTCGCCATGACCCTCATTGAATACCTTGGGGTGTCTTCTTTCCAAAATGGGGTCACATGTGTGGTATTTATACTGCCCTGGCATTTTAGGGGCCCTAAAGCGTGAGAAGAAGTCTGGGATCCAAATGTCTAAAAATGCCCTCATAAAAGGAATGTGGGCCCCTTTGCGCATCTAGGCTGCAAAAAAGTGTCACACATCTGGTATCTTCGTACTCAGGAGAAGTTGGGCAATGTGTTTTGGGGTGTCATTTTACATATACCCATGCTGGGTGAGATAAATATCTTGGTCAAATGCCAACCTTGTATAAAAAATGGGAAAAGTTGTCTTTTGCCGAGATATTTATCTCACCCAGCATGGGTATATGTAAAAAGACACCCCAAAACACATTGCCCAACTTCTCCTGAATACGGCGATACCACATGTGTGACACTTTTTTGCAGCCTAGGTGGGCAAAGGGGCCCACATTCCAAAGAGCACCTTTCGGATTTCACAGGTTATTTACCTACTTACCACACATTAGGGCCCCCAGAATGCCAGGGCAGTATAACTACCCCACAAGTGACCCCATTTTGGAAAGAAGACACCCCAAGGTATTCCGTGAGGGGCATGGCGAGTTCCTAGAATTTATATATATATTTTTTTTTTCTTACCAAGTCTCATATTCCACTAACTTGTGACAAAAAATAAAAACTTCCATGAACTCACTATGCCCATCACAAAATACCTGGGGGTGTCTTCTTTCCAAAATGGGGTAACTTGTGGGGTAGTTATACTGCCCTGGCATTTTAGGGGCCGAATGCGTGAGAAGTGGTTGGAAATCAAAATCTGTAAAAAATGGCCGGTGAAATCTGAAAGGTGCTCTTTGGAATGTGGGCCCCTTTGCCCACCTAGGCTGCAAAAAAGTGTCACACATCTGGTATTGCCGTACTCAGGAGAAGTTGGGCAATGTGTTTTGGGGTGTCATTTTACATATACCCATGCTGGGTGAGATAAATATCTCGGTCAAATGCCAACTTTGTATAAAAAAATGGGAAAAGTTGTCTTTTGCCAAGATATTTCTCTCACCCAGCAAGGGTATATGTAAAAAGACACCCCAAAAACACATTGCCCAACTTCTCCTGAGTACGGGGATACCAGATGTGTGACACTTTTTTGCAGCCTAGGTGGGCAAAGGGGCCCACATTCCAAAGAGCACCTTTCGGATTTCACCGGCCATTTTTTACAGATTTTAATTTCAAACTACTTTGCACGCATTTGGGCACCTAAAATGCCAGGGCAGTATAACTACCCCACAAGTGACCCCATTTTGGAAAGAATACACCCCAAGGTATTTCGTGATGGGCATAGTGAGTTCATGGAAGTTTTTATTTTTTGTCACAAGTTAGTGGAATATGAGACTTTGTAAGAAAAAAATAAAATAAAATAAAAATCATCATTTTCCGCTAACTTGTGACAAAAAATAAAAAGTTCTATGAACTCACTATGCCCATCAGCGAATACCTTAGGGTGTCTACTTTCCGAAATTTGGTCATTTGTGGGGTGTTTGTACTGTCTGGCCATTGTAGAACCTCAGGAAACATGACAGGTGCTCAGAAAGTCAGAGCTGCTTCAAAAAGCGAAAATTCACATTTTTGTACCATATTTTGTAAACGCTATAACTTTTACCCAAACCATTTTTTTTTTATCCAAACATTTTTTTTAACAAAGATATGTAGAACAATAAATTTAGAGAAAAAATAATATATGGATGTCGTTTTTTTTGCTAAATTTTACAACAGAAAGTGAAAAATGTCATTTTTTGGCAAAAAAATCGTTAAATTTCGATTAATAACAAAAAAAGTTAAAATGTCAGCAGCAATGAAATACCACCAAATGAAAGCTATTTTAGTGAGAAGAAAAGGAGGTAAAATTCATTTGGGTGGTAAGTTGCATGATCGAGCAATAAACGGTGAAAGTAGGGTAGGTCAGAAGTGTAAAAAGTGGCCTGGTCATTAAGGGTGTTTAAGCTAGGGGGGCTGAAGTGGCTAAAATGGTCTCAGCAATGTGTAAGTTGCTGAGACAGTTTTGTTAAGTTTATGGGCTGGATTTTATTGGACTGGGAGAAGGTAGGCTTGGCAGAGGGACCTCCCCAGTCCACCCCATTTCAGGGCAGGTTTTCCCCTAGCCAGGGCCGGTGCAAAGATTTTTGCCAACACAAGCGAAGCTACATTCCCCCCCCCCCCCACACACACACACACACCCTCGCAGCTCACCTGTCCCTGGTCCCGTTTGCAGCAACTGGCTTCTCTTCTGTGTGGTCCTGGTATCTTCTCTCTGCTTCAGACAATCACTGTTTTGAGGACTGTATTTTTCCCCCTCTAAGACGCACCGGTCCATGCACCTAGGATTTAGAAGAGGATAATAAGAAAAAAATATTTTCCATTGCACCTCAGGTCAGACCAGCAATCAGACCCCCAATGTTAATCAGACCTCAGATCAGACCCCCAATGCCTTAGATCAGCCCCCCATGTCAGCCATCAGCCCCCCATGTCAGCCATTATGCCCCCATGTCAGCCATTATGCCCCCATGTCAGCCATCATGCCCCCATGTCAGCCATCATGCCCCCATGTCAGTCTTCAGCCCCCCATGTCAGCCATCATGCCCCCATATCAGCCATCAGCTTCCCCATGTCAGCCATCATGCCCCCATGTCAGACATCATGCTGCCATGTCAGCCATCATGCCCCCCATGTCAGCCATGAGCACAAATAAAATAATGTACCTTTCCTGCTCCTGGACGCCGCCGCTCCTCACCACCAGCGCTCTCTCTCTTCTTCCTGGTTCTCGGCTGTCAGCTGTGAAGGCTGCACACAGTGAGGTCACATGGTGCGCAGCCCTGCACAGCAGACAGCCGAGTGGAGGACCAGGATGCGGTGAGTCCTCCGTTACTAATGAAGCGCTTCCAAAATGGAAGCACTTCATTACTATTCGCCCATAAGACCCAGGGGCGAAAAATCCGGGTTTTTTAAATAAAAAAAGTTTCATAGTTTCATTTTTACGCCCCCCATCTCTGCGCACTAAGGCAGCCGCTTGGTCTGCCTTATTATAGCACCGGCCCTGCCCCTAGCCTGGGGGTTCCCCAGCTGAAGCCAGCTGGGATCCTCAAGGGGAAATAAAGCACAGTCCAGGCTGTCAGTCTGGGGTGAGTAATGCCTGGAGAAAGTCTGGGAAGATGGCTGCGCTGCTGGCTAAAGAAGCCAAATTCTCTGTGTGAACTGTGTTCAATAGGTGAGTTAGGAACTTCACTGTATTAGCCAGAGCCCAGACAGGCAGGTGTTTATGTTGGTTTGGTTTATGTTTTGTGGTGCTGTACCTTCACCTTACCCAGTGAATTATAACTGGGGTTGCCTGTATTGCCGGACATAAATCACCTAACATTCCTAAATTGTTTGGAATAACGTGCTTTAAAACATCAGGTATGTTGTTGAATTGATCAGGTAGTGTAAGGGTTACGCCCGCTTCACAGTGACAGACCAAACTCCCCGTTTAACGCATCGCAAACAACCGCAAAAAGTCCATTTGCACAACCGCAAACTCCCCATTTGCACAAGGTTGGATACCAAGCTAGCCATGTCCCATTCCTTGTCCTCACTGATGTCATTGAAAAAAATATAAATAAAAATAAAATAAAAATAAAGATAATTTATAAATTAAATTAAAAAAAAGAAGGTCTCTTCTTCCACCCAGCCATGTACAACACCAAGGGTCCCCGAAAGGTGACAACAAGCCCCCTGGGACGCCTGCTGTGGTTGGTCTTCCACCTCCTCAAAGCCACCTTCCTCCTCTGACTCCTCTTCTTCAGACTCCTCTCTCTGCATTGCCTCTCTCTGCGTTATTATAAGGTGTGTTATGTTGTTCTATTCTTATCAGTTTAATCCCTGTTACGTCCCCTATCAGGAGATGTTAATATGGCATTGATTTTAGGAACAGGGAGATAGAAAAAGATGCTTGGTCGGTCCTCCTACTTCAAATTTGGGGCACTGCGCGTGCAATCTAATGTGCCACCAGATAGTTGTGGTGTGTTATGTTGTTCTATTCTTATCAGTTCAATCCCTGTTACGTCCCCTATCAGGGGACGTGTATATGGCATTGATTTTAGGAATGGGGAGATGGAAAAAGATGCTTGGTCGGTCCTCCTACTTCAAATTTGGGGCAGTGTGCATAGAAATTTTGGCCGGGTACCTTCCACTGCGGTGTCCCAATAGCGACAAATTTTTGGAACGCCTCAGACTCCACCAGCTTGGGGGCATCATGGTTTGGGGCTGCTTTGCTGCATCAGGGCCTGGACGGATTGCTATCATCGAAGGAAAAATGAATTCACAAGTTTATCAAGACATTTTGCAGGAGAACTTAAGGCCATCTGTCCCCCAGCTAAAGCTCAACAGAAGATGGGTGTTGCAACAGGACAATGACCAAAGTATAGAAGTAAATCAACAACAGAATGGCTTAAACAGAAGAAAATACGCCTTCTGGAGTGGCCCAGTCAGAGTCCTGACCTCAACCCGATTGAGATGCCGTGGCATGACCTCAAGAAAGCGATTCACACCAGACATCCCAAGAATATTGCTGAACTGAAACAGTTCTGTAAAGAGGAATGGTCAAGAATTACTCCTGACCGTTGTGCACGTCTGATCTGCAACTACAGGAAACGTTTGGTTGAAGTTATTGCTGCCAAAGGAGGTACAACCAGTTATTAAATCTAAGGGTTCACATACTTTTTACAACTGCACTGTGAATGTTTACATGGTGTGTTCAATAAAAACATGGTAACATTTAATTCTTTGTGTGTTATTAGTTTAAGCAGACTGTGACTGTCTATTGTTGTGACTTAGATATCCATATAATTCCAAAGGGTTCACATACTTTTTCTTGCAACTGTAAATGTAATATAATCCCATATAGCCAGGTACAGATATATAAACGTGGCTTATTTGGTGTCCCAGGCTGATAAGTTATTATATATGTAGCTAGTTAATGAATTGATTAAATTATTTAAAGGGTGACTGGCTAATACATAATACATAATAAGGATCAAGTATGGAGGGGTTCACCTCCCAGTCAACACATGTTGTACTATATAAATGATATATTAATCCTTAAAGATAGAGAGGACGCCTTAAATGAAACACGCAAAGTCGATGCACTCATTTAATCCAGCTGGTGCGACAGTGTTTATAGCCTGAAGATCCACCTGGATTCTTTTTGTTTTAACAGTTTATCTATGTCCCCACCTCTTTTAGACATTTTTAATACCTCAATCATAAAAAAATGAATAGTTTTAGTGGACCCTGCATGGTTGGTCCATATATGTCTTGATATAGGTTTGTCCCGTTTATTGCGGATATCCCCAATATGTTCAAGGATTCACTTTTTGAACATCCTTTTGGTTTTACCTTTATATTTGAGTCCACAGTCACATTGAGCCATATAAATGATCCCAGAGGTATTGCAGTTGGCGAAGCTACGGGTATAGAATGTCCGATCTTCCAGGCTATTCATAAAGGTTTTTCCTGGAGCTATAAATGTGCATGCTTTGCATTTGCCGCACTTGAAAGTGCCCATCTGTCTGTTGGACATCCACGTGCTTTTTTCTGGGGACTAAATACCTAATTTACCCAGAATTTTGAAAAAATTTGCAAATTTCAAAGTTTCAGTTTCTCTACTTCTGTAATACATAGTAATACCCCAAAAAATTGTGATGAATTTACATTCCCCATATGTAGAGTTGAGCGAACACCTGGATGTTCGGGTTCGAGAAGTTCGGCCGAACTTCCCGTAAATGTTCGGGTTCGGGATCCGAACCCGAACCGAACTTCGTCCCGAACCCGAACCCCATTGAAGTCAATGGGGACCCGAACTTTTCGCCAGTAAAAAGGCTGTAAAACAGCCCAGGAAAGAGCTAGAGGGCTGCAAAAGGCAGCAACATGTAGGTAAATCCCCTGCAAACAAATGTGGATAGGGAAATGAATTAAAATAAAAAAAATAAAAATGAACCAATATCAATTGGACAGAGGTCCCATAGCAGAGAATCTGGCTTCACGTCTGCAGAGAATCAGTCTCTTCATGCCATAGCAAAGAATCTGGCTTCATGTCAGCAGAGAATCAGTCTCTTCATGCCATAGCAGAGAATCTGGCATCATGTCAGCGCAGAATCAGACTTCATGTCATAGCAGAGAATCAGGCTTCACGTCACCCACCACTGGAACAGGCCACTGTCACACATTTAGGCCCAGGCACCCAGCAGAGGAGAGAGGTCCCGTAACAGAGAATCTGGCCTTATGTCAGCGCAGAATCTGTCTTCATGTCATAGCAGAGAATCAGGCTTCACGTCACCCACCACTGGAACAGGCCACTATCACACATTTAGGCCCAGGCACCCAGGCAGAGGAGAGAGGTAACGTAACAGAGAATCTGGCCTTATGTCAGCGCAGAATCTGTCTTCATGTCATAGCAGAGAATCAGGCTTCACGTCACCCACCACTGGAACAGGCCACTGTCACACATTTAGGCCCAGGCACCCAGGCAGAGGAGAGAGGTCCCGTAACAGAGAATCTGGCCTTATGTCAGCGCAGAATCTGTCTTCATGTCATAGCAGAGAATCAGGCTTCACGTCACCCACCACTGGAACAGGCCACTGTCACACATTTAGGCCCAGGCACCCAGGCAGAGGAGAGAGGTCCCGTAACAGAGAATCTGGCCTTATGTCAGCGCAGAATCTGTATTCATGTCATAGCAGAGAATCAGGCTTTACATCACCCACCACTGGAACAGGCCACTGTCACACATTTAGGCCCCGGCACCCAGACAGAGGAGAGCGGTCCCGTAACAGAGAATCTGGCCTTATGTCAGCGCAGAATCTGTATTCATGTCATAGCAGAGAATCAGGCTTCACGTCACCCACCACTGGAACAGGCCACTGTCACACATTTAGGCCCCGGCACCCAGACAGAGGAGAGGTTCATTCAACTTTGGGTTGCCCCGCAATATAATGGTAAAATGAAATTAAAAATAGTATTGAATGAGGAAGTGCCCTGGAGTAGAATAATATATTGTTAAGGGGAGGTAGTTAATATCTAATCTGCACAAGGGATGGACAGGTCCTGTGGGATCCATGCCTGGTTCATTTTTATGAACGTCAGCTTGTCCACATTGGCTGTAGACAGGTGGCTGCGTTTGTCTGTAATGACGCCCCCTGCCGTGCTGAATACACGTTCAGACAAAACGCTGGCCGCCGGGCAGGCGAGCACCTCCAAGGCATAAAATGCTAGCTCTGGCCACGTGGACAATTTGGAGACCCAGAAGTTGAATGGGGCCGAACCATCAGTCAGTACGTGGAGGGGTGTGCACAGGTACTGTTCCACCATGTTAGTGAAATGTTGCCTCCTGCTAACACGTTCCGTATCAGGTGGTGGTGCACTTAGCTGTGGCGTGTTGACAAAAACTTTTCCACATCTCTGCCATGCTAACCCTGCCCTCAGAGGAGCTGGGCGTGACACAGCTGCGTTGGCGACCTCTTGCTCCTCCTCTGCCTTCGCCTTGGGTTTCCACTGGTTCCCCTGTGACATTTGGGAATGCTCTCAGTAGCGCGTCTACCAACGTGCGCTTGTACTCGCGCATCTTCCTATCACGCTCCAGTGTAGGAAGTAAGGTGGGCACATTGTCTTCGTACCGGGGATCCAGCAGGGTGGCAACCCAGTAGTCCGCACACGTTAAAATGTGGGCAACTCTGCTGTCGTTGCGCAGGCACTGCAGCATGTAGTCGCTCATGTGTGCCAGGCTGCCCAGAGGTAAGGACAAGCTGTCCTCTGTGGGAGGCGTATCGTCATCGTCCTGTGTTTCCCCCCAGCCACGCACCAGTGATGGGCCCGAGCTGCTTTGGGTGCCACCCCGCTGTGAACATGCTTCATCCTCATCCACCTCCTCCTCATCCTCGTCCTCCTCGTCCTCCAGTAGTGGGCCCTGTCTGGCCACATTTGTACCTGGCCTCTGGTGTTGCAAAAAACCTCCCTCTGAGTCACTTCGAAGAGACTGGCCTGAAAGTGCTAAAAATGACCCCTCTTCCTCCTCGGCCACCTCCTCTTCCATCATCGCCCTAAGGGTTTTCACAAGGAGACAAAGAAGTGGTATTGTAACGCTGATAACGGCGTCATCGCCACTGGCCATGTTGGTGGAGTACTCGAAACAGCGCAACAGGGCACACAGGTCCGCATGGAGGCCCAGTCATTGGTGGTGAAGTGGGTCTGATCCGCAGTGCGACTGACCCGTGCGTGCTGCAGCTGAAACTCCACTATGGCCTGCTGCTGCTCGCACAGTCTGTCCAGCATATGCAAGGTGGAGTTCCACCTGGTGGGCACGTCGCATATGAGGCGGTGAGCGGGAAGGCCGAAGTTACGCTGTAGCGCAGACAGGCGAGCAGCGGCAGGGTGTGAACGCCGGAAGCGCGAACAGACGGCCCGCACTTTATGCAGCAGCTCTGACATGTCGGGGTAGTTGCGAATGAACTTCTGCACCACCAAATTCAGCACATGCGCCAGGCAAGGGATGTGTGTCAAACCGGCTAGTCCCAGAGCTGTAACGAGATTTCGCCCATTATCGCACACCACCAGGCCGGGCTTGAGGCTCACCGGCAGCAACCACTCGTCGGTCTGTTGTTCTATACCCCGCCACAACTCCTGTGCGGTGTGGGGCCTGTCCCCCAAACATATGAGTTTCAGAATGGCCTGCTGACGTTTACCCCGGGCTGTGCTGAAGTTGGTGGTGAAGGTGTGTGGCTGACTGGATGAGCAGGTGGAAGAAGAGGAGGAGGAAGCTGAGTAGGAGGAGGAGGAGACAGGAGGCAAAGAATGTTGCCCTGCGATCCTTGGCGGCGGAAGGACGTGCGCCAAACAGCTCTCCGCCTGGGGCCCAGCCGCCACTACATTTACCCAGTATGCAGTTAGGGAGATATAGTGTCCCTGGCCGTGCTTACTGGTCCACGTATCTGTGGTTAGGTGGACCTTGCCACAGATGCCGTTGCGCAGTGCACACTTGATTTTATCGGACACTTGTTTGTGCAGGGAAGGCACGGCTCTCTTGGAGAAGTAGTGGCGGCTGGGAACAACATACTGTGGGACAGCAAGTGACATGAGCTGTTTGAAGCTGTGTGTGTCCACCAGCCTAAATGACAGCATTTCATAGGCCAGTAGTTTAGAAATGCTGGCAGTCAGGGCCAGGGATCGAGGGTGGCTAGGTGAGAATTTACGCTTTCTCTCAAATGTTTGTGAGATGGAGAGCTGAACGCTGCCGTGTGACATGGTTGAGATGCTTGGTGACGCAGGTGGTGGTGTTGGTGGTACATCCCATGTTTGCTGGGCGGCAGGTGCCAACGTTCCTCCAGAGGCGGAGGAAGAGGCCGAGGCAGCGGCAGGAGCAGCAGAAGAGGCCGAGGCGGCGGCAGCAGCAGAAGAGGCCGAGGCGGCAGCAGCAGAAGAGGTAGCAGGGGGAGCCTGAGTGACTTCCTTGTTTTTAAGGTGTTTACTCCACTGCAGTTCATGCTTTGCATGCAGGTGCCTGGTCATGCAGGTTGTGCTAAGGTTCAGAACGTTAATGCCTCGCTTCAGGCTCTGATGGCACAGCGTGCAAACCACTCGGGTCTTGTCGTCAGCACATTGTTTGAAGAAGTGCCATGCCAGGGAACTCCTTGAAGCTGCCTTTGGGGTGCTCGGTCCCAGATGGCGGCGGTCAGTAGCAGGCGGAGTCTCTTGGCGGCGGGTGTTCTGATTTTGCCACTGCTCCCTCTTTTGCTACGCTGTTGGCTCGGTCTCACCACTGCCTCTTCCTCCGAACTGTGAAAGTCAGTGGCACGACCTTCATTCCATGTGGGGTCTAGGACCTCATCGTCCCCTGCATCGTCTTCCACCCAGTCTTGATCCCTGACCTCCTGTTCAGTCTGCACACTGCAGAAAGACGCAGCAGTTGGCACCTGTGTTTCGTCATCATCAGAGACGTGCTGAGGTGGTATTCCCATGTCCTCATCATCAGGAAAAATAAGTGGTTGTGCGTTAGTGCATTCTATCTCTTCCACCCCTGGGGAAGGGCTAGGTGGATGCCCTTGGGAAACCCTGGCAGCAGAGTCTTCAAACAGCATAAGAGACTGCTGCATAACTTGAGGCTCAGACAGTTTCCCTGATATGCATGGGGGTGATGTGACAGACCGATGGGCTTGGTTTTCATGCGCCATCTGTGCGCTTTCTGCAGAAGACTGGGTGGGAGATAATGTGAACGTGCTGGATCCACTGTCGGCCACCCAATTGACTAATGCCTGTACCTGCTCAGGCCTTACCATCCTTAGAACGGCATTGGGCCCCACCAAATATCGCTGTAAATTCTGCTGGCTACTGGGACCTGAGGTAGTTGGTTCACTAGGACGTGTGGCTGTGGCAGAACGGCCACGTCCTCTCCCAGCACCAGAGGGTCCACTAACACCACCACGACCATGTCCACGTCCGCGTCCGCGTCCCTTATTAGATGTTTTCCTCATTGTTCCCGTTCACCACAATTTTGAGAATGGCAAATTTGGGAATGCTTTTTCAACCCAGAACAAAAAGTCTGCTTTTACGGTCACTACAAATAACTTGACCAGCTAAAACTGTGCAGATTTGGTTGAATAGAGATGTGAGACCTGTTTTTTGTTTGCGCTGTGTGACAGTTATAGGTTTAATCACAGAATGACACTTCTATCAGCACGCTAGCGTGTGTCTTAGGTATTTCTGAATGACACTATCAATACCTTCAATGTAAGATTTTCTTTTTGGGATATATTTCAAGTAGGCCTCAAATACCACAAACTAGTTATTTTCAGAATGGCAAATTTGGGAATGCTTTTTCAACCCAGAACAAAAAGTCTGCTTTTACGGTCACTACAAATAACTTGACCAGCTAAAACTGTGCAGATTTGGTTGAATAGAGATGTGAGACCTGTTTTTTTTTGCGCTGTGTGACAGTTATAGGTTTAATCACAGAATGACACTTCTATCAGCACGCTAGCGTGTGTCTTAGGTTTTTCTGAATGACACTATCAATACCTTCAATGTAAGATTTTCTTTTTGGGATAGATTTCAAGTAGGCCTCAAATACCACAAACTAGTTATTTTGAGAATGGCAAATTTGGGAATGCTTTTTCAACCCAGAACAAAAAGTCTGCTTTTACGGTCACTACAAATAACTTGACCAGCTAAAACTGTGCAGATTTGGTTGAATAGAGATGTGAGACCTGTTTTTTTTTGCGCTGTGTGACAGTTATAGGTTTAATCACAGAATGACACTTCTATCAGCACGCTAGCGTGTGTCTTAGGTTTTTCTGAATGACACTATCAATACCTTCAATGTAAGATTTTCTTTTTGGGATAGATTTCAAGTAGGCCTCAAATACCACAAACTAGTTATTTTCAGAATGGCAAATTTGGGAATGCTTTTTCAACCCAGAACAAAAAGTCTGCTTTTACGGTCACTACAAATAACTTGACCAGCTAAAACTGTGCAGATTTGGTTGAATAGAGATGTGAGACCTGTTTTTTTTTTGCGCTGTGTGACAGTTATAGGTTTAATCACAGAATGACACTTCTATCAGCACGCTAGCGTGTGTCTTAGGTTTTTCTGAATGACACTATCAATACCTTCAATGTAAGATTTTCTTTTTGGGATAGATTTCAAGTAGGCCTGAAATACCACAAACTAGTTATTTTCAGAATGGCAAATTTGGGAATGCTTTTTCAACCCAGAACAAAAAGTCTGCTTTGACGGTCACTACAAATAACTTGACCAGCTAAAACTGTGCAGATTTGGTTGAATAGAAATGTCAGGTCTATTTTTTAGGCGCTGGGTGACAGGCTCAACTTGCCCCTGATGTAATATATGGCCAAAAAATAACCACACTGTTGATGGTTAAATGCACTTGGGTGACACAGGCTCAGCCTGCACCAGATGTAGTATATGGGCAAAAAATAATCAGACTGTTGATGGTTAAACGCACTTGGGTGACACAGGCTCAGCCTGCACCAGATGTAGTATATGGCCAAAAAATAATCAGACTGTTGATGGTTAAATGCACTTGGGTGACACAGGCTCAGCCTGCAGCTGATGTAGGATATAGCACAAAATAACCACACTATCGATGGTTAAATACACTTGGGTGACACAGGCTCAGCCTGCAGCTGATGTAGTATATGGCCAAAAAATAACCAGACTGTTGATGGTTAAATGCACTTCGGTGACACAGGCTCAGCCTGCAGCTGATGTAGGATATAGATCAAAATAACCACACTATCGATGGTTAAATACACTTGGTGATAGCTCGTGCTGGCGCACCACAAGTCACAAAATGGCCGCCGATCACGCCAGAAAAAAAGTGATCTAAAAACGCTCTGGGCAGCCTCAAAAAAGTGAGCAAGTCAATAATAGCACTTCAATGATCCACAGCTGCAGATCGATCACAGAATGAAGTCTTTTGGAGGAGTTAATCTGCCTAATCTCGCCCTAACGTCGCAGCTGCAACCTCTCCCTATACTGATCATAGCAGAGTGACGTGCGGCGCTACGTGACTCCAGCTTAAATAGAGGCTGGGTCACATGGTGCACTGGCCAATCACAGCCATGCCAATAGTAGGCATGGCTGTGATGGCCTCTTGGGCCAAGTAGTATGACGCTTGTTGATTGGCTGCTTTGCAGCCTTTCAAAAAGCGCCAAGAAACCGCCGAACACCGAACCCGAACCCGGACTTTTACGAAAATGTTCGGGTTCGGGTCCGTGTCACGGACACCCCAAAATTCGGTACGAACCCGAACTATACAGTTCGGGTTCGCTAATCCCTACCCATATGTCTACTTCATGTTTGAATTATTTTGGGAATGATATTTTATTTTTTGGGGATGTTACAAGGCTTAGAAGTTTAGAAGCAAATCTTGAAATTTTTCAGAAATTTACAAAAACCTAATTTTTAGGGACCACTCCAGGTCTGAAGTCACTTTGCGAGGCTTACATAATAGAAACCGCCCAAAAATGACCCCATTCTATAAACTACACCCATCAAGGTATTCAAAACTGATTTTACAAACTTTGTTAACCCTTTAGGTGTTGCACAAGAGTTATTGGCAAATGGGGATGAAATTTGAGAATTTAATTTTTTTGCCAAATTTTCCATTTTAACCCATTTTTTCCACTAACAAAGCAAGGGTTAACAGCCAAACAAGACTGTATCTTTATTGCCCAGACTCTGCCATTTACAAAAACACCCCATATGTGGCCGTAAACTACTGTACAGCCACACAGCGGGGCGTAGAGTGAAAGGTGCGCCGTATGGTTTTTGAAGCCAGATTTTGCTGGACTGGTTTTTTGACACCATGTCCCATTTGAAGCCTCCTGATGCACCCCTAGAGTAGAAACTCCATAAAAGTGACCCCATCTAAGAAACTACACCCCTCAAGGTATTCAAAACTGATTTTACAAACTTTGTTAACCCTTTAGGTGTTGCACAAGATTTTATGGAAAATAGAGATACAATTTCAAAATTTCACTTTTTTGGCAGATTTTCCATTTTAATATTTTTTTTCCAGTTACAAAGCAAGGGTTAACAGCCAAACAAAACTCATTATTTATGGCTCTAATTCTGTATTTTACAGAAACACCCCATATGTGGTCGTAAACTACTGTACGGCCACACAGCGGGGCGTAGTGTGAAATGTGCGCCGTATGGTTTTTGGAAGCCAGATTTTGCTGGACTGGTTTTTTGACACCATGTTTGAAGCCCCCCTGATGCACCCCTAGAGTAGAAACTCCAAAAAAGTGACCCCATTTTAGAAACTACGGGATAAGGTGGTAGTTTTTTTGGTACTAGTTTAGGGTACATATGATTTTCGGTTGCTCTATATTACACTTTTAGTGCGGCAAGGTAACAAGAAATAGCTTTTTTGGCAGGTTTTTTTTTTTGTTATTTACAACATTCATCTGACAGGTCAGATCATGTGGTAATTTTATAGAGCAGGTTGTCACGGACGCGGTGATACCTAATATGTATACAATTTTTTTTATTTATGTAAGTTTTATACAATGACTTCATTTCTAAAACCAAAAAAATGTTTTAGTGTCTCCATAGTCTAAGAGCCATAGTTTTTTCAGTTTTTGGGCGATTATCTTAAGTAGGGTCTCAATTTTTGCGGGATGAGATGACGGTTTGATTGGCACTATTTTGGGGTGCATATGACTTTTTAATCGCTTGCTATTACATTTTTTGTGACGTAAGATGACAAAAAAATGGCTTTTTTTACACCGTTTTTTTTTTATTTATTTTTTTATTGTGGTCACCTGAGGGGTTAGGTCATGTGATATTTTTATAGAGCCGGTCGATACGGAGGCGGCGATACCTAATATTCATACTTTATTTTTATTTATGTAAGTTTTACACAATGATTTCACTTTTGAAGCAAAAAAAATCATGTTTTAGTGTTTCCATAGTCTAAGAGCCATAGTTTTTTCAGTTTTTCAGCGATTATCTTGGGTAGGGTATGATTTTTGCGGGATGAGATGACGGTTTGATTGGTACTATTTTGGCGTACATGCGACTTTTTTGATCACTTTTATTACCTTTTTTGGGAAGTAAGGGGATTTCTTTATTTTTACGGCATTCACCGTGCGGGGAAAGTAACATGACCGTTTTATAGATCAGGTCGTTACGGACGCGGCTATACCTAATATGTGTAGTGTATTTTATATTTTTTATTTTTATTCAGTGATAAATGTTATTTTTTTTTTTCCTTAACTTTTTTCACTTTTTTTTACATT
This sequence comes from Bufo bufo, assembly GCF_905171765.1. NCBI lineage: Eukaryota > Metazoa > Chordata > Amphibia > Anura > Bufonidae > Bufo > Bufo bufo. Next base: position 657,057,393 of record NC_053389.1, read on the forward strand.
TTTTTTTACCCAGACCCACTTGGTTCTTGAAGATCCAGTGGGTCTGATATCTGTATAATACAGTACAGAACACTATATAGAGTTCTGTACTGTATTTTACTTACACTGAACAGATCTATGCTTTTAGCATAGATCTGTTCAGCACCATGGACAGCAGGACGCCTGAGAAGGCGTCCTGTTGCCATGGGAACCTTCCCCGTCTGCCACAACTTCGCAGACGGGGAAAGGTGAGCACTGGGGGCTGTCGGGTTGGCTCTCTCTTTCTCCATCGGGGGGCTGCAAAGGCACAGCAGCCCCCTGATGGGAGAGGGAGGGAGCTCCCTGACCGATGACAGATAACCTTTTCCATACCGCGGTCCGTACGGACCGCGGTATGGAAAGGGTTAAATGGCTGACATCTGCACAGATGTCAGCCGTTTATACCAGGGTGTCAGCAATGTGCTGACACCCTGGTATAACCACTAGAAGCCAACGATCATTCAAGGGGAGGCGGGCGGGGGATCGCGATCCCGCCTGATGCACCGCCCGCCTCCCGCACCGCCCGCACCGCCTGCGACACCCCCTGCGACACATAAATTATGCAGGGGTGCAGGGGGGTGCAAATCAGCATTTTGGGCATTTTAAAAGTTTCTGATCCCCGCGGCCAGGGACCGCAGGGATCAGAAACTGCAGAAATCGCAGCAAACCGCAGGTCTGAATTGACCCCCCCTGGCGTTGTGACAGGATGCCGGCTGAATGATTTCAGCCGGCATCCCGTTGCGATTAACCCCCGCGGCGCCGGAATGTCTATTTAAAGTTAGGACGTACCGGTACGCCCTGAGTCCTTAAGGACTCAGGAAATAGGGCGTACCGATACGCCCTGCGTCCTTAAGGGGTTAAAAACTGCCCCTTAGGGATGCCCCTTTTTAGAGGGGTGGGATGAAAGCTATCCCAACGTAGAAGACTATTAGTGGAAGTCTTCTTCCTAAAGAGGGTCGTTTTAATGTAGTTATGTTCATCTCTTTCTAGACAAACATCCAGGAAATTGATGGTGTTACGGTTTATTTCTGAGGTAAAAAATAATCCAATATGGTTAGAATTAAGTGTGTCCATAAATTGTTGAAAGTCACTGGCTGTCCCTGACCAAAGAAGTAAAATATCATCTATGAACCTGGACCAGAGTGTGATGAATCTGGTCCAGGGTAACATAGATTCAGAGAATACAACTGTGTCCTCCCACCAGCCCAGGAGCAGATTTGCATAAGTTGGTGCACAGGGGCTACCCATTGCGGTGCCCCTGAGCTGGTGGTAGAAGCGATCTTCAAATACGAAATTGTTGTGTGTCAAGACAAAATTGAGACGTTTAAGGGTAAATTGGTTGTGTTGGTACAAGTCTGTCGATCTAGAATCTAAAAAATATTTGACTGCTGACAAACCCTTGTTATGAGCAATTGAGGTGTAGAGCACTTCTACGTCTATTGAGGCGAACCAGCTGTCAGGTTCTATGCAACTCTTTGCAGTAGGTCCTTCGTGTCCTGTAAATATGAAGGGAGTGTGGAAACAAAGGGACGTAGAACTTTATCAATGTACACACCAGCATGATGGGTTAGGCTCTCAATCCCCGAAACTATGGGGCATCCTTTTAGGGGACTAGTCCCCTTATGTTTTTCTGGGAGCCCATAGAAAGTTGCTATTTTTGGGGTGGTGGATAACAGATATTCATATTCTTTCCGGTCTATACATCTATTTTCTAAACCCTCCTGTAAAATCTGAGATAGCTCGGCCAGAAATTTGTCAGTTGGGTCACCCCTAAGGGCTGCTATTATTTCAGTCCAAAAAGTGTTTTTTTTTAATGTGCACCACTGTTACACCAGATATGAGTTGCACTGTTGTGACACTGTGCCCTGGCAGGCCCTGAAACGCACACGCGTGCAGGAAAATGACAGATATTATTTCAGTCCAAAAAGTTAGTTTTCTTTAAAATGTGCACCACTGTTACACCAGATATGAGTTGCACTGGTGTGACACTGTGCCCTGGCAGGCCCTGAAACGCACACGTGTGAAGGAAAATGACTGATATTATTTCACAGTAAAAAAAAAAGTTGTTTTTTTTAAATGCAAGTTATTGTGACACCAGATATGAGTGGTGGCACTGGGCAAGTGGGCACAGTATACGCTGTGAGACTGACACACACGCTGGCAGGCAGGCAACTGCAATTAGATTGCACAGGAAAAAAATAAATAAAAAGCAGTTTGATGTTCTAGCCTTAAATGCAAGCTATTGTGACACCAGATATGAGTGGTGGCACTGGACAAGTGGCACAGTATATGCTGTGAGCCTGACACACAAGCTGGCAGGCAGGCAAATGCAATTAGATTACACAAAAAAAGAAAAGAAAAAAAAAGCAGACTGATGTTCTAGCCCTAAAAAGGGATTTCTGGGGTGCTGTCCTTACAGCAGATCAGATGAGTCCTTCAGGACTGTAGTGGACACTGAATACACTAGCCTAGCTATCGATTTCCCCTATTAAAATCAGCAGCAGCTACACTGTCCCTCCTCTCACTAAGAATGCAGCTTCCGAATGAATCTAAAATGGATGCTGTCCAGGAGGTGGGAGGGTCTGGGAGGGAGGGTCTGCTGCTGATTGGCTGGAATGTGTCTGCTGACTGTGAGGTACAAGTTTACTCAATGATGATGAATAGGGGCGGACCGAACATCGCATATGTTCGCCCGCCGCGGAGAACGCGAACAAGCTATGTTCGCCGGGAACTATTCGCCGGCGAACTATTCGGGACACCCCCTCTCCAATGTCTACGCACCAATTCAACAGCACAGAATTTTAAACCAGTGGGATTTTTTTGGTGGACTTTTTTAAAATGAGCTGAAACACTGTGAGTCTCCAAAACTTTCTTAATGTTTCGGACATGTTCAGCAATACGCGTTTTTAGTTTTCTTAAGGTACGTTGAATATATTGTGTTTTACAGGGGCACTCTAACAAGTAGATAACCCCCGCTGTTTCACATGAAAGGTTCTTTTTATCTTACACTCCTTCTGTTTTGATGTTGATATCACCGTACTCTTATTGGTATTTCTTTTGTCTTCTTCCTTGGCCCTGTTTTTGCATCCCACACAAAATCCGCACCATGTGAACACATCCCGATGAGTGCGGAATCCCGTTTCTTTATTAGAGCATCCATGTACTTTTTTGTTCCTAACTGTTGGGGCTCGTTTAAATACAATTGTGGGTTTATTTGGAATTAACTCCCCTATTACACCAGCCTGTATGTCATAAGTGCAGGTTGCGTAGTTCGTGGAAAAAAAAATTTTGAATAATTTTTCACATTTAAAAAAAAAAATATTTTTCTATTTTTTTTTTATACTGTCCATGCGAATAGTATGTGGGTATTGTACTGGAAATGTATTGGTTTTAGGGTATTATTATATGTGATATTTTTGTAAAGTGATGTTTTTTAAGTATTCCTGATATAATATATGTTACCTCCCTCCGGATGTTACGGGGGTGGTGTGCTGTCCCGGAGCAATCATGGAAGGATATATAACACCTTCAATCTAATATACCCTTTTATGGATAGATTTAAACTTGGCCTGATACAGCAGAAAATAATTATTTATGGAATTGCTAAGTTGGGAATTGTATTCAACCCAGAACAAAAACTGTGCTTGGGGAGACACTAAATAACTTTGCCAGGCACAGCAGTAACCACAGATTTAGCTGAATATGAATTGTAGGCCAATTATTTAGGCGGTGGATGACAGGTATACGTTTACGGACAGAATTAGACTTGGAGATGCACGGTAGCGTTTGAAGTTATTGAGAATGACCCTATCCGCACCTTCAATCTAATATACCCTTTTATGGATAGATTTAAACTTGGCCTGATACAGCAGAAAATAATTATTTATGGAATTGCTAAGTTGGGAATTGTATTCAACCCAGAACAAAAACGGTGCTTTGGCAGACACTAAATAACTTTGCCAGGCACAGCAGTAACCACACAGTTAGCTGAATATAAATTGTAGGCCTATTATTTAGGCGCTGGATGACAGGTATACGTCTACGGACAGAATTAGACTTGGAAATGCACGGTAGCGTGTGAAGTTATTGATCATGACCCTATCAGCACCTTCAATCTAATATACCCTTTTATGGATAGATTTAAACTTGGCCGGATACAGCAGAAAACAATTATTTAGGGAATTGCTAAGTTGGGAATTGTATTCAACCCAGAACAAAAACTGTGCTTTGGCAGACACTAAATAACTTTGCCAGGCACAGCAGTAACCACAGATTTAGCTGAGTATAAATTGGAGGCCTAGTATTTTGGCGGTGGATGACAGGTATACGTTTACGGACAGAATTAGACTTGGTGATGCATGGAAGCGTTTGAAGTTATTGAGAATGACCCTATCCGCACCTTCAATCTAATATACCCTTTTATGGATAGATTTAAGCTTGGCCTGATACAGCAGAAAACAATTATTTAGGGAATTGCTAAGTTGGGAATTGTATTCAACCCAGAACAAAAACTGCGCTTTGGCAGACAGCAGACAGTATTACAATTGGCTAGCCACAGCTGAAACAACAGATTTAGGCCCCTGCTGTAGTATATACTTAAAAAAAAAAAAACACTATTGATGGTTAAAAATGGACTTGGTGGCAGCTTGTGCTGGCGCACCACAAGACACAAAATTGCCGTCGATCACCCCAGAAAAAAGTGACTGAAAAACGCTCTGGGCAGCCTTAAAACAGTGAGCAATTGAATTGCAGAGGTTGTATGATACACAGCTGTACATCAATCACTTCAGTAAGTAGATCCCTGCCTAATCTCGCCCTAACAGCAGCAGCTGCATCCTATCCCTACACTGATCAGAGCAGAGTGACGTGCGGCGCTACGTGACTCCAGCTTAAATAGAGGCTGGGTCACATGCTGCACTGGCCAATCACAGCCATGCCAATAGTAGGCATGGCTGTGATGTCCTCTTGGGGCAAGTAGTATGACGCTTGTTGATTGGCTGCTTTGCAGCCTTTCAAAAAGCGCCAAGAAAGCGCCGAACACCGAACCCGGACTTTTACGAAAATGTTCGGGTCCGTGTCACGAACACCCCAAAATTCGGTACGAACCTGAACTATACAGTTCGGGTTTGCTCATCTCTACCCCTGACCAATGCAGTTACTGGGAAGGTCCACATGGACAAGTACATTCTGTGAGGAACGCTACATTTCCCTGACTGCACACTGGGTGAACGTTGTGAAGGCCGGGATCAAATTGTACCCTGGGATGGCACAGGTGCTACCGACGCCAAGGATTGCGGGCCCTAATTCCAACAGGGTTCCTGCCACCACCTACGTTAGTGGCTCCAACCCACACTTCTCCTCCTCCGCCTCCTCCTCCACTTCCACCTCAGAATTATCCTCTTGCAGCACCAGTCAGCCATCAGTCGGTAGCTGGAAGCAGTGTGGCACTGCAGTGGGGAAGCGTCAACAGGCCGTGCTGAAGCTGATCAGCTTAGGTGACAAACAGCACACTGCTGCAAAGCTGTGGCAGGGTATAAGAGACCAGACTGAGCTGTGGCTCTCGCCGCTCAACCTAGAACCAGGTATGATTTTGTCTGATAATGGCCGTAACTTGGTGGCGGCTTTGGAGCTCGGCAAGCTCACATGCATCACATGCCTAGCCCACGTCTTAAACTTAATGGTTCAGCGGTTTCTCAAAACCTACCCCAAACTGCCTGAGCTACTGGTGAAGGTGCGCCGCGTGTGTGCACATTTCCACAAGTCATCGACAGCTTCAGCCGGTCTGTCAACGCTGCAACAGCGCTGGAAATTGACAGCTCACCGGCTGTTGAGAGACGTAAGCACGTTCCACATGTTGGCCAGGCTTTGTGAGTAGCAGAGGGCAGTAGTGGAATACCAGCTGCAACATGGCCGTTGCCTTTCCAGTCAGTTTCCGCTATTCACAAGCCAGAAGTGGGCATGGATGTCTGACCTTTATGAGGTTTCAAGAAAATTTGAGGAATCAACACAGATGGTGTGCGGCGATAACGCTATTGTCAGCGTAACCATCCCTCTTCGGTGTCTACTCAAACGCTCGCTACTCACAATTAAGGACGACGCTTTGCATGTGAAAGTGGTGGAAAAGGGGGAAAGCATTACACAGGGTGACCAGACCACCCTCAGTTCGTCTTCTCAGCGCGAATTGGACGATGAAGAGGAAGCGGAGGAGTCTATCTGTTCTGTGTGGGTGGGCAGAAGAGGAGGAAGAGGATGAGGAGATTGAGAGTGATCCTCCTGATGACGACAGCAAAGTCTTGCCTGTTGGTACTTTGGCACACATGGTTGACTTCATGTTAGGTTGCCTTTCCCGCGACCCGCGCGTTTGTACGCATTTTAGACAACACGGATTACTGGTTGTTCACCCTTCTCGACCCCCGCTACAAAGAGAACTTCTCATCTCTCATTCCTCCAGTGGAGAGAACAAGAAAAACAGTGCAATACCAGAAGGTCCTTGTTGAAAAAGTGCTCAAAAAATTTCCATCTGACAACGCTGGAAGCAGAGTCTGTAGTTCCTTGGCCAACCGAGGAGGGGAGACAAGGGGAACACCCAGCAGTTCCATCAGAGGAAGGGCAACACTCTCCAAAGCCTGGTACACTTTCATGACACCCCGCCAGCACCCTCACCCTGATGCACGGCCTACTGTGACAAGGAGGGAACATTTTTGGAAGATGGTGAAGGAGTACATAGCAAACCGTGTCAACATCCTCAATGATCCCTCAGTGCCTTAACAACTACTCGGTGTCCAAGCTAGACACGTAGCACAAACTGGTGCTCTACGCCTTGGAGGTGCTGGCCCGCCCTGCCGCCAGCATTTTGTCTGAGCGGGTATTTAGCGCTGGTGGTATTATAACAGATAAGCGTATCCGCCTGTCAAATGAAAATGCTAACAGGTTGACTCTTATAAAAATGAACAAGGCCTGGATTCACCATGACTTCTCGACTCCACCAGAGGAAAGCGGCTGAACATAACACTTTAAATGTGTTGTTTATAATATACTGAATACACTGTATTCCCATGCGCCCCTTCTACCACAAACAAGGGTACCGTATATGGTTAAATCTTACAGGGTCAGCTCACTAGCAGGCCAGCACCTAAAATCTTTTACAGGGTCCGCTCACCAGCAGGCCCTCGCATATAATTTTTTAGAGGGTCAGCTCACCAGCAGGCCTTCACCTAAAATCTTTTACAGGGTCAGCTCACCTGCAGGCCCGCACCAAAAATCTTTTACAGGGTCAGCTCACCTGCAGGCCCTTGCATATAATTTTTCAGAGGGTCACCTCACCGGCAGGCCTTCACCTACAATCTTTCACAGGGTCAGCTCAACTGCAGGCCCGCACCTAAAATCTTTTACAGGGGCAGCTCACCTGCAGGCCCTCACATATAATTTTTTAGAGGGTCAGCTCACCAGCAGGCGATCAATCATAAATTTTGAAGGGTGTATGATGCCCTCCTTTATGTGTAATAAATGGTGTATTGGAGCACCGCATCCTAGTAATTTCCTAGTAATTTTTGGCAGCCCTTAGTACATAGGCTTTATGAGTGTAGAAGTCCCACTACTTGAGCAATTGTACCACAATGTGAATGAGGCCCTCTTTTATGTGATATACAGGTTGTATCGGAGTGCCTTTTCCTTACAATTTTTGGCAGCACTTGCACTTTATATAAAAGTAAATATACAGAAAAGAATGTTTCCTAACAATTTTTCCTCCGTCTAAAATCGATTTTTATCTTCGGTTTGGTGCTTATTATTGTCAGTCTGTTACAGTGACGTACTACTTGGACAACATCATTCCCAGCAGCGACCTGGGAGTCCAAGATGCATCCAGACATCCACCCCATGCTGTTCCCGAACCATTTCAGTGGTGTTTCCATCAATTTCATAACTTTTCGTATGAACAAGACACCCACCCCTCTTCAGAGCAGGGGTTGCCTGGTTTAATGCTCGGATTCTCCCATTGACTTCCATTGTGCTCGGGTGCTCGGTAGAGCACCTGGGCATCCTGAGGTGTTTGGTCCGAGCCCACGAGCACCCGAGCACTATGGTGCTTGATCAACACTAATCTGCAATCATTTGACTATTTACTTACAAGTCAAATATATTTCTGAACATTACAGAGAAGATATTTCACATGCATTAGAGGAGTAATATGACATAATAGTATAAGGTACTGAGAAGGAAAGTAGAATACTGTCCTTCTAAAAAAGGGTGCACACTTGACCCAGGGGATATTTAATGCAGGCAATAAATAGTGTTTGTACTTTAAATTACTTATCACTGCATAGACACAATTTGATGAAATAGGCTAACAGAAATAATGTGATACATAAACACAAAAGAACAGAAATATAGACTTTTAGTCATCATTCTATAACTGATATTTTCAGTATGACAAATTGTATAAACTGTGTGGACAGAGGTTTTACCAGCGCCAGAATAAAGTAGCTCAAGGGGATCTGTTCATCAGTACAACAGTAAGGCCTTGAACGCCTTCTGCCTACTCAAATGTCTGTTTTATTAATGTGATTTTCTGCTTGTACAAGTGCTTTATTATTAAGCCCATGTGCACAATAAACATCACAAATCTCTGCACAGTAAATACTTTATTGAAGTCATAGCTTACCCAAAACAACCATGAAGAATGAGTTTTTATTTTTTTATACATTTGTCATACCTTCAGTTTATAGTTGCTGCTACACTGTAGAGGATAACTCTTCAGGAGTAAATGCACATGTATTGAAACACGAACATTGATTGCAGGTGGGTAACACAGTAAAGCATTTATCTTTAGAGTGCTAGTTAATCAACTTGTCTTAAGTGAGGGTCGTGGAACATATGAAACAGGATAGTCCATGCTCAAATAAAGTTTACTAATGTGAAGATGTCTACTTTAAAGTAATATTTAGAGAGAGAGTAGAGAGTGAGGGTTAATCAGATCTTAGGGAATGGTTTATCCAAAGGATAAGAAGAACTCGAGGGGTGACCACAATATAATAAAATTGGTGTTAAAGAGAGGCTTAGAATAAGCTACTGTGTCTACACAGAAGTAAAAATGAGTAAAGAAGAAGTGATAAAAAAGCAATAAATAGTATATTAAAATATTGATCCAAAATATTGTTTACTCACTTCACTGGGTAGTGGTCTGCCGGATAAGCTCAAGACACCAGCAGAACCTCCTACCCCCCTAGCCAGAATCGCTTGTAGATTGACAGGTATTGATGGCAGCCAATTCACAGGTAGCTTCAAATCAATTCCTTTATTGTAAAATTCGGCTCAATGTGTTTTGGGGTACAAAGATGGGGACCCCTTCATCAGGAGCTTTACATATATAATAATGGTGTATACACATACCTTTAATATATATTGTTTTAGAATTGCTGCCAAAAAAAAGGGGGCATTGCTCAGGGCCAGGGCAGTGTGCGCTGTTACTCAGCTCCAGTGCCACGCTACGCTTGGCGTGTACTTCCGGTTTCTATGCGTTCCACTATGGGACGCATTTCCGGTTCCCTTGCGTTCCAGCCTGGAGAGATGCCATTGCTTCTGGTTTTGATTCTCTTGCGCTTCAGCCTGGAGAGCTGTGGTTGCTTCCAGTCCCTGCAATCACAACATGTTTGAGGGGCAATAATAAAACTATTTAACTGATGTCTTATTATTTGGCTTGAATTTCATGATTCAATATATACTGTCAGAACTATTGGGTATAGAAAGACTCTAATCTTTCTTTGGGGTTTTTATATTAAGCAATGTATGAGTAGATTGATTTTTATATCATCAATTTAAATAAGTGTGTTGTACTGTATATATAAGAGTGTGGTCCTTATAGATATATTCAGTTTTAAGGTTAGAAATGAGGTACAGATTCCTGTCATTTTTAGAATTTCTCTCAGTATAAAACACAAGTTAATTATTTCTTTCCTTGAGGTTCCTCTTGAATGGAGAAATGTGGACACAGGTGATCATAAACAAACCCTGTCTTTTCCCAAAACAATGACTTGAGTATGGTCATGTGTATCTTGATTTAATTAGGTCTGGTCAAAAGATTAAGGGATATGCGAGGTGTTTGACTAAACACAAAAGTCATTGTCTATTCAAGATCTCCTCAAGGTTTTGTCTGAAACCTTAGTTAAAATTTATCGCTAGTAAATGAATAAGAGAAAAAAAATAAGTGCCTCAATTTTTGTATAGAGTACTAGTGCCATCTAGTGTTAGGGTAACATAAAGATCTAGGGTGTATTTTCCCTAGAGGGAGGTTCTATTAATTATAAAGTGAGGTCATTAGTTAATGATAAAACTTGGCCAAGCCCTTTCTAAGATAGGATAAAAAGATGGTCTGGGTTGACAGAAGAGATCGCTCCCTCTCTAACTATCATCATCAAGGGACGATCATCAGGAAACCATCAAAAGGGAGAAGACCAGATCCAGCCCTGACCACCTTTTCAGTCATTGGAGGCAGCCATCTTAGAACCATTGAAACTGATTTCTGCTAGCTGACATTTTGGTATAGTATAACCTTACCTATATTTCATAGGATAATTAAGTAATATAATACATATCTATATATATATTCAATTAACCACACCTTGTGTATAGTATCTGTTTTGGAATAAGATTGGGGTGTACCTGCAGCATCATCCTGAAAATGAATCCAATACAGGGAGATTAAAAATATACTAGTGAAAACACTGTATTATCTCCAAGGAATTGAATTCAGTTCTAGACCGGTACGGTTGATTTTATATATATATATATATATATATATATATATATATATAAAAATATCTGTATAGATAAAAGATAAACCAAATTTGGGTTTAATCGGACATTTGTCGGCTGAGAGAAATCAAGTATTAAACTGATTTAAAATATAATTAAGGGGTATCATTATAAGAAGGCATAATTGTGTATATATATATTCTCAATTATTTTTGACTTTCTCACTATTTTGCATATCATTGACTGAATTGCAATTGTCAACAATTTTATTATATATTATTTTGTACTAAAATTTGTATTAATAAATTACATATATATTTTGTCTGTAACTGGGTTTTGTCTTCAATTCAACACAGATCACGAGCTTGTTTTAGCTTGATATTTATGATAATAAATTAGAATCTCCTTTATTATAGATTTTAATTTATTCACATAAATAATATAGACTGTCAATCGGAGACAGCATAAATATTCCGACAATACATATTCTCCTTACTAAATCAATCCTTATGGGACGTGGGGGGGTTATAGGATATAAAAATATATGTATAAACCTAGATGTACATAAAAAAATATACATACAGTGGATATAAAAAGTCTGCACACCCCTATTAAAATGTCAGGTTTCTGTGCTGTAAAAAAAATTAGACAAAGATAAATCATTTCAGAACTTTTTCCACCTTTAATGTGACCTATAAAGTGTACCACTCAATTGAAAAACAAACTGAAATCTTTTCGGTGGAGGGAAGAAAAAAAAAATATAATAATGTGGTTGCATAAGTGTGCACACCCTCTTGTCACTGGGGATGTAGCTGTGTTCAGAATTAAGCAATTACATTCAAATTCATGTTAAATATGAGTCAGCATACACCTGCCATTATTTAAAGTGCCTCTGATTAACCCCAAATAAAGTTCAGCTGCTCTAGTTGGTCTTTCCTGAAATTTTATTAGTCGCATCCCACAGCAAAAGCCATGGTCCACAGAGAGCTTCCAAAGCATCAGAGGGATCTCATTGTTAAAAAGTATCAGTCAGGAGAAGGGTACAAAAGAATTTCCAAGGCTTCAGATATACCATGGAACACAGTGAAGACAGTCATCATCAAGTGGAGAAAATATGGCACAACAGTGACATTACCAAGAACTGGACGTCCTTCCAAAAGACAAGAAGAAAACTGGTCTGGGAGGCTACCAAGAGGCCTACAGCAACATTAAAGGAGCTGCAGGAATATCTGGCAAGTACTGGCTGTGTGGTACATGTGACAACAATCTCCCGTATTCTTCATATGTCTGGGCTATGGGGTTAAGTGGCAAGATGAAAGCCTTTTCTTACGAAGAAAAACATCCAAGCCAGGCTACATTTTGCAAAAACACATCGGAAGGCTCCCAAAAACATGTGGGAAAGGCCTCATGCACACGACCGTTGTGTGCATCCGTGTCCGTTGTTCCGTTTTCCGTGATTTTCTGCGGACCCATTGACTTTCAATGGGTCCGTTGAAAACTCGGAAAATGCACCGTTGTTCATCCGCGTCCGTGATCCGTGTTTCCCTCCATCAAAAAAATATGACCTGTCCTATTTTTTGGACGGACAACGGTTCATGGACCCATTCAAGTCAATGGGTCCGTGAAAAAACACGGATGCACACAAGATTGTCATCCGTGATCCGTGTCCGTAGGCTACTTTCACACAGACGGATCCGCAGATCCGTCTGCATAAAAGCTTTTTCAGATCTGAGTTTTCACTTCGTGAAAACTCAGATCCGACAGTATATTCTAACACAGAGGTGTTCCCATAGTGATGGGGACGCTTCAAGTTAGAATATACTACGAACTGTGTACATGACTGCCCCCTGCTGGCTGGCAGCACCCGATCTCTTACAGGGGGCTGTGATCCGCACAATTAACCCCTCAGGTGCCGGACCTGAGGGGTTAATTGTGCGTATCATAGCCCCCTGTAAGAGATCAGGTGCTGCCAGGCAGGAGGGGGCAGACCCCCCTCCCTCCCCTGTATTACATTCATTGGTGGCCAGTGCGGCCCCCCTCCCTCCCCTGTATTAAATTCATTGGTGGCTAGTGCGGCCCCTTCCCTTCCTCCCCTGTATTACATTCATTGGTGGCCAGTGCAGCCCCCCTCCCTCCCCTGTATTACATTCATTGGTGGCCAGTGCGGCCACCCTCCCTCCCTCCCCTGTATTACATTCATTGGTGGCCAGTGCCGCCTCCCCTCTTCCCCCTTCCTAATTAAACCCCCCCCATCATTGGTGGCAGCTGGGACTCCGATCGGTAACCATGGCAACCAGGACGCTACTGCAGTCCTGGCTGCCATGGTTACTTAGCAATTTTAGAAGCATTATACTTACCTGTGCTGTCTGTGACCGGCCGGGCGCTCCTCCTACTGGTAAGTGACAGGTCTGTGCTATAAGCAATGCGCCGCACAGACCTTTTACTTACCAGGGAGGGGGGCCGCACTGGCCACCAATTAATTGAATACAGGGGAGGGAGGTGGGTCTGCCCCCTCCTGCCTGGCAGCACCTGATCTCTTACAGGGGGCTATGATACACAGGTGCGGGACCTGAGGTGTTAATTGTGCGGATCACAGCCCCCTGTAAGAGATCGGGTGCTGCCAGGCAGCAGGGGCAGTCATGTACATAGTTCTTAGTATATTCTAACTTGAAGCGTCCCCATCACCATGGGAACGCCTCCGTGTTAGAATATACTGTCGGATCTGAGATTTCACGATATAACTCAAATCTGATGGTATATTTTAACATAGAGGCGTTCCCATGGTGATGGGGACGCTTCAAGTTAAAATATACCATCGGATTGGAGAAAACTCTGATCCGATGGTATAATAGGGACTCCTGACTTTACATTGAAAGTCAATGGGGGACGGATCTGTTTGCAATTTCACCATATTGTGTCAACGTCAAACGGATCCATCCCCATTGACTTGCATTGTAAGTCAGGACGGATCCGTTTGGCTCCGCACGGCCAGTCAGACACTAAAACTACTTTTTCCTTCAGGGTCTAAAATTTGCCCCCATGAAAAAACTCAATAAATTTGAGATGTTCATAGGTGTTTAGAAATATATAAGACGACTATGTCTCAAAAAATACTATATTAGAAATAATAAGAATGAAGAAGAGATCCCCAGGGCTGAGTATATCCATACCTCCCTAAAAAGAAAATCTAAAAAATATCCACGCAATGAGATAGGTCCTGAATTGACCACGTTCAAAAAGTGTGTCGAAAATGATATAAGGAATTTGAAAGAGAACCCTAGATTTAAGAGGAAGAATCTAACAAATTGTGAAGTAAAAGCGATTAGGGAATTACAGGAGGAAAATAACATTATTATTCGGCCAGTCGATAAAGGCGGTTCTATTGTGATCCAGGATAAGGAGAGATATGATGCTTAATGTATACGCCAATTGTCTGACACGAGCACATATATACCTATGATAGGAAACCCAATTGAGATGTTTCAGAAAGAATTAAAGATGCTATGTGACAGAGGCGTAGAGAGAGGCATCTTGACTAATGATGAATATCTCTTTATCCTGAATGACACTCCAAGAACACCCATCTTTTATTGCCTCCCAAAGATTCATAAGGACAAAGTAGATCCCCCTGGGAGACCTATAATTTCGGGTATTGGGTCACTAACTGCCAATTTGTCCCAATATATTGACACATTACTTCAGCCCAAGGTTAAAATGACACCATCGTACACAAAAGATACGACCCAAATTATAAAGATAGTAGAAAACTTAGATGTCAAATCAAATTGGATAATGGGTACCTTGGATGTACAGTCTCTGTACACAGTAATTGATCATGAACAGGGGAAAGATGCAATAAGAGATATGCTCCTCAAAGATGGGGCTCTCCCTAATGCACAAATTGACTTTATCATCAATGGGATTGATTTTATCCTTAAACATAATTATTTTAATTTTAATGGTCAATTTTACCTACAGACCAGGGGTACTGCCATGGGCACCAGGTTTGCCCCCAGTTACGCCAATTTATTTATGGCTTACTGGGAGGAGTCCATCATCACTCCCAGACTGGGGACAGACCTGGTGCTCTGGCAGAGATATATTGACGATATATTCTTTGTCTGGCAGACAGGCCAACAAAATCTGGATAAACTTTTAATGGATATTAATAATAATAATAATAATTTTAACTTAAAATTTACCTCCATGACTAGCCAAATGAAAATTGAGTTTTTAGATTTACAGATTCAGATAGAGGATACAAAAATGAAATGTAGTACTTTTGTTAAACCAACAGCTCGTAATAGTTTCATACTGTATAATAGTTGTCATCTTCCAAAATGGCTCCTCAATATTCCTCAAGGACAGTTTAGAAGGATAAAAAGAAATTGTACAACAGATCAACAATTTGAGGAGGAAGCAACCAAAATGAAACAACAATTCCTAGTAAAGAAGTACCCTCTAAAAGTGCTAGATGAAACTATTGATAAGGTCCGTAATATGGACAGGAGCTCTTTCTTTGATGACAATACTTTACTCCAAAAAGGGAAAGGGGATGAACAGATTAGGATGATCTTGCCATATAATGAGCAATATGGAAAGATTCGCAAGATCATCAAGAAATACTGGCATATGGTCCGGAAGGACAAAATCATTGGGAGCATGATGCCAGAATTTCCACTTGTATCATTCACAAAAGCTCCAAATTTGGGCCTTAAAATAGCGCCAACAGTTAAACCTAAAAAAGGAGCCCAAACGTTACAAAAATGGGCCGACAAAGGTTTTTTTAGGTGTGGACAATGTAATAATTGTAAATCAACATCCTTCCCTAAAAAAACAATGGAGATTGTCTCGACCTCAAACGGATTTAGACACAAGATTAAAGAGTTTTTGTCCTGTGATACAAGTGACGTTATATATGTCATTGAATGTCCGTGTAAATTACAATATATCGGGAGAACAAAGAGATTACTTAAGAAAAGGATAGCGGAACATATTAGTAAAATCAAAAAGGGCTTCGAAAATCACTCCCTCTCAAGCCATTTTAAAGATGTACATCATCAGGATCCCTCAGGCCTTAAGTTTGCAGCCCTTGAAAAGATACAGAGAGATTGGAGAGGAGGTGATTACATAGCCAAGATGTCAAGAGCAGAAACTCAAAATTTTTTTGAATTTGACACATTACTCCCAATGGGATTAAATTCTGAATTTGAATTGTTTGGCTTTCTATAGGGGAGAGCGCCATCGGCCGACTAGTGACCGTACCATATTTAAGGTGGCCGGTCCCTCTCTGCCGCTGACGCTCCCCCCAATATACTACAATAAGATCTGAATTTGAAATAGAACGCCATTACAAGAGGTTTGTTTATATATAAGTATGAAATGTAACTTAGGACTACCTATTAGGAACCTGACATGGAGATTTTATGTTTTTTATAAATATTTTTTATAACTTTTTTATATTAAATGGTTTTAGTTAACCAGTTTTTCCTTAAACATGAGTAAGGAAATACCAATCTTCATACATTCACTATTATATATTTTACATGTTTTTATGGGATATTTGCGTGTATTTTTTGGGAATTTGATGTTATTTATGCATTATATAACATGTTTTACTGTATTTTAGAAAAAACGCATTGAAAACGCATCAAAACCGCATATGCGTTTTTTGGAGACCATGCGTTTTTTTTTTGTTTGTTTTTTTTTGCAAAATCTCCAGCTTATTGTAATAAAGCTATATAACATAGCCTGACACGATGGTGACCTATTATTTGATATTTATATATATTTTTATAGATATGTATATGAGGGATCTACACAGTTATGAAATCTGGATCGTTTTAAATATAAATGCAACAAAGACGCATCAATACCGCATAAGCGGTTTCTTTATATTTGGTGTATCTTTGATATATACAATCCATATCTAATGAAAATTATGGAAAGGAGTATAGAGGATATTTTGGTGTATCTAATATTGATTTATTTGAAGAGATCCCAATATTGAGATCCACCACAGATTTTGAGGAGAACCCGAGCCATTTCAGAATTTGAGGAATACTTGGCTCATTTCCAAGTTGGATTGATTACTGAAGTCCTCTATAAAAGGAGAGACATTAGGGAGGGGAGGTCAACCACTGAGGAAGGGGCCACTAAGAGCCCCGAAACGCGTCTGGTACTGGACCCCCCGACTGGACCTAAGGACCACCAACCTTTGCAGCTTCGCCCCTTCTTGGAGAAAATAAATTGAAGGTGGAACGCATATCTGCAGAGCTGTGGACTACAAAGATACTACTGGCGCCAGTAAGTGAGGAACTTTGATTGTTCAATTGAAAAACAGCTTGTTGAAAACTCTCTATGAAACCTACTAGGAGTTATCAAAGACTATTCCATTGTGAAGTTGTGGCTCACACGTACAAGCGGAGATCATACCCTGACTATTACGCGGGACGCCGCGGATTGCTGATCTGAGCCGCCTAAGTACATTTATTATGTGAGTAGACTATAATACAACTGACAAATTATCCATTTGGAAATTAACGCTGTTACTTTGAACTGTGCGAATATTTGAATTCAGGACTATTAGTCTCTGTAAAAGATCTCAGGATATCGGATCGACTATTTCATCCGTCCTTTTTGTATATGGCACACTTCTGATATTGGACTGAACATTCGGATAGTTTTGGACTGTTTTCATCCTCCACATATGCGGATTATTGGTCATATGCGAATTACTGATCATATCTGACTTTTATATATATCAAATAGGTCCTTTTACCATTGTGTTACAGTGATTATATTTATATTTTAGATACCATTATTGATGTGTATGAATGTGTGTTAGAATATGTGTTTTTAATATTATAATAATTGATTCTAATTAATAAAGCACCACGGCTACTAGATATAGTGAGTGCCCAGCCCTTTTCTTTTGTATAACTTTTTCCTTCATGTCCGTGAATCCTCCAAAAATCAAGGAAGACCCACAGAAGAAAAAACGGACACGGATCACGGAACTACGGAACCCATTTTTGCGGACCGCAAAAAAAACGGTAGTGTGCATGAGGCCTAAAGGTGTTATGGTCTGATGAAACCAAGGTTGAACTTTTTGGCCATACTTCCAAAAGACATGTTTGGCTCAAAAACAACACTGCACATCACCAAAAGAACACCATACCCACAGTAAAGCATGGTGGTGGCAGCATCATTCTTTGGGGTTGTTTTTCTTCAGCTAGAACTGGGGCCTTAGTTAAGCTAGAGGGAATTATTAACAGTTCCAAATACCAGTCAATATTGGCACAAAACCTTCAGGCTTCTGCTAGAAAGCATGACAACGACCCAAAGCATACATCCAAATCAACAAAGGAATTGCTTCACCAGAAGATTAAAGTTTTGGAAAACTGCTGGTGTTAAACTGGACGTTTTTTTTTCTGTGGTGCAAAGTGTGCAGGATTTAAAGGGCCAGAAGCCAGTGAGAGAGACTGACCTGTGGAAGTTTTTTTTTAGTCAAAATGGTGACCTGGATGAAAGATGGTCTGGTGTGGTGGAAAGTTTGCATACCGGAGGTGATGTCCTCTGGGGGGAGTGGCCCGGTTTGGCGGAAAACCGAGGCCACAGAGAAAGTATTAAAGCAGCTGGTGCAGGAAACAAATGCCTTGTTGAGGAAGCCAAGTACTGCACTTGGAGAGGCTGCTCTAAACTTGCCGAAGAATGGAGGGCTGGAGAACAATATGTATGCCGTTGCCAAGGGCAACCGACGGGAAGAGAGTGAGATGGAGAGCGGTGCGACTCTCAGGAGTTCCGGTATTTCCTGGCAATTGGTACAAGAGTCCTATAGTGTGCGGCTGGAGTGACCGTCCGGAAGGAGACTGGAGTCGAGGTGTTTCTGATGGCAACGACTGCACTGAGGAGCCTGTGTGTGTTCAGGTGACCTGGAACCAAGGTCTGGAGGCTCCCAACATCCTGGAAAAGGAAGGTGACTGCTATGGAGACGTGCGTACAGCACTTGGGAGCGCCAAACCCGTGACTGCTGTGGGTAAGAGCGTTCCAGTTGTTTCTTATGCAGCAATTAAGGTGACAGGCAGCAGGGCTCTGGAGGTTGGGCATGTTGCTGACCAGTGCCCTAATGCCTCAGAAGCGCTGTGCTGTGGTATGAGCCCTCAGCAGTTGCTAGCTGCCGAGCCAGTCGGTGTAAAAACACCAGGACTAGAGACTGCTACACAATTGTGTGACCTTGTGGAGAAGGGCAGTCCAGTCCAGGCGTTGTTGGACGCAGGGAGCCAGGTGGTCCTGGTACCTGCCAGCCGGGTGGCTGAGACCTATGTGCGGGACTTTCATGGAGTTAGCATGAACTGTCCGGTTGCTCTCCCTGCGTGTGAGACTCCAGTGCAATCTGAGACTTGTGAACTTAGTGATGCAGTTTCACATATACATAATGTGTTATTGGGCCGTGATATCGGTTTGTTGCTGTGAAGTAAGGTAGACACTTCTGCAGATAGTGACGAAACTCCTGCAGAACCTGTCCCTTTAAGTGAGGATCTAAGGGAGCTGCACTTTGACCTGCATGGGGAAAGAATATTGACCATTGGAAACAATGGTGCTGGTCAAGTGCAAAGTGATGGTGACAAGAGTGCGGAAATGCATAAGGAAAATGTGATGTCATATGAAATATGTGGTGACAGTGATATATCTTTTCCGTTGCAGGTTGTGGTCAGGGGAGAAGCGCCCCCTGGTGGTAAAAATGTAAATGATGATGAAACTTTATTTTCTGCATCTGCTATGTTTCATGAAGCGCTATATGACTTAATCAAAAAGTTTGAAGACATGCATATAAGTAGTGTGGAGCAAAGCCCAGCTCCAGCTCAGTGTTTGAAGGTGCAGGAAAATATAATGGGGTTAGAGGGTTTACCGCACGTACCAGAGGTGGAAATGCAGTCTCCACAATGTTGGTTGGTTACTAAGGAAGTGTCCCAGGTGGGGATTAGCTCATTGGTGCCCCTAGAGGTCAGAATTAATAATGACACGAGCGGTATAGGTGACGTATGTGTTGTGACCGATAGCAACCGAGAGAGTGAAGCTACCATGTCAAGGTCCTGCGAAATAAAGGTGGTTACTAGTAGCGACCAGACAGTTATATCTGACGAGATGAGAATTAAGTTGGGTGATGTCAGCCTAGGGTCTGAATCCCATATCCAGACAGTTGTAGATGACCTGACACGACAGTACAGCTGCAAACAGGAGTATGATCTCTCTCTCTCCTCACGCTCCCTAGAAACGTTAGAGACTGGACTAGCTGTCTTCACAGAGCAACTGAAGAAGGTTTCAGAAAGGGCAAAGAAGGAGAGCCAGAAAGAGAATGGTGATACTCCTACATCTGCTGCAGCAGAGCCGAGCAAGGAGCAGCTAGAACCGGAGGCCCAAAAGCAGGGCACTTCCCACAAGCTTGTGCAAAAAGCTGAAAAGAAACTGCTGAAAAACATGGAGTTGGTGGTTCAGCGCCTGGAGAAACAGGGTGTGACATACAAAAAGGTGTAGAAAACCAAGTACAAACTTCAGCGAGAATTGGATGATCTGATGGTGGACCTGGACCACCAGAAGCAAGTTATGTCTAATCTAACGAAGAAACAGGAGAAGTGTGACTGGCTCCTAGCTGAAGAGAAATACATCTCGACTCGATATGGTGAAAAACGTGACCAAACAGAGACTGATGCTTGGGAAAAGGAGACCAAGGCCCTGGAAGAAGCGCTTGAGGAGCATGCTGAATTGGAGAGGCTGAACAAGCAACTCAGAGCAGAGACGGAAAATCTCATGAGCTTAAAAGATGAGTTGGAAAAATCTAAGGGTGCTCTCGAGCAGCAGGTGGAAGGTGAGAAACCTGAAGAGGAGAGTTCTCTGAAGGACGTTAAGAAGCCAGAGCCTGTTAAAAATGGGACTGGAGATGGTGGCACTGTGGTGCTGGCTGTGGCAGAGAAGATGGAAGATGCTTCTGCTGAACCAGTTATTGGGGCTGATGTGGATGCCGAAGACCACAAACCTGTGGTAGCGTGTAGCCCAGGCCTGGAAGACGTCCCCTCTGCATACAAGGCCTTCCAAATAGCCAGCAGCCTGCTGGGGAAGAAGTACGAGGAGGTGAACGATCAGTTTTTGGATCCGGGCTATTACGATGGGCTGTATCTCCTGACTCCTCCACAAAAGGAGAACAGTGTCCTCGGTGAGCCTCTGGAGAAAATGACAGAAGACGAGGAGTCTGCTGAAGACCCTGGTGCCTCCTGACTCGATGAGAAAGAGGGGGAGGGGTTAACAGGGCAAGTGTATGGTGCCATGTCAGAGAAGGATGAGAAGGCGGTCAAAGAGACTGGAGACTTCGAGAAGACAAAGGCTGAAAAAGTTAAGGCCAATGTGTTGGTTGACGTGAAGTCCCCAGGTGCTACAGAGACCAAAGTTAAGCCAAAGGGAGCCGCGGCCAAAGTGGAAAAAGCCGCTAAAGAAGCAGAGGTCTCTGAAACTGCCATAGTAGCTGGGGTAACTACTGCTGGAAAGAAGGAAGAAGTGACCCAGATGCACGTAAAAGAAGCGAGTAGGGGAAAGCATGCTCTGCTGAAGGAGCCCTGCAAAGCAAAGGAGAAAGTGTCGGGATATGACCATGACTGGGAACAGTTCAGGCAAGAGCTGCAGGAGTCCAAGAAAGGATGTGAGGCGCATGTACAGGAGCCAGAGGATCTAAAAAGAGAGAGAGATCAAAATATACGACAGCGCATCATTATCACTCGGGAAAGAGTAGAAAAAGAGTATCTGGCCATGAGATGGGCACATGAGGCCTTTAGGCAGTTTCGGTTAGGCAAGATGTTGGTTTTAGTGATAAACCAAGCTCTGCTGGCGTGGGTCTGGCAGAACAAAGGGAAGGTACGTGTCACCGAGGTTCCTGGCATCGGTGAAATAAGAACCAGTAATTTTCTGGGTCAGCGGCAGCTAGTGCTCGCTGACACTGGGTTACTTAGTGTCGCTGAAAAGTCAATCTGGGCCGGTTCTTATTGGGCCCAGCCAAAGAGCAGGGTGGGTGGCTGTTCCCCACGCCCAGGCCAGGTCGATACCCTCTCACCAGCCTCCCGTGGTTATGCAGGTGTTCAAATTATGTATTAAAAACACACATATAGAAAAAATAATGATATATATATATATATATATATATATATATATATATATATATATATATATATATATGCATAAAAAAAATCTGAATAAAACCATATATCTAAATTAAACCATGTATCTGAATTAAACCACATACAATATGTTAGGCTCATAAAAAAAATATATGCAAAAGGATATACATTACATTTTAAAAATACAATGAAAAAATACAATAAAAAGAGTTTATATACATTTGAAGAGCATACAGAGAATGTATAATTACATCATGGAATAAATAGATAAATGTAAATAAATTCTTATACTCTATATTCAAGGGTATTTTAAAGCGATCCCTTATTATATAGGATAGAGATGGATAATAGATAGATAAATAAAATAAAATAGTAGTACTGCATATTCATATGTATATTGCATAAAAAAGTGAGAAAAATATTATATATACAGTATATATATGATTCAAAAATTATATATTAAAGAAAAAAAAGATTATATTTTTTAGTAAAATATATGTCGTAGATTCAAGGGTCTCTAGATATTAAAATAGTAATTATGATCCGAAACAAAAACAAAAAAAAAAATAGATCAGATGTTTTGATTATTGTGGTTCTCTTGTTTTAAAAGACAGTATAATCTATATAACTTAAGTCATAAAAGTTAAGACATAAAAGGTATATAGATGGAATCAGTTTGGATCATCAGTTGTTTCCGTATTCGAGAGATACATTTACACCAAATGGTGTGAGCGTATTTAGTTGGTAGATTACTTTAAAGTAAGACATTGTAAGTAGAGTTGAGCGAACACCTGGATGTTCGGGTTCGAGAAGTTAGGCCGAACTTCACGGAAATGTTCGGGTTCGGGATCCGAACCCGAACCGAACTTCGTCCCGAACCCGAACCCCATTGAAGTCAATGGGGACCCGAACTTTTGGGCACTAAAAAGGCTGTAAAACAGCCCAGGAAAGAGCTAGAGGGCTGCAAAAGGCAGCAACATGTAGGTAAATACCCTGCAAACAAATGTGGATAGGGAAATGAATTAAAATAAAAATTAAAAAAATGAAAATGAACCAATATCAATTGGACAGAGGTCCCATAGCAGAGAATCTGGCTTCACGTCAGCAGAGAATCAGTCTCTTCATGCCATAGCAAAGAATCTGGCTTCATGTCAGCACAGAATCAGTCTCTTCATGCCATAGCAGAGAATCTGGCTTCATGTCAGCACAGAATCAGTCTTCATGTCATAGCAGAGAATCAGGCTTCACGTCACCCACCACTGGAACAGGCCACTGTCACACATTTAGGCCCCGGCACCCAGACAGAGGAGAGCGGTCCCGTAACAGAGAATCTGGCCTTATGTCAGCGCAGAATCTGTCTTTATGTCATAGCAGAGAATTAGGCTTCACGTCACCAACCACTGGAACAGGCCACTGTCACACATTTAGGCCCAGGCACACAGGCAGAGGAGAGAGGTCGCGTAACAGAGAATCTGGCCTTATGTCAGCACAGAATCTGTCTTCATGTCATAGCAGAGAATCAGGCTTCACGTCACCCACCACTGGAACAGGCCACTGTCACACATTTAGGCCCCGGCACCCAGACAGAGGAGAGCGGTCCCGTAACAGAGAATCTGGCCTTATGTCAGCGCAGAATCTGTCTTCATGTCATAGCAGAGAATCAGGCTTCACGTCACCCACCACTGGAACAGGCCACTGTCACACATTTAGGCCCCGGCACCCAGACAGAGGAGAGCGGTCCCGTAACAGAGAATCTGGCCTTATGTCAGCGCAGAATCTGTCTTTATGTCATAGCAGAGAATTAGGCTTCACGTCACCAACCACTGGAACAGGCCACTGTCACACATTTAGGCCCAGGCACACAGGCAGAGGAGAGAGGTCGCGTAACAGAGAATCTGGCCTTATGTCAGCACAGAATCTGTCTTCATGTCATAGCAGAGAATCAGGCTTCACGTCACCCACCACTGGAACAGGCCACTGTCACACATTTAGGCCCCGGCACCCAGACAGAGGAGAGCGGTCCCGTAACAGAGAATCTGGCCTTATGTCAGCGCAGAATCTGTCTTCATGTCATAGCAGAGAATCAGGCTTCACGTCACCCACCACTGGAACAGGCCACTGTCACACATTTAGGCCCCGGCACCCAGACAGAGGAGAGCGGTCCCGTAACAGAGAATCTGGCCTTATGTCAGCGCAGAATCTGTCTTCATGTCATAGCAGAGAATCAGGCTTCACGTCACCCACCACTGGAACAGGCCACTGTTACATATTTAGGCCCAGGCACCCAGGCAGAGGAGAGAGGTCGCGTAACAGAGAATCTGGCTTCATGTCAGCACAGAATAAGTCTTCATGTCATAGCAGAGAATCAGGCTTCACGTCACCCACCACTGGAACAGGCCACTGTCACACATTTAGGCCCAGGCACCCAGGCAGAGGAGAGAGGTCGCGTAACAGAGAATCTGGCCTTATGTCAGCACAGAATCTGTCTTCATGTCATAGCAGAGAATCAGGCTTCAAGTCACCCACCACTGGAACAGGCCACTGTCACACATTTAGGCCCCGGCACCCAGACAGAGGAGAGCTGTCCCGTAACAGAGAATCTGGCCTTATGTCAGCGCAGAATCTGTCTTCATGTCATAGCAGAGAATCAGGCTTCACGTCACCCACCACTGGAACAGGCCACTGTCACACATTTAGGCCCAGGCACCCAGGCAGAGGAGAGAGGTCGCGTAACAGAGAATCTGGCCTTATGTCAGCACAGAATCTGTCTTCGTGTCATAGCAGAGAATCAGGCTTCACGTCACCCACCACTGGAACAGGCCACTGTCACACATTTAGGCCCCGGCACCCAGACAGAGGAGAGCGGTCCCGTAACAGAGAATCTGGCCTTATGTCAGCGCAGAATCTGTCTTCATGTCATAGCAGAGAATCAGGCTTCACGTCACCCACCACTGGAACAGGCCACTGTCACATATTTAGGCCCAGGCACCCAGGGAGAGGAGAGAGGTCGCGTAACAGAGAATCTGGCTTCATGTCAGCACAGAATAAGTCTTCATGTCATAGCAGAGAATCAGGCTTCACGTCACCCACCACTGGAACAGGCCACCGTCACACATTTAGGCCCAGGCACCCAGGCAGAGGAGAGAGGTCGCGTAACAGAGAATCTGGCCTTATGTCAGCACAGAATCTGTCTTCATGTCATAGCAGAGAATCAGGCTTCAAGTCACCCACCACTGGAACAGGCCACTGTCACACATTTAGGCCCGGCACCCAGACAGAGGAGAGCTGTCCCGTAAGAGAGAATCTGGCCTTATGTCAGCGCAGAATCTGTCTTCATGTCATAGCAGAGAATCAGGCTTCACAACACCCACCACTGGAACAGGCCACTGTCACATATTTAGGCCCAGGCACCCAGGCAGAGGAGAGAGGTCGCGTAACAGAGAATCTGGCTTCATATCAGCACAGAATAAGTCTTCATGTCATAGCAGAGAATCAGGCTTCACGTCACCCACCACTGGAACAGGCCACTGTCACACATTTAGGTCCAGGCACCCAGGCAGAGGAGAGAGGTCGCGTAACAGAGAATCTGGCCTTATGTCAGCACAGAATCTGTCTTCATGTCATAGCAGAGAATCAGGCTTCACGTCACCCACCACTGGAACAGGCCACTGTCACACATTTAGGCCCCGGCACCCAGACAGAGGAGAGCGGTCCCGTAACAGAGAATCTGGCCTTATGTCAGCGCAGAATCTGTCTTCATGTCATAGCAGAGAATCAGGCTTCACGTCACCCACCACTGGAACAGGCCACTGTCACATATTTAGGCCCAGGCACCCAGGCAGAGGAGAGAGGTCGCGTAACAGAGAATCTGGCTTCATGTCAGCACAGAATAAGTCTTCATGTCATAGCAGAGAATCAGGCTTCACGTCACCCACCACTGGAACAGGCCACCGTCACACATTTAGGCCCAGGCACCCAGGCAGAGGAGAGAGGTCGCGTAACAGAGAATCTGGCCTTATGTCAGCACAGAATCTGTCTTCATGTCATAGCAGAGAATCAGGCTTCAAGTCACCCACCACTGGAACAGGCCACCGTCACACATTTAGGCCCCGCCACCCAGACAGAGGAGAGCTGTCCCATAACAGAGAATCTGGCCTTATGTCAGCGCAGAATCTGTCTTCATGTCATAGCAGAGAATCAGGCTTCACAACACCCACCACTGGAACAGGCCACTGTCACATATTTAGGCCCAGGCACTCAGGCAGAGGAGAGAGGTCGCGTAACAGAGAATCTGGCTTCATATCAGCACAGAATAAGTCTTCATGTCATAGCAGAGAATCAGGCTTCACGTCACCCACCACTGGAACAGGCCACTGTCACACATTTAGGCCCAGGCACCCAGGCAGAGCAGACAGGTCGCGTAACAGAGAATCTGGCCTTATGTCAGCACAGAATCTGTCTTCATGTCATAGCAGAGAATCAGGCTTCACGTCACCCACCACTGGAACAGGCCACTGTCACACATTTAGGCCCCGGCACCCAGACAGAGGAGAGCGGTCCCGTAACAGAGAATCTGGCCTTATGTCAGCGCAGAATCTGTCTTCATGTCATAGCAGAGAATCAGGCTTCACGTCACCCACCACTGGAACAGGCCACTGTCACATATTTAGGCCCAGGCACCCAGGCAGAGGAGAGAGGTCGCGTAACAGAGAATCTGGCTTCATGTCAGCACAGAATAAGTCTTCATGTCATAGCAGAGAATCAGGCTTCATGTCACCCACCACTGGAACAGGCCACTGTCAGATATTTTTAGGCCCTGGCACCCAGACAGAGGAGAGGTTCATTCAACTTTGGGTTGCCCCGCAATATAATGGTAAAATGAAAATAAAAATAGGATTGAATGAGGAAGTGCCCTGGAGTAGAATAATATATTGTTAAGGGGAGGTAGTTAATATCTAATCTGCACAAGGGATGGACAGGTCCTGTGGGATCCATGCCTGGTTCATTTTTATGAACGTCAGCTTGTCCACATTGGCTGTAGACAGGCGGCTGCGTTTGTCTGTAATGACGCCCCCTGCCGTGCTGAATACACGTTCAGACAAAACGCTGGCCGCCGGGCAGGCCAGCACCTCCAAGGCATAAAAGGCTAGCTCTGGCCACGTGGACAATTTGGAGACCCAGAAGTTGAATGGGGCCGAACCATCAGTCAGTACGTGGAGGGGTGTGCACAGGTACTGTTCCACCATGTTAGTGAAATGTTGCCTCCTGCTAACACGTTCCGTATCAGGTGGTGGTGCAGTTAGCTGTGGCGTGGTGACAAAACTTTTCCACATCTCTGCCATGCTAACCCTGCCCTCAGAGGAGCTGGCCGTGACACAGCTGCGTTGGCGACCTCTTGCTCCTCCTCTGCCTTCGCCTTGGGCTTCCACTGGTTCCCCTGTGACATTTGGGAATGCTCTCAGTAGCGCGTCTACCAACGTGCGCTTGTACTCGCGCATCTTCCTATCACGCTCCAGTGGGCACATTGTCTTTGTACCGGGGATCCAGCAGGGTGGCAAACCAGTAGTCTGCACACGTTAAAATGTGGGCAACTCTGCTGTCGTTGCGCAGGCACTGCAGCATGTAGTCGCTCATGTGTGCCAGGCTGCCCAGAGGTAAGGACAAGCTGTCCTCTGTGGGAGGCGTATCGTCATCGTCCTGTGTTTCCCCCCAGCCACGCACCAGTGATGGGCCCGAGCTGCCTTGGGTGCCACCCCGCTGTGAACATACTTCATCCTCATCCTCCTCCACCTCCTCCTCATCCTCGTCCTCCAGTAGTGGGCCCTGTCTGGCCACATTTGTACCTGGCCTCTGGTGTTGCAAAAAACCTCCCTCTGAGTCACTTCGAAGAGACTGGCCTGAAAGTGCTAAAAATGACCCCTCTTCCTTCTCTTCCTCCTAGGCCACCTCCTCTTCCATCATCGCCCTAAGTGTTTTCTCAAGGAGACATAGAAGTGGTATTGTAACGCTGATAACGGCGTCATCGCCACTGGCCATGTTGGTGGAGTACTCGAAACAGCGCAACAGGGCACACAGGTCTCGCATGGAGGCCCAGTCATTGGTGGTGAAGTGTGTCTGATCCACAGTGCGAATGACCCGTGCGTGCTGCAGCTGAAACTCCACTATAGCCTGCTGCTGCTCGCACAGTCTGTCCAGCATATGCAAGGTGGGGTTCCACCTGGTGGGTACGTCGCATATGAGGCGGTGAGCGGGAAGGCCGAAGTTACGCTGTAGCGCAGACAGGCGAGCAGTGGCAGGGTGTGAACGCCGGAAGCGCGAACAGACGGCCCGCACTTTATGCAGCAGCTCTGACGGGGTAGTTGCGAATGAACTTCTGCACCACCAAATTCAGCACATGCGCAAGGCAAGGGATGTGCGTCAAACCGGCTAGTCCCAGAGCTGCAACGAGATTTCGCCCATTATCGCACACCACCAGGCCGGGCTTGAGGCTCATCGGCAGCAACCACTCGTCGGTCTGTTGTTCTATACCCCGCCACAACTCCTGTGCGGTGTGGGGCCTGTCCCCCAAACATATGAGTTTCAGATTGGCCTGCTGACGTTTACCCCGGGCTGTGCTGAAGTTGGTGGTGAAGGTGTGTGGCTGACTGGATGAGCAGGTGGAAGAAGAGGAGGAGGAAGCTGACTAGGAGGAGGAGGAGACAGGAGGCAAAGAATGTTGCCCTGCGATCCTTGGCGGCGGAAGGACGTGCGCCAAACAGCTCTCCGCCTGGGGCCCAGCCGCCACTACATTTACCCAGCGTGCAGTTAGGGAGATATAGCGTCCCTGGTCGTGCTTACTGGTCCACGTATCTGTGGTTAGGTGGACCTTGCCACAGATGGCGTTGCGCAGTGCACACTTGATTTTATCGGACACTTGTTTGTGCAGGGAAGGCACGGCTCTCTTGGAGAAGTAGTGGCGGCTGGGAACAACATACTGTGGGACAGCAAGCGACATGAGCTGTTTGAAGCTGTGTGTGTCCACCAGCCTAAATGACAGCATTTCATAGGCCAGTAGTTTAGAAATGCTGGCATTCAGGGCCAGGGATCGAGGGTGGCTAGGTGGGAATTTACGCATTCTCTTAAATGTTTGTGAGATGGAAAGCTGAACGCTGCCGTGTGACATGGTTGAGATGCTTGGTGACGCAGGTGGTGGTGTTGGTGGTACATCACATGTTTGCTGGGCGGCAGGTGCCAACGTTCCTCCAGAGGCAGAGGCAGAGGAAGAGGCCGAGGCGGCGGCAGCAGCAGCAGAAGAGGCCGAGGCGGCGGCAGCAGCAGAAGAGGCCGAGGCGGCAGCAGCAGAAGAGGCAGCAGAGGGAGCCTGAGTGACTTCCTTGTTTTTAAGGTGTTTACTCCACTGCAGTTCATGCTTTGCATGCAGGTGCCTGGTCATGCAGGTTGTGCTAAGGTTCAGAACGTTAATGCCTCGCTTCAGGCTCTGATGGCACAGCGTGCAAACCACTCGGGTCTTGTCGTCAGCACATTGTTTGAAGAAGTGCCATGCCAGGGAACTCCTTGAAGCTGCCTTTGGGTTGCTCGGTCCCAGATGGCGGCGGTCAGTAGCAGGCGGAGTCTCTTGGCGGCGGGTGTTCTGATTTTGCCCACTGCTCCCTCTTTTGCTACGCTGTTGGCTCGGTCTCACCACTGCCTCTTCCTCCGAACTGTGAAAGTCAGTGGCACGACCTTCATTCCATGTGGGGTCTAGGACCTCATCGTCCCCTGCATCGTCTTCCACCCAGTCTTGATCCCTGACCTCCTGTTCAGTCTGCACACTGCAGAAAGACGCAGCAGTTGGCACCTGTGTTTCGTCATCATCAGAGACGTGCTGAGGTGGTATTCCCATGTCCTCATCATCAGGAAACATAAGTGGTTGTGCGTTAGTGCATTCTATCTCTTCCACCCCTGGTGAAGAGCTAGGTGGATGCCCTTGGGAAACCCTGGAAGCAGAGTCTTCAAACAGCATAAGAGACTGCTGCATAACTTGAGGCTTAGACAGTTTCCCTTATATGCATGGGGGTGATGTGACTGACTGATGGGCTTGGTTTTCATGCGCCATCTGTGCGCTTTCTGCAGAAGACTGGGTGGGAGATAATGTGAACGTGCTGGATGCACTGTCGGCCACCAAATTGACTAAAGCCTGTACCTGCTCAGGCCTTACCATCCTTAGAACGGCATTGGGCCCCACCAAATATCCCTGTAAATTCTGGCGGCTACTGGGACCTGAGGTAGTTGGTACACTAGGACGTGTGGCTGTGGCAGAACGGCCACGTCCTCTCCCAGCACCAGAGGGTCCACTAACACCACCACGACCATGTCCACGTCCGCGTCCGCGTCCCTTATTAGATGTTTTCCTCATTGTTCCCGTTCACCACAATTTAGAGAATGGCAAATTTGGGAATAGTTTTCCAACCCAGAAAAAAAAAAAGTGCTTTTACGGTCGCTACAAATAACTTGAACAGCTAAAACAGTACAGATTTGCTTGAATAGAAATGTGAGACCTATTTTTTTTTTGCACTGTGTGACAGGTTAAGGTTTAATCTCAGAATCAGACTTCTATCTGCACGGTAGCGTGTGTCTTAGGTTTTTCTGAATGACACTATCAGTTCCTTCAATGTAAGATATCCTTTTTGGGATAGATTTCAAGTAGGCCTCATATACCAGAAACTAGTTATTTTGAGAATGGCAAATTTGGGAATAGTTTTTCAACCCAGAACAAAAAGTGTGCTTTTACGGTCACTACAAATAACTTGACCAGCTTAAACAGTACAGATTTGGTTGAATAGAAATGTCAGGTCTATTTTTTAGGCGCTGGGTGACAGGCTCAACTTGCTCCTGATGTAGTATATGGCCAAAAAATAACCACACTGTTGATGGTTAAATGCACTTGGGTGACACAGGCTCAGCCTGCACCAGATGTAGTATATGGCCAAAAAATAATCAGACTGTTGATGGTTAAATGCACTTCGGTGACACAGGCTCAGCCTGCAGCTGATGTAGTATATGGCCAAAAAATAACCAGACTGTTGATGGTTAAATGCACTTCGGTGACACAGGCTCAGCCTGCAGCAGATGTAGGATATAGCACAAAATAACCACACTATTGATGGTTAAATACACTTGGTGATAGCTTGTGCTGGCGCACCACAAGTCACAAAATGGCCGCCGATCACCCCAGAAAAAAAGTGATCTAAAAACGCTCTGGGCAGCCTCAAAAAAGTGAGCAAGTCAATATTAGCACTTCAATGATCCACAGCTGCAGATCGATCACAGAATGAAGTTTTTTGGAGGAGTTAATCACTGCCTAATCTCGCCCTAACGTCGCAGCTGCAACCTCTCCCTATGCTTCAATCAGCAGAGTGACGTGCAGCGCAACGTGACTCAAGCTTATATAGAGGCTGGGTCACATGCTGCACTGGCCAATCACAGCCATGCCAATAGTAGGCAAAGCTGTGATGGCCTCTTGGGGCAAGTAGTATGACGCTTGTTGATTGGCTGCTTTGCAGCCTTTCAAAAAGCGCCAAGAAAGCGCCGAACACCGAACCCGAACACGGACTTTTACGAAAATGTTCGGGTTCGGGTCCGTCTCACGGACACCTTAAAATTCGGTACGAACCCGAACTATACAGTTCGGGTTCGCTCATCCCTAATTGTAAGTCATCTTGAAGATCATTTGTCTATTCAAGGTCACTCATACTACAGAGAGAAAAACTTTTCCATAAGATAACTTTTGTAATTAGATGTCAACCACTGCACCTACAGTATTTGTGTGGTCAATAGTGTTGAGTGCGAATATTCAAATTTTGTTAGCGAATATTGGCACTTCGCTAATTCGCGAATATTTCGAATATAGCGCTATAAATTCGTTATTTTTGAATATTCATTTTTTTTATTTTTTTTATTGTTATATTTTTTTCTTTAGTAATAGAAATTAGAGGGGCACTCCGTATAAGGGAACCAGAGACGGTAGTTAAAGATATAAATTTAATCTAAAATGAGAAACATCGCATCAATCACAGAAATAAAAACATCCATATATAAACACAAGAAAATATGTCAAAACTAGAGCAGGGCCCTGGAAGTGGCCTGATGGAAGTGAAAGTTCAAGGGTTCATAAGATATTTCCCTCTATCCAAATCAGTCCCAGCAGATCTTAATAAACCTAGCTAAGGCTCCAAAACTCACAATTTAGCAGCGTCCAACAAAAGGCATATATGTAATACACTGTCCAACTTCAAGCCTCCAATGTAGGAGGATAGGCAGTAGTATTTAGTCCTGGAAACAATCTCTGTTCAGATGTTGTAAAAGAATAGTAGCAAGCGTCTCTTACCCTATGCCGTCACTCGGCTCAATAGGATGAATCAAAGAAGCAGCCGATCACAGCTCAACGCGGCATCCCACGTGGTGTGGAGTCAGAGCGTGACGTCTCACGTGACTCCTCAGCTGGAGCTGTAGTGACGTATTCAGTTTTCCTTGAGAGCACCGCCTCAGTGCGAGACTAACTGTGCAGATCACCCCGACCGGCGTAGTTTCTTCTCGGTCACTTGTAGTTATTTGGGGGAAAAGGCTCACTGTCCCAACTTGGCCCAAATGCGTTTCAGGGTATACACCCCTTCCTCAGTGGTGATATTTGTTATATTTTTTTCTTTCCCACTTCCCAAAAGTAGTTCTTACCTGTTCTGAGGATTCCTGGCTGCTCCAGTCAGTGCCCGTTGCCGCTTCTGCCGACTAACGTGCTAATGGAGCGTCCCCATCACCATGGGAACACCTCCATACTAGAATGTACTGTCGGATGTGAGAATTAAGTTGAAATCGCAATGTGATTAATATAATTTGAAGTAACCGCATTCCGATTTTTAACTTAGAGCTGGGTTTCTAATGGGTCAGCTTGCTAGAATTAACGAAGTTAACGAATATGGACTACAGCAGTGCTAAGTTGAAATCGCAATGCGATTACTTCAAGTTATATTAATCGCATTGTGATTTCAACTTAGCACTGCTATATTCCATATTCGTTAACTTCGTTATTCTAGCAAGCTGACCCATTAGAAACACAGCTCTAAGTTGAAATCGCAATGCGATTTATATAACTTGAAGTAATCGCATTGCGATTTCAACTTAGACCTGGTTTACTATGGTTGGCTTGGTAGAATTAGCGAAGATGAGGAATATGACGAATGTATTCGTCATATTCCTCAAAACGAAGATAACTAAATATTCTCCATCTTCGTTTTAGCTCCATATTCGTCAACTTCGCTAATTCTAGCAATCAAATAGGAAAGTTGACTATAGAGACAGCTGTGTTTAATTCGCTATACCATTATATTACTTGATAATTATTATAATTATTATATTTAAAAAAAAAAAAGCAAAGTAATATAATCGCATAGCGAATTAAACGCAGCTGTCTCTATAGTCAACTTTCCTATTTGATTGCTAGAATTAGCGAAGTTGACGAATATGGAGCTAAAACGAAGATGGAGAATATTTTGTTATCTTCGTTTTGAGGAATATGACGAATACATTCGTCATATTCGTCATCTTCACTAATTCTAGATATCAAACCAATAGGAAAGTTGCCTTAAGTTAAAATCGCAATACGCAATTATTTAAATCGCATATTAATCGCGATAACTAGAATAATGACGAATATTTGATTTCAACGAATATTTGCGAATTTCGTCGAAATCGAATATGGCACCTCCCGCTCATCACTAGTGGTCAATGTTACTCTCTGTTTCTCACTGCTGTCCCGAACTCTCCATACATGATGTGCGTGTGCTTGTGATTTCTTAGACGGATGGCACAGGAGAGCTGTTGGAGCATTTCTTATTACTTAAACCTGCCCAGAACTACTATACCTTGCCCCAGCAATTTTTATTCAGACTGTTTTAAAACTTTAGCTTTTAATTGCTGCCTTCCCTGAACTCTACCTTTATCAAATTGCTTTGACTTTGTCAGTCCTAACCACAAATCTGTATGACCATACGTATTTCAGTTCTGGTACCAGACCTCCGAAATACTCGCGGAAGCCATCAGCATCTGCTATTAAGAATACTCTTTGACCTCAGAATTCCAGCAGAGATTATAATGTGGAACACTGCAAACAAAAACAACACTTTTAAAATATAATTAAGGTTATGCTTTTAATAAAACGCCAAAATACACCTACTAATAAAATTATCAGCTGGCCGGACGGGATGTTCTCTCTACCTTGGATGACCTCATCTCCCTGGCTACTCGAATTGATTTGTGGTTCCAGAAACGCGCCAGAGAGGTGGCACGTGAGGGGAGACCTTTTCGCCTGGCGTATTCCCTTCAGCAAGCTCCTTCCCCTCAGCCTTCCATGTTGTCTGCAGTTCCAGAGCAAATGCAGGTCGACCGAGTCAGACTGACTGAACAGGAACGTGATCATCGCCATGCTAAAGGACTTTGTTTCTATTGTGGTGGTTCTGATAATTTTCTCCGTGCTTGTCCCCTGAAGCCGAGAAACTCCCGAGCCTAGGATCTGTTGTTGCGGCGGCCCTAGGTGAAGATAATTCCTCTCTACCCCTGACTCTGCTAGCGAATTTGTCATTTGGAGATAATTAGAGTTGAGCGAACCCGAACTGTAAAGTTCGGGTTCGTACCGAACTTTAGGTTTTTCGGCACCCGAACCCAAACATTTCCGCAAAAGTTCGGGTTCGGTGTTCGGCGATTTTTATGGCGCTTTTTGAAAGGCTGCAAAGCAGCCAATCAACACGCGTCATACTACTTGCCCCAAAAGGCCATCACAGCCATGCCTACTATTGGCATGGCTGTGATTGGCCAACTGCAGCATGTGACCCAGCCTCTATTTAAGCTGGAGTCACGTAGCGCCACCCGTCACTCTGCTCGAATTAGTGTAAGGATAGGCTGCAGCTGCTGTGAGGGAGAGATCAGGGAGGAATCTTATGAAGAACTGCTTCTTTACTCAGCGATCTACAGCAAATGTGTTTTGTGGGTGCAGTGCACAATTGTTTTAAGCCTGCCCTGAGCCAACTACTACTGAAAATGAACTTTTTTTCCTTCAGTTAGTCAATATCAATACATAATCGGCAGCCATTTTATGCAACGATAGTGCACCAGCACAGGATATCTGCATGTCTGCAAGTCCAGAAATACTGCTTAGAGACACTGGGGTTAAAAAAAAACCTTTGTTTCATATAGTGCACATCTAGGATTATCGCTGCATAAGTGACTGTGAAATTTAGGCCAGAAATACGGCTCTCTCATACTGGGGCATACTGGGGTTAAAAAAAAACCCATCTGTTTCATATAGTGCACATCTAGGATTATAGGTGGATAAGTGAGTATCACATTTAGGCCAGAAATACAGCTTTGGCATACTGGGTGAAACAAACCCCTCTGTTTCATATAGTGCACATCTAGGATTATAGGTGCATAAGGGACTGTTCATTTTAGGCCAGAAATTCGGCTTTCGCATACCGGGGTGTAAAAAAACGTGTGTTTTTTATACTGCACATCTGTGATTATAGGTGCATAAGTTACTGTGAAATTTAGGCCACAAATACGGCTTTTGCTTACTGGGGTTAAAAAAAACTCTGATATACTGCACATCTGGGATTAGAGGTGCATAAGTTACTGTGAAATTTAGGCCACAAATACCGCTGTCATATAGAGTTTAAAAAAATAATAATTGTGCAATACCCTACATCAGGGTTTTTTATTGGCGGTTAATTATTTTTAACAGACTTAACCACTTTTTACTTTGCTTGGTGAACGCTAACTATGAGGCAAACATATAATAAGGGACGCGGTCATGGTTGTGGTGGTGGTGTTGGTGTAGCCTCTGTTGCAGGGAGAGGACGTGGCTGTTATGCCACAGCTACACGTCCTACTGAACTTACTACCTCAGGTCCCAGTAGCCGCCAGAATCTACAGTGATATTTGGTCGTGCCTAATGCCGTTCTAAGGATGGTAAGGCCTGAGCAAGTACAGGCGCTAATGGATTGAGTGGTCGACAGTGGATCCAGCAGGTTTACATTATCTCCCACCCAGTCTTCTGCAGAAAAGCGCACAGGTGGCTCCTGAAACCCATGCCCATAAGTCTGTCACATCACCCCCGTGCATATCGGGGAACCTGTCTGAGCCTCAAGTCATGCAGCAGTCTCTTATGCTGTTTGAAAACTCTGCTGGCAGGGTTTCCTAAGGGCATCCACCTAGCCCTTCCCCAGGGGTGGAAGACATAGAATGCACTGACGCACAACCACTTATGTTTCCTGATGAGGACATGGGAATACCACCTCAGCAGGTCTCTGATGATGACGAAACACAAGTGCCAACTGCTGCGTCTTTCTGCAGTGTGCAGACTGAAAAGGCGGTCAGGGAGGAAGACTGGGTGGAAGACGATGCAGGGGACGATGAGGTCCTAGACCCCACATGGAATGAAGGTCGTGCCACTGACTTTCAGAGTTCAGAGGAAGAGGCAGTGGTGAGACCGAGACAACAGCGTAGCAAAAGAGGGAGCAGGGTGCAAAAGCAGAGCAGCCGTCGCCAAAACAGTTCGCCTGCTACTGGCCACCGTCACCAGGGACCAAGCACACCAAAGGCAGCTTCAAGGAGTTCCCTGGCATGGCACTTCTTCACACAATGTGCTTACGACAAGACCCGAGTGGTTTGCACGCTGTGCCATTAGAGCCTGAAGCGAGGCATTAACGTTCTGAACCTTAGCAAAACCTGCATGACCAGGCATCTACATGCGAGACACAGGCTAGAGGTGGAGTAAGCACCTTCAAAACCAAGAAAGGGCTCAGGCCCCTCCTGCTCCCGCTTCTGCGGCTGCCTCGGCCTCTTCCTCCGCCTCTGGAGGAACGGTGGCACCTGCCGCGCAGCAAACAGAGGATGTGCCACCAACACCACCACCTCCGTCACCAACATCTCCATATCACACAGAAGCGTTCAGCTCTCCATCTCACAAACCTTGGAGAGAAAGCGTAAATTCCCACCTAGCCACCCTCGATCCCTGGCCCTGAATGCCAGCATTTTTAAACTACTGGCTTTTGAAATGCTGTCATTCAGGCTGGTGGAGACAGACAGCTTCAAACAGCTCATATCGCTTCCTGTCCGACAGTACGTCGTTCCCAGCCGCCACTACTTCTCCAGGAGAGCCGTGCCCTCCCTGCACAACCAAGTATCGGATAAAATCAAGTGTGCACTGCGCAAAGCCACCTGTGGCAAGGTCCACCTAACCACAGATACGTGGACCAGTAAGCATGACCAGGGACGCTATATCTCCCTAACTGCACACTGGGTAAATGTAGTGGCGGCTGGGCCCCAGGCGGAGAGCTGTTTGGCACACGTCCTTCCGCCGCCAAGGATCGCAGGGCTTCATTCTTTGCCTCCTGTTGCCTCCTCTTCCTACTCGGCTTCCTCCTCCTCTTCTACCACCTCCTCATCCAGTCAGCGACAGACCTTCACCACTAACTTCAGCACAGCCAGGGGTAAACGTCAGCAGGACGTTCTGAAACTGATGTGTTTGGTGGACAGGCACCACACCGCGCAGGAGTTGTGGCGGGGTATAGAACAACAGACCGACGAGTGGTTGCTGCCAGTGAGCCTCAAGCCCGGACTGGTGGTGTGCAATAATGGGCAAAATCTCGTTGCAGCTCTGGGACTAGCCGGTTTGACGCACATCCCTTGCCTGGCGCATGTGCTGAATTTGGTGGTGCAGAAATTTATTCACAACTACCCCGACATGTCAGAGATTCTGCATAAAGTGCGGGCTGTCTGTGCGCGCTTCCGGCGATCTCATCCTGCCGCCGCTCGACTGTCTGCTCTACAGCGTAACTTCGGCCTTTCCGCTCACCGCCTCATATGCGACGTGCCCACCAGGTGGAACTCCACCTTGCACATGCTGGAGAGTCGAGCAGCAGCAGGCCATAGTGGAGTTTCAGTTGCAGCATGCACGGGTGAGTCGCACTGCGGAACAGCACCACTTCACCCCCAATGACTGGGCCTCCATGCGAGACCTGTGTGCCCTGTTGCGCTGTTTCGAGTACTCCACCAACATGGCCAGTGGCGATGACGCCGTTATCAGCGTTACAATACCACTTCTATGTCTCCTTGAGAAAACACTTAGGGAGATGATGGAAGAGGATGTGGCCCAGGACGAGGAGGAGGAGGAGTAAGAGGGGTCATCTCTAACACTTTCAGGCTAGTCTTTTAGAAGTGGCTCAGAAAGAGGATTTTTGCAACACCAGAGGCCAGGTACAAATTTGGCCAGCCAGGGCCCACTACTGGAGGAGGAGGAGGATGGGGATGAAGCATGTTCACAGCGGGGTGGCACCCAACACAGCTCGGGCCCATCACTGGTGCGTGGCTGGGGGGATACGGAGGACGCAGACGATACCCCTCTCACAGAGTACAGCTTGTCCTTACCTCTGGGCAGCCTGACACACATGAGCGATTACAGGCTGCAGTACCTGCACAACGACAGCAGAGTTGCCCACATTTTAACATGTGCTGACTACTGTTGGATCCCTGTTACAAAGACAATGTGCCGTCCTTAATTCCCTCACCTGGAGCGTGTTATCGGAAGATGCGCGACTACAGGCGCACGCTGGTAGACGCGCTCCTGAGAGCATTCCCGACTGACGCCGGGGGACAAGTGGAAGCACAAGGCGAAGGCAGGGGAGGAGGTCGCCAACGCAACTGTGTCATCGCCAGTAGCTCAGAAGGCAGGGTTAGCATGGCCGACATGTGTTAAAGCTTTGTCACCTCGCCGCAACAACCGGCCCCAACTGCTGATATAGAGTGTGTTAGCAGGAGGCAGCATTTGCACAACATGGTGGAACAGTACCTGTGCACATGCCTACACGTACTGACTGATGGTTCTGCCCCATTCAACTTCTGGGTCTCCAAATTGTCCACATGGCCAGAGCTTGCCCTGTATGCCTTGGAGGTACTGGCCTGCCCTGCAGCCAGTGTACTCTCTGAACGTGTATTTTTGCACGGCAGGAGGCCTCATTACAGACAGACGCAGCCGCCTGTCCACAGCCAACGTGGACAAGCTCACGTTCATTAAAATGAACCAGGCCTGGATCCCACAAGACTTGTCTGTACCTTGTGCAGAATAGACAGTTCTAACAGCCTCAACCATCCATCCTTGTACTCAAGTGCACTTATTCCTTTTTTTTATATGTCCCAATATTTTTGGGGATAACCCTATGTAAAAATGCAAAATAACACACATCTATGTTGGCTACCTATTCCTCCTTCGCCGCCGCTTCCACCTAGACCGCCACATGAGCCTACATGGCCACATCCGCCCATTCACCGCTTCCTCAACCTCTTCCTCTTACATTATTCCTAATTTTAATTTTTTTAATTTCTTTTATGTTTATTTAATTCATTTCCCTATCCACATTTGTTTGCAGAGCATTTACCATGCTCCTAAGCACATTTTGCTGCCTTTTGCAGCCCTCTAGCTCTTTCCAGGGCTATTTTAGAACCATTTTAGTGGCCAAAAGTTCGGGTCCCCATTGACTTTTTTTCAAGTTCGCCGATCCTGCCGAACCCGAACATCCAGGTGTCTGCTCAATTCTAGAGATAATCGGTTCACAAAGACGGTTCTTCTGGATTCCAGATCGGTAGGAAACTTCCTGCAGCAAGCCATAGTGGATCGATATTGTATTCCAGTCCAACGTCTGCAGAGACCATTGATGGTGTCATCTGTCGATGGAAGGGCTTTATCTGAGTCTGTACAATTTTCTACTGAACCTGGGAAACTACAGGTGGGAGCTCTCCATACGGAAGAAATTTCGTTCTTGATTCTTCCAAATCTGTCTCATCCTCTAGAGGTGTCCGGAAAGGTGCTTCGTTGGGGACAGTCCTTCCTTGGAAAATGTCTTTCTTCTGTTCAGCCTGCTCGGTTACCCTGCGTACCACCAAATCTTGAAGATCTGCCTGCAGCATATCACGCCTATGCCGACGTCTTCGATAAGATGGAGGCTGAAACGTTATCTCCACAAAGGCCCTATGATTGTCCTATTGACCTGGTTCCTGGTTCTTTACCTCCTTGTGGTTGTATTTATCCCTAGTGATGAGCGGCAGGGGTCATATTCGAATTTGCGATATTTAGCAAATATTTCGTAGAATATTCGTAGAATATTCGCAAATTTGAATATTCGTTAGAAGTAGTGTTTGCTAATTTTCGGAATACAAATTTTTCGGAATTTAATTTTTCGTGATGCAAATTTTCGTTATAAGAATTAATGAGATTGTGAAAACTCAGATCCGATGGTATATTCTAACCCCCAGGCATTCCCATGGTGACGGGGATGCTTGTCGTAGAGGAGTATGCCAAAGTGGAACAACTGTACAAATAAAAATGCCGAATATTCTAGGAAACAAATCTATTTTTATTTTAGAATATTTTTAATATTCAAAAACAAGAATATATAGCAATATAGCGAATATTCAAAAAAACAAAACAAATATAGAGCAATTTAGCTAATATAGAGCTATAATCTTCTTTCTCTAATAG
The DNA here is from genome assembly GCF_905171765.1 of Bufo bufo. Lineage (NCBI taxonomy): Eukaryota > Metazoa > Chordata > Amphibia > Anura > Bufonidae > Bufo > Bufo bufo. The sequence goes on from NC_053389.1 coordinate 657,097,890, forward strand.
TTGTTATTTATTTCTCATCTGAAGTCCAGATTGGAAAAAAATTACAACTATTAAATAAAAAGATTATAGCACTATATTAGCTAAATTGTTCTACATTAGTTTTTTGTTTCAAATATTTTCTATATTGCTATATATTCTTATTTTAGAATATTACGAATATTCGAAAAACGAATATATAGCACTATATCGAATATATTAGTTTTTTTAGAATATTCGTCTTTTTTTCCATCTGAAGTCATGATTCCTCCCTGCTTAAGTACCTTAAGCAGGGAGGGAATCATGACTTCAGATGGAAAAAAAAACACAAATATTTTAAAAAGAAATATATTCGATATAGTGCTATATATTCGTTTTTCGAATATTCGTAATATTCTAAAACAAGAATATATAGAAAATATTGGAAAAAAAAACTAATGTAGAACAATTTAGCTAATATAGTGCTATAATCTTTTTTTTTTTTTATATAGTTGTCATTTTTTTCCAATCTGAGCTTCAGATGAGAAAAAAATTACAACTATTAGAGAAAGAAGATTATAGCTCTATATTAGCTAAATTGCTCTATTTTTTTTTCTGAATATTTGCTATATTGCTATATATTCTTGTTTTTGAATATTACGAATATTCTAAAAAACAAATATATTTGTTTTTTTAGAATAATTGTCTTTTTTTTAAATCTGTACAGTTGTTCCACTTTGGCATCCCTGACAAGCGTCCCTGTCACCATGGGAATGCCTGGGGGTTAGAATATACCATCAGATCTGAGTTTTCCCGATCTCATTGATTCTCATTACAAAAATTTGTATTGCGGAAATTCGCAATCAACACTACTCCTAAAGTCAAAGATATTGCAGCCTTCTCATTGGCCCACAAGCTAGAAGCAGGGGAGGGATCATGTGTACTGATTGAAAAAAAATCTCGAAATTACGAATATATATCACAATTTATTTCTCGAAATGCCGATATTCGAGATAAAAATTAGCAATTCGAATATTCGTGATCAACACTATTTATCCCCTGTCGACAACAGAGACACAAGCCATGTCTGATTATAGTAAAGAAAATCTTGAAAGAGGATTTATTCGGAAATCATCTTCTCCAGGTGGTGCTGGCTTCTTCTTTGTGAAGAAAAAAGACGGTTCTCTTGTCATGCATCGATTATAGGGGTCTAAATAAGATCATAGTCAAGAGCAAATACCCTCTTCCCCTATTCCAGAGTAGAGATGTCCCGAATAGTTTGCTGGCGAATAGTTCCCGGCGAACATAGCTTGTTCGCGTTCGCCGCGGCGGGCGAACATATGCGATGTTCGGTCCGCCCCCTATACATCATCATTGAGTAAACTTTGACCCTGTACCTCACAGTCAGCAGACACATTCCAGCCAATCACCAGCAGACCCTCCCTCCCAGACCCTCCCACCTCCTGGACAGCATCCATTTTAGATTCATTCGGAAGCTGCATTCTCAGTGAGAGGAGGGACAGTGCTGCTGCTGCTGATTCAATAGGGAAAGCGTTAGCTAGGGCAGTGTTCTGTGTCCACAGACTCATCTGCTGTAAGGACAGCGTCCTGACAGCACCCCAAAAAGCCCTTTTCAGGGCTGGTACATCAGTCTGCTTTTTTTTTTATTATATATCTATATATATATATTGCAGTTGCCTGTTCGTGTGTGAGAGGCTGCAGGCTCAGTCACAGACAGTACTGTGTGCACACCATTCATACAGGGTGTGACAGAAAATACCTCGCAGATAAAAAAAATAATCTATTTAATCTTTTTCTGTCATATATAATCACAGTTGCAAGCCAGTGTGTGTCAGGCCCACACAGACTGTATTGTGGCCACTGGCTAGGCCTCCACTCATACCATTACAGGGTGTCACTCACTCACAAATACCTTGCAGATAAAAAAAAAAAATCTATTTAATATTTTTCTGTGATATAATCACATTTGCAAGCCCGTGTGTGTCAGGCCCACACAGACTGTATTGTGGCCACTGGCTAGTGGCTAGGCCTCCACTCATACCGTTACAGGGTGTCACTCACTCACAAATACCTCGCAGATAAAAAAAAAATTCTATTTAATCTTTTTCTGTGATATAATCACAGTTGCAAGCCAGTGTGTGTCAGGCCCACACAGACTGTACTGTGCCCACTGCCCACCACTTATATAGGGTGGCACAGTACCTTGAACGCATAGTAACACTTATCTAATAAAAAATGACAGGCAGAGGCAGGCCACCCCGCAGGGGCCGTCGTGGTCGTGGTGCTGTGATTTCCACTGGCCCTGGAATAATGCCCAGTGTTCAGAGGCCACGTACCCTGAACCCCAAAAATTCGGAGAAAATAGTTGACTGGCTTACACAGGACACCCAATCTTCAACAGCTTCCACTAAGAACCTTGACGCACCATCCCCCTCCAGCTCAGCTTTGGTCACCTGCTCTCAAGTTACCACTCTCCCGCCCGCCGCCACCACCACCACTACCACCACAGCCGCTTCACTTGATCCCTCAGAGGAGTTATTTACACATCAGTTGGATGAAATTAGTGATGCGCAACCATTATTGCCAGAGGATGGAGATAACAGGGATATGTCTCAGTCAGGCAGCATTACACACATGGACGTACAGTGTGATGATGATGATGTTGTACCCACTGCTGCTTCCTTTGCTGAGGTGTCAGATACAAGTGAAGTGGTTGATGATGATGATGTGTCTGTGGATGCCACGTGGGTGCCTGCTCGAAGAGAAGAAGAAGAGGGGGAAAGTTCAGAAGGAGAGACAGAGAGAAGGAGGAGACGAGTTGGAAGCAGGGGGAGGTCGTCGCAAGGAGCTAGTGGCACAGTCAGACAGCATGTATCGGCACCCGGGGTCAGCCAGACAGCACGCCAATCAATGCATGCTGTTGCCACCACCAGAATGCCATCATTGCAAAGCTCAGCAGTGTGGCATTTTTTTGTGTGTGTCTGCCTCTGACAACAGCGATGCCATTTGTAACCTGTGCCAAAAGAAGAGTCGTGGGAAATCCAACACCCACCTAGGTACAACTGCTTTGCGAAGGCACATGATCGCACATCACAAACGCCTATGGGATCAACACATGATGACAAGTAGAAGCAGCACACAAGCTCAAAGCCACCATCCTCCTCCTGGTCCAGCATCTTCAGCCACGTCAACCACTGCTGTCCTCCTTGCCCCCTCTCAACCACCCGCTACTCCGCCTCTCGCCTTCAGCAGTTCCATCTCATCTGCCCACAGTCAGGTGTCTGTAAAGGAAATGTTTGAGCGTAGGAAGCCAATGTCACAGAGTCACCCCCTTGCCCGGCGCCTGACAGCTGACTTGACGGAACTCTTAGCCCACCAGCTTTTACCATCCTAGCTGGTGGAGTCTGAGGCCTTCAAAAAATGTGTCGCTATTTGGACACCACAGTGGAAGGTACCCGGACAAATTTTTTTTTCACAAAAAGGCAATCCCAAACCTCTACTCAGTGATTGAAAAGGAAGTCATGGCATCTCTGGCATACAGTGTTGGGGCAATGGTCCATCTGACCACTGATACCTGGTCTGCAAAGCATGGTCAGGGCAGGTATATCACCTACAGTACACTGCGCATTGGGTCAACCTGCTGACGGCTGCCAAGCATGGAATGCGTGGCTCTGCAGCGGAGTTGGTGACACCGCCATGACTTGCAGGCAGGCCTACTGCCACCTCCTCTACTCCTCCTACTCCATCCTCTTCCATAACCTCCTCGGCTGAGTCCTCTTCTGCTGCGGCGTCTGGCTGCACATCAACTGAATCCCCCCAGCTCCCCAGGGGCTATTCCACATCCCGGATACAACAGTGTCACGCTGTCTTGGGGTTGACTTGCCTGAAAGCAGAGAGCCACACCGGACCAGCACTCCTGTCCGCTCTGAACGCACAGGTGGATCAGTGGCTGACCCAGCACCAACTGGAGATCGGCAAAGTGGTGTGTGACAATGGAAGCAATTTGTTGGCGGCATTGAATTTGGGAAAGTTGTCACATGTGCCGTGCATGGCACATGTGTTGAATCTCATCGTACAACGCTTTGTGTCTAAGTACCCAGGCTTACAGGACGTCCTCAAGCAGGCCAGGAAGGTGTGTGGCCATTTCAGGCGTTCCTACACGGCCATGGCGCACTTTTCAGACATTCAGCGCCGAAACAACATGCCAGGGAGGCGCTTGATTTGCGACAGCCCGACACGTTGGAATTCAACACTCCTAATGTTCGACCGCCTGCTCCAACAAGAAAAAGTCGTCAACAAGTATTTGTGTGACCGGGGTGCTATGACAGCCTCTGCGGAGCTGGGAATTTTTTTACCACGTTACTGGACGCTCATGCGCAATGCCTGTACGCTCATGCGTCCTTTTGAGGAGGTGACAAACCTAGTCAGTCGCACCGAAGGCACTATCAGCGACCTCATCCCATTTGTTTTCTTCCTGGAGCGTGCCCTGCGAAGAGTGTTGGATCAGGCTGTAGATGAGCGTGAAGAGGAAGAGTTGTGGTCACCATCACCACCAGAAACAGCCTTGTCATCATTTCTTGCCGGACCTGCGGCAACGCTGCAAGAGGAGTATGAGGAAAAGGAGTCAGAGGAGGAATGTGGCTTTGAGGAGGAGGAAGACCAACCACAGCAGGCATCCCAGGCTGCTCGTTGTTGTCACCTATCTGGGACCCGTGGTGTTGTACGTGGCTGGAGTGAAGAACAGACCGTCAATGACATCAGTGAGGACGAGGAACGGGAAATGAGTAGCTCTGCATCCAACCTTGTGCAAATGGGGTCTTTCATGCTGTCATGTCTGTTGAGGGACCCTCGTATAAAAAGGATGAAGGAGAACGACCTGTACTGGGTGGCCACGCTACTAGACCCCCGGTATAAGCAGAAAGTGGCGGAAATGTTACCAAATTACCGAAAATCAGAAAGGATGCAGCAGTTCAAAACAAAACAAAAAAATATGCTTTACACAGCTTATAAGGGGGATGTCACAGCACAATGGGAATCTAACAGGGGAAGAGGTGAAAGTAATCCTTCTCCTACCACGACCACGGCGGCAAGGACAGGACGCTTTACAGATGTGTTGTTGAGGAGGACATGCAGAGCTTTTTCAGTCCTACACATCGCCATAGCCCTTCGGGATCCAGCCTTAGAGAACGACTCGACCGACAGGTAGCAGACTACCTCGCCTTAACTGCAGATATTGACACTCTGAGGAGCGATGAACCTCTTGACTACTGGGTGTGCAGGCTTGACCTGTGGCCTGAGCTATCCCAGTTTGCGATAGAACTTCTGGCCTGCCCCGCTTCAAGTGTCCTGTCAGAAAGGACCTTCAGTGCAGCAGGAGGCATTGTCACTGATAAAAGAAGTCGCCTCGTTCAAAAAAGTGTTGATTACCTCACCTTCATTAAGATGAATGAGGCATGGATGCCGAAGGGACTGACAGTGGGGGATACGTTTGACTAACAAAAGGCCTGATGACATGCCTTGGCCTCAAAATGGTCCCCACGCTGCTGTATTTAATGTCTGCATACCGGATGACTTTCGTGAATTCTCCGCCACCAACTAGGGTTCAAGCCGCAATGTTTTAGTCACCTTTCTGCCTTGAAAACATCAATTTTTTTCCGGCAGCTGCTACAACAGCGGCTGCAACAATAACATTATTTTTCAGGCATGTGTACATGCCTAATTTTTCTGGCCTCTAGTGCTGCACTGTGGCTGCAAAAGCAAAACAAAAAAAAAAGGCACATACAAGTGTCAATTCCCTTTTCGTGATCGTTACCTTGTTGTGGTGAAGGGGCTTGCGTATCACAATGAAGCGATCATCACCTCTATGAGTGTGTTGGCAATGTTGCCACACCCCAGATGATAAGGCCGTTGCTTAATTATGATCAGACCAAAAGCGATCAGCTGGATAATTTTTCATAGAAAAAACATAATATTTTTTTTTTTTTAAGTTGTATGGGTGGGTTTTTAATACATAAAATAAAAAAATCATAATGAAGTCTCTTAATAGTTTATTAGAAATAATGCAGATAATTTAAAAAAATCCCCATCAATTCCAATACAAAGCAAGTACAAAACTCAGAACGAAATTATTGCAGGATGTCGTAATGGTTCGTTAATTCGACAATGGTTAATCAATTCGACACACGTCCCCGGATAGGGGACGTAACAGGGATTAAACTGATAGGAATAGTACTAGTTAAGACACCACTCATATAGGGTGTCACAGCACATTGCTCCGTGCACGCGCAGTACCCCAACTTGGGAGTAAGAGGACCGACCAAGCTGCTTTTTCAATCTCCCGGTTCCTAAAATCAATTCAGTTTGGTGTATGAGAGTTTGGTCTGTCACTGTGAAGGCAGTCGAAGGTACACGGCCTAAATTTTTTTTCACAAAAAGCAATCCCTGATATGGGACGTAACAGGGATTAAACTGATGAAAATAGTGCTACAGAAAATACCACTCATATTGGGTATGTTCGACCGCCTGCTCCAACAAGAAAAAGCCGTCAACAAGTATTTGTGTGACCGGGGTGCTATGACAGCCTCTGCGGAGCTGGGAATTTTTTTACCACGTTACTGGACGCTCATGCGCAATGCCTGTAGGCTCATGCGTCCTTTTGAGGAGGTGACAAACCTAGTCAGTCGCACCGAAGGCACCATCAGCGACCTCATCCCATTTGTTTTCTTCCTGGAGCGTGCCCTGCGAAGAGTGTTGGATCAGGCTGTAGATGAGCGTGAAGAGGAAGAGGAAGAGTTGTGGTCACCATCACCACCAGAAACAGCCTTGTCATCATTGCTTGCCGGACCTGCGGCAACGCTGCAAGAGGAGTATGAGGAAAAGGAGTCAGAGGAGGAATGTGGCTTTGAGGAGGAGGAAGACCAACCACAGCAGGCATCCCAGGCTGCTCGTTGTTGTCACCTATCTGGGACCCGTGGTGTTGTACGTGGCTGGAGTGAAGAACAGACCGTCAATGACATCAGTGAGGACGAGGAACGGGAAATGAGTAGCTCTGCATCCAACCTTGTGAAAATGGGGTCTTTCATGCTGTCATGTCTGTTGAGGGACCCTCGTATAAAAAGGATGAAGGAGAACGACCTGTACTGGGTGGCCACGCTACTAGACCCCCGGTATAAGCAGAAAGTGGCGGAAATGTTACCAAATTACCGAAAATCAGAAAGGATGCAGCAGTTCAAAACAAAACAAAAAAATATGCTTTACACAGCTTATAAGGGGGATGTCACAGCACAATGGGAATCTAACAGGGGAAGAGGTGAAAGTAATCCTTCTCCTACCACGACCACGGCGGCAAGGACAGGACGCTTTACAGATGTGTTGTTGAGGAGGACATGCAGAGCTTTTTCAGACCTACACATCGCCATAGCCCTTCGGGATCCAGCCTTAGAGAACGACTCGACCGACAGGTAGCAGACTACCTCGCCTTAACTGCAGATATCGACACTCTGAGGAGCGATGAACCTATTGACTACTGGGTGTGCAGGCTTGACCTGTGGCCTGAGCTATCCCAGTTTGCGATAGAACTTCTGGCCTGCCCCGCTTCAAGTGTCCTGTCAGAAAGGACCTTCAGTGCAGCAGGAGGCATTGTCACTGATAAAAGAAGTCGCCTCGTTCAAAAAAGTGTTGATTACCTCACCTTCATTAAGATGAATGAGGCATGGATGCCGAAGGGACTGACAGTGGGGGATACGTTTGACTAACAAAAGGCCTGATGACATGCCTTGGCCTCAAAATGGTCCCCACGCTGCTGTATTTAATGTCTGCATACCGGATGACTTTCGTGAATTCTCCGCCACCAACTAGGGTTCAAGCCGCAATGTTTTAGTCACCTTTCTGCCTTGAAAACATCAATTTTTTTCCGGCAGCTGCTACAACAGCGGCTGCAACAATAACATTATTTTTCAGGCATGTGTACATGCCTAATTTTTCTGGCCTCTAGTGCTGCACTGTGGCTGCAAAAGCAAAACAAAAAAAAAAGGCACATACAAGTGTCAATTCCCTTTTCGTGATCGTTACCTTGTTGTGGTGAAGGGGCTTGCGTATCACAATGAAGCGATCATCACCTCTATGAGTGTGTTGGCAATGTTGCCACACCCCAGATGATAAGGCCGTTGCTTCATTATGATCAGACCAAAAGCGATCAGCTGGATAATTTTTCATAGAAAAAACATAATATTTATTTTTTTTAAGTTGTATGGGTGGGTTTTTAATACATAAAATAAAAAAATCATAATGAAGTCTCTTAATAGTTTATTAGAAATAATGCAGATAATTTAAAAAAATCCCCATCAATTCCAATACAAAGCAAGTACAAAACTCAGAACGAAATTATTGCAGGATGTCGTAATGGTTCGTTAATTCGACAATGGTTAATCAATTCGACACACGTCCCCGGATAGGGGACGTAACAGGGATTAAACTGATAGGAATAGTACTAGTTAAGACACCACTCATATAGGGTGTCACAGCACATTGCTCCGTGCACGCGCAGTACCCCAACTTGGGAGTAAGAGGACCGACCAAGCTGCTTTTTCAATCTCCCGGTTCCTAAAATCAATTCAGTTTGGTGTATGAGAGTTTGGTCTGTCACTGTGAAGGCAGTCGAAGGTACACGGCCTAAATTTTTTTTCACAAAAAGCAATCCCTGATATGGGACGTAACAGGGATTAAACTGATGAAAATAGTGCTACAGAAAATACCACTCATATTGGGTGTGAGAGTAAATTGCACGGCGCAGACGCAGTGACCGTGGCGTGGATTCAAACAAAGTGGAGGGAGCCAGCATTTTTTTAACCATCTTCCCGTTCGAAAAATCTATTTAATAAATGAATCCCAGATTGGGGATCATACAGGGATTAAACTGATGAGAATAGTACTACAGAAAATACCACTCACGGGTGTGACAGTAAATTGCACGGAGCAGATGCAGTGACCGTGGCGTGGATTCAAACAAAGGGGAGGGAGCCAGCGTTTTTTTTAACCATCTCCCAGTTCAAAAAATCAATTTAATAAATGGATCCCAGATTGGGGACCATACAGGGATTAAACTGATAAGAATAGTACTACAGAAAATACCACTCACGGGTGTGACAGTAATTGCACGGTGCAGACATAGTGACCATGGCGTGGATTCAAACAAAGAGGAGGGAGCCAGCGTTTTTTTAACCATCTCCCCGTTTGAAAAATCAATTTAATAAATGGACCTCAGATTGGGGACGTAACAGGGATTAAACTGATGAGAATAGTACTACAGAAAATACCACTCATATTGGGTGTGAGAGTAAATTGCACGGCGCAGACGCAGTTACTGTGGCGTGGATTCAAAAAAAGGGGAGGGAGCCAGCGTTTTTTTAACTATCTCCCTGTTCGAAAAATCTATTTAATAAATGGACCCCAGATTGGGGACGTAACAGGGATTAAACTGATGAGAAGAGAGAACTACAGAAAATACCACTCATATCGGGTGTAACAGTAAATTGCACGGCTCAGACGCAGTGACCGTGGCGTGGATTCAAACAAAGGGGAGGGAGCCAGCATTTTTTTAACCATCTCCCCGTTCGAAAAATCAATTCAATTCACCTTTCGGGGACCCTTGGTGTTGTACGTGGCTGGGTGGAGGAAGAAACCTTCAATGACATTGACGGGACATGGCTAGCTTCTGCTTCTAGCTGGCCTTCTGCTTCCTCTTCGTGAGGTTCCCTAGCAACAAATAGCCATGGACTTTATTACAGATCTACCCACCTCCTCTGTTTGTTCTGTGATTTGGGTAGTGGTAGACCGCTTCTCTAAAATGGGGCATCTCGTTCCTCTGCCGGGACTCCCTTCTGCTCCCCAACTGGCCAAGAAATTTATCGAGCACCTCTGGCAGAGCGACCAGTCCTATATGGCAGTGTTTCCCAACCAGTGTGCCTCCAGCTGTTGCAAAACTACAACTCTCAGCATGCCTGCACAGCCAAAGGCTGTCCGGGCATGCTGGGAGTTGTAGTTTTGCAACAGCTGGAGGCACACTGGTTGGGAAACACTGCTATATGGAACCCTATCATGAACCCTGTGACCAAGAAATTGACAAACTTAGGATCATGATTACCTTGCAGCCATAACTGTAAATAATCAGTGTTTATGACACTCATGTATGCTTTATCTGATTTTAATGTACATGCTATGTTAGGGTGAGCTCTGAAACAAATGGTGCAGACATGAAGCAAACAACACTGGCTGTAATTACAAGCTGAGAAATTAAAGTTGTTGCAAATCTGAACTTTCCCTAAATGTTTGATAGGGCGACCAAACTTATCCACCAAGCCGGTATCCCTGTGAGCATCCGACAGACCAGCTGAAGAGACTTTGAAACTCGGCTCCGAGCCGGCAGATGTACTATGACACCATTCGGCAGTGTGAAATATAGACTGACAAAGTGAGCACAATGGGGCTTTAAGCCCTGCAAAGTGTCTGCAGAAAATCTCAGTGTCTATGTTGGCCCAATTAGTGGTAAACTGAGTGCTGCTGCTGCTTTCGCAGAAAGTGGTAATTGTAAAACGCCGCACCGCCATACTTATGCCCCAAATCAGTGATTCTATAAAGGTAGAGATCCAACTCCTCTCTCCTGTCTGGACGGACAGAGCAGATGACATCCCTGTACAAGCTGAACGCCAGAACTAATTTCGGAATCATTAGCTTCCGATTGAGCCTATGATCGCGGCACTTATGAACTACCGAAACGTCACCACAGGCAATAACTTTGTTGTTGGAGAGATCTCGAGTAGCATTCAGTAAGGAAACTAGATTAATGTCTCTACCCTCAAGTATGTCCTTCTTGATATTTGCCAGAATGAAATGAGCAGGTGTGATGTTGGGCACAAGGGACACTATACCTGAGCAACACGCGGCAGATGTGGAGGCAACGGGTACATTTCGTGGTGGATGAGAGACAATTGCCCCCCGAGACTCCACTGTCTCCAACCTCGCCTGAATATTAGTAATTGAAGATGTCAAGTTATTAATCATGACATGCAACTGTGTAAGAGAAGTCCGTACTGTGGCCACGGACACCTCTTCTTGGCGAGGACCGGCTGTACCCACCACAAGTAAGCGGTACAGCTCCACCTTACTTGCAGTGGCCGAGAATGGGATATCCCTTTTCAACAACTCTGATTTTGGTGGTTCATAAGAGCCGCGATCATAGGCTCAATCGGAAGCTAATGATTCCGAAATTTGTTCTGACATTCAGCTTGTACAGGGATGTCATCTGCTCTGTACGTCCAGACAGGAGAGAGGCGTTGGATCTCTACCTTTATAGAATCACTGATTTAGGGCATAATTTCTCAGCTTTCAAAAGGCTGCTGCTTTTTATCTTTGAATTGCTTATACCTTTTATGGAATTTGTGAGTATAATAAATACTTGTTTTATACACATTGAAGACGGTGCTTCACTATTGTAGCGAACTCCTTATAGGATTACCATCGGGAAGGAGGACCTTGATGTACTCGCCTCTATAGCGCTTGTTTGAAGTGCCTGCATACTACTGTGCGCCTGTGAGTATAATATTAGTGTGCTTGCAATCGATCAATCGAAGCAGTACTTCACTATCAGTGTGATTTTGGTATTCCATAGGAATCAGTGGAGGAAGAAAGATTCCTGTGGAGACTAATGTTTTACCCATACGTGGAGAAGTGGATACTCTGATTTGGAGTGGTTACCTGAAATACGCGCGGTCTACTAAAACGCATTGAACTGATTGTGTGAATTGTACCGGCTATTTATCCAGGCAACATATCAGAAGATTTAGTTTTTTGTCTTTGCAACTTCAAGAGAGTTCTCTAAAATCTGGGAGGAGACCAGGGGAGCTCTGAAAGAGGCTTCTGTGCACATGAAGGAGCTGCTGATAAAAGACGTAGAGATTCTCCTAATTTCCGTCTAAAGTGTGGCTTGCCTCCAAATACATCAGGCTCAAAATACCCTCTTACAAATTGGGTCCATGCTTCATCGGTCCATTTGAGATTCTTGAGCAAATGAATGATGTTTCTTACAAGCCTAAGCTGCCGGCCTCTCTCCGGGTACAGAATTCCTTCAACGTCTCCCTGCTGAAACCTGTCATCCTAAATCGTTTTTTCAAAAAAACTGTCTCTGCTCCTGTTGCGGTCAGTGATGATAACGTCTATGAGGTAAAAGCTATTCTGGGGATGAAGAAGAGTAGAGGTAAAACTCTGTTTCTAGTGGATCAGAAGGGGTTTGGTCCTGAGAAAATATCTTGGGAACCTAGAGAGAACATCAATGCCCGTCTTCTTCTGAATTTTATTTGTCTAGGGCCAGGCCTGAGGAGAGGGAGTGTAAGGGGGGGTACTGTTAGCCCAGCGGTCCTTGCTGGCGCTGCTGCCCCTACCCGCGGGCACAGGCACTGGGCTCCCTCTTTCCCTCCTGCTGCCATGTGCCGTGCTGACAAGCGCGGGAAGCAGGTAGCTTAATTGTTGCATCTGTCCTCCATGCCAGAGTTTACTTCCTGCTGGAGACCTGTACTGTTGTTAGGGCTTGCATGGGTGTGTCTCTCCTCACTTGTGAGATATCATATACATACCCTCTGCCTCAACAGTCTATGGCTGGATTTCAGGAAGTATTTAAAGGTGTTTCCTACCACAGGAAGATGCCTGAGCAACTCATGGTCACTAGCTTGCCTAGTTCCAAGTGTGAAGGTGTTTTTCAAGTTCTGCTTTGCTGTGTACCGGACCCTGCTTTTGGAATTATCAGATTTTGCCTGTTTGCCACCTGTCTCTGACCTCAGATTTGTTTACGGACCTTGCTTGATATCTGCTTGCCCTGACCACGTACTTCCCCTCCGTGCTTGCACCGGTATCTCTGACCCCCTGGTCAGCTGCCACTGACTCAGGGACTGCTCTGGAGTGGCACCTGGCAACTACCATAACAGCCCAAGCCTATCCTCCCCATCAGAAGCTCTAGTGAAGACCAGGTAGTTGCTTTGTCACACCCTTCCATAGTATAGCCAGTCAGTGGCGCAGTGGGCCCACACCTGCTTGCATAACACATAGATTGGCATCTCTGTGCTGACCTAGTAAACTGGTGCTAGCTTAGGTGATCTAAGGGAATGTATGGTTAATCGGTCATACTTGGGGTCCAGTGGTTACTCATTCCTCGCGGCTCCAGCATTGTCCTTACTGTAACAGGAGACTAAAGAAGCTTATTGTTCTGTCCATGCTGTGTTAATAGAAATCAGCACAGGGAAGGAATAGCAATGTGTTTTCAATCGTAACTATACACAGGTGCATCGATGAAGCATTATTTCCACTAGTGCAAAGTTTAGTTTGCCCCTCCTCTCACCACAGCATTCACAAAAAATTTATTTATATACAGATTTATATATTTATTATTTACTTATACATAGATTTATTTTACCTTCCATACCTCCCCTTATTCCGTATAAGCAGCTATGATCAGAACTCTTAGGCTCTCTTCACATCTGTCATGGCTTTCCATTTGGAGTCTGACACAGATTCCACCATATATTCCAGAAAAAAAAAATTATATAATTTTTTTTTTTTTTTTGTGCTAATGGAATCTGATGGCTCAATATTGGTGTCACAGCTTCAATTCGTAACGGCTTCAATTCTGTTTTTCTGTTCTTATGATCAAAGTCAACCTTAATTAGTCTCCACCTCTTATATCTTCTCGTATTTCTTAAAGAAACATGGGCCCACAGCTGCAGAATCATGTAGTTTATTGAGAAAAAGCTGAGGAGAGATTTTGAGCTGTTCCACAATTAGCTACTGAGCTGCAGCAGTGAGTCTGTGCCTTCAAACATCCTGTCAAGCTAACTGAGCATATAGTTCATGTCCATTCAGTCTTACCAAGACTCTCCTGACTCTTGGATGGGTTTCTTTCTGTTTACAGGACGCCAGCCATTTTAATTTACCTCACTGCTTGTCCCCTCAATAAAACAATCATGTTTTGCTAATTTATTACCCCTAGAGAACGCCTTTAAGGTCCCTTTTTTCTGTATGGTATTCTGGTCCTCAAGACTAACATGTTTCTTGGATACATTTCTGTGTTGTTGATTTGTACTTTATCTTACTCTTGTCTTATTCCAGGTATTCCAGATTCCATTCTGGTCATTCCGATGCCTATTGTTAGTTACAGTAAACTGGGAACAAACACCTGCTGATCATAGTGTGACTTGAAAACGTAAGAGCAGATAATAAAAACTACAGGTTATGCAAAAATGAAAATCATATCACAGAGGGCATAGATCAATTAAAACGTAACTTTTAATCCATCTATATATAAAAAGAAGGACGTACAAAGTGTGTATGTATGTGTGCATGTATGTATGTGTGTATGTATGTTCCGTGATCACTCAAAAAACGCAACCATCAATTTCAACGAAACTTGGTATACACATCCCTTGCTACCTGGAAATAAATCTTGTGGGGGTCACAGCTCTCTAGGACGTACCGTTCCTGAGACATTCCCAACAAATGACCTGCATTAGCCAATACAAGCCTGCAAGTCTTTCTCTTCATATCCCAACTGCCATACACACGGTCACATGTCCCTTATCAGCCAATAGAAGCTCGCAGGCCCTTAGTCTCCACATACACACAGTTTTGCTCCAGGTGTCCAAAACAACCCAGACGATTTTCCTCACTCCTGTAGGTCAGCTTTAAAGGGGCAGGACGCTATGGATGACACTATTAAGGGAGCGGAGTGCTGTGGAGGTCACAGTTCAGGGCGCAGGTAGGGTGGTCATTCAGGCCATTCTCAAAAGATGGACATAAAACCCCCGCCCCCAGGTCTCGATATGCCATGCCCCTGATCTGTTAGGCCATGCCCCCTACCCTCCACAGCCGACAGGGATTGAAAAAATGAAGGTAAAAATCAACTTCTGTCAGCTGCAGGGAGAAAGTCACCATCCCTCCCATCCCTGCAGCTGACAGACGTTGATTTTTACCTTCATTTTTTCAATCCCTGTCGGCTGTGTAGGGTAGGGGGCATGGCCTAACCAGATCAGGGGCGTGGCTTATCAAGACCTGGGGGCGGGGTTTTTAAGTCCATCTTTTGAGAATGGCCTGAATGACCACCCTACCTGCCCCCTGAACTGTGCTGCTGCCTGAGAGTGAGCTGTTCAAAAGGACATCTGTGCATGAGATATTCCCAGAAAATGCATTAGGCAATAGAAGCTTGGTCACATTACCCTTATTAGCCAATAGAAGTTCGCAGGCCCTTAGTCTCCACATACACACAATTTTACACCAGGTTTCCATAACAATCCAGCCATTTTTCTTCACTGCTGTAGGTCAGCTTTAAAGGGGCAGGGCGCTGTGGATGATACTGTTAAGGGAGCGGGGTGCTGTGGAGGTCATAGTTCAGGGGGCAGTTAGGGTGGCCATTCAGGCCACCTTCAAAAGACGGACTTAAAAACCCTGCCCCCAGGAGGCCGCTGTGAAGGTCCCTGTTAAAGAGGCGGGGTACTTTAGATGTCACTCTTATAGTGGATACTGTCTATTTTTTAACGACACACACAAACATTAAATGAAATAAATAAAATATACCCATGCGAAGCCGGGTCCTTCTGCTAGTGTTATATATAAAAAGAGAGCCCAAAACGGGCATGAGTAAATACCCAGACGTAACGCTGCTAGACTGTTAAATAAACTGCATGGACAAAAGGGGCTAGTAGAGGACTAAGTAGAGGAAGAATTCACCCTATAAAATCCCTGATATAGACTAAGCCCAGAGAAGCACCCTGATGGTGGATGCCCTCTGTCCTTGTAACTAGGCCTATTATGCCACTAAGAAGCCCTACCAATATGAACAATAAAGCAAATTAATCAATAATAAATCCGAACGCTTTTTCCCTAGCAGGTAAATCAAAGGTTCATCAGTGGATAGACAAAGGGTAATAACAAACAAAACAAAAAACACAATAACTCATAGATAATGGAGACGTTGTTATATGGAATCCGAATAGAATGTATGAGCACCAGAGACCAAAAAAAATAAATGTGTATTAGAGCCAAATATACTCCACATAGGCCACACTCCGGGCAGTATTAAAGATAAACAGGCAAAGAAGGAGACACCGTCCAACTGCACAGTGGTATAACAAGACAGTATATGTCTGCAATATAATATAACCAGACAGGGTCCAGGTGGACCACTTACGTGCCCCAGTTGCCACAAGGCATACAGGTCTCCATTATGCAGGATAGCAGCTAGCTTTGCGAGTCCAAGAGTGAGTTTAAATACCTGTTTGGGGAGGGCGGTATTTCGTCCGAGGGGTGGATCACATTAGAACCAGTCATCATAGGGTTCTTAAAGCATGTGGTATATGGGCAAATGCTTATATATTCAAAATGCAAAGAAGGCAATCCCCAAACACATGTAACGCCCTACAACATTAAACTCTCTCCCACTAAAGTAGCAGGATTGCCAAAAAACTGATCACTCACTAACCGGATGCATGCCGAGCTGTCACCCAGACCGGAAAAAGCATGGCCACTTGACAGGAAGGAGTGCGTTCCAACATGTGCTAATTATAATAATTGCTACACTAAGGTCTATTTAAAAATAAATATCAAAAACAAAGCAAAAACCCCACTAAAGGAAAAACATGACTCACAAAAATAAGGAGGGTATTTAGATTATAGATACCAAGTAGATACAATGAAGAACAATCACTTCGATAATAATAAATGACGCTTCACACATCGATAGAAAGCTGGTTACTGGTAAATGCTAAACAGAAACAACAGAGGAGATAACCCTAAATCTCAAATAATACAAGAAAATGTAAGCCTTTTATTGAGTCCCCCCCGGAACTGAGACAGGAAACGGTATATCTATTCAGATTCCTTTTGCAGGATACAGTGTTCCCGGTCGCCCTTTCTAGGGGACAAAGAGACCAGTTCCAGTGCTAAGAAGGTAAGTACCAGTGGATCATCACGATGAGCCTCCACGACGTGATTGGCCACAGGGGTGTGGTTCTTTTTCATGACATCATTTATGTGTTCACACACCCTGCGTCACAGTTCCCTGTATGTTTTACCGATGTAGTCCTTCGGACATGTACATTTACATAAATAAATGACACCTTTACTTCTGAAGTTTATGAAGTCTCTAACCGTGTACCTCAGGCCGGTAACAGAGCATATATTGATTCTTGAGTTCTTAATAAATCTACACCCTTGGCAGGAGCCACATTTAACGGTGCCAAGGTGTTCATACATTCTATTCGGATTCCATCTAACAAGCTCTCCATTATCTATGACTTATCGTGTTTTTTGTTTTCTTTATTACCCTTTGTCTATCCCCTGATGAACCTTTGATTTACTTGCTAGGATTTATTATTGATTCATTTGGTATATTGTTCATATTGGTAGGCCTTCTTAGGGGCACAATAGGCCTAGGTACGAGGACAGAGGGCATCCACAATCAGAGTGCTCCTCTGAGCTGAGCCTATATCAGGGATTTGATAGGGTGAGTCCTTCCGATACTTAGTCCTATATTCGCCCCTTTCGTCCATACAGTTTATCAGTCTCGCAGCGTTACGTCTGGGTATTTATTCATACACATTTTGGGCTCATAGTGTGACTTGCCCAAGAGGGAGGAGGGAATGTGGGAATATTAGCTATTTGATAGTCTTCACCTTAAGGAACCTTATCCATGTTGATGGCTATAGTCTTGGAATCTTTCTCTTTCTCTTTCACATGACATCCAGTATTACCTTTCTACCATTTTTAAGGAAAAGTGATGGGACGGTACAATGATAAAGCCTACATAAGACAGAAAGCAGATATTAGACTCAAATCTCTTGCAGACAGTATAGTTAAAGTTGATCTGGCACCATACATGATGCCCAGTATAAGGATAGCATATGGTAGTGACAAGTCCATTGTACTTTTAGCCCAAATAACATAATAGTATCATGTGCCATTTGGTTAATTGATCCTAAAATAAAAAATAAGTTATCAAAAACATAGTAATTCTCCCCAATTCTTCCTAACTTTGGTTAAACTCTATTAACCAAATGGCAGACTACTTTTTTGCAAAGTAAATTTGATCCCTTTTATAATATTCTTCCCTTAAATAGAATAGTATAATATAGAAATAAAGCAGTTTTAGCAAAATACACAAATCACAACTAAACTGAACAGAGATATAAAGCAGCCAACACTGACGATACATAGAAGGCAAGCATGGGTGTGGGTGGGAGGAGGCAGGCTGAGAGGGTGAGATCTATGGCCCAACTCATTTAACAAAATGCACACCAGAAAAGTGGTGCACATTATACCAGAAATCTAGAAAGCCAGCTTCTGCCACAGAGCAGAAAATGCAATAAATTTATTTACTACAACTCTGTTCTTTGAATGCTACGGAGCCTAACCCTGGGGAGTGACGGTATCAAGGTAGGAGCACCTTGACACCCGGAACTATTTAGCCCCCAACATACCATTTGACATTCCTACACACTGGGACCCCCGATAGTGCTCTGGGGGCGGCACGTTGCACTCTTCTCGTAATACATGGGTTATGACTACCCTACAATCCAGCAGCGGAGACTGTGCTTGCACATTATAGGAAAAATAGTGTGCAAGCACAGCTACCATTGAATTACAGGGTGGTTGTAAAACTCCTAATGTGATTGAAAAATTAATCAAGCCAGCAAAGAAGGCAATATGGTTAATCATAATACATTAGTAAGTGCCTTGTGTTAACTTTGTCTACATGATGAAATGTAATTTGCTGAAGTGAGACAAACCCTTTAAGATGCCTATGCCTCTTAATAAACTGGTGGCATCTTTCTCAAGTTGCATTTACACTATGACTGGCTTGTAAATTTCTGGTCTTAGTAAATGGCCTGTAAAAATGGGATAGAAATATGGAACTATGCTTCTCTGTTACAGTAGGGTTAAATTAAGTCATCTCAGTTATGTAACTACATAATAACTCTACTTCAAGAATAACTATATCTTATACTGACGTCTTGAACCTGACACATTAAAACAAACAACATTTGCAGCCTGTACAGATCTGTAGTTCTATCAGCTGTTGACATGTTGCTTAGTGGGTGGATCGTCAATTTAGATATTTTTGGATAGCATTATGTCTTTCTTTTGCCTGACACAAATGTCTGTTCCTTTTCTATTATACGCTATAAACTAAAGTGCACATTATAGTGCCACAATGCATATCAAGCTAGCGATAAAAGACCTTTACATGTAACGTAATTTAACATAGAAACAATACAGATGATAACAGCTAACCTAGTGTTGAGCGAATCAAAGTTTCCAAAGCGGACTTTGATCCGAAGAGGCTGTCACAGCCATCTTGATTGAAGATCCTGTGTGAAATCTCGTGCACGGTGACATATGACATCACCACGCCATCCAGCAAGGTATGTTCAATCAAGATGGCTGCGGAGGCCTCTTTGCGCTCAAATGGATAAGGTGAGGATTTTTTTTTTCACAGACTATCCCCTGAAAGCCCCAATTTTTTTATCTCAGATGCCACGATCGGTGATGAACGCGGCATTTCAGGGGTTCAATGACTGGGGCGGTGCAATTGCCATTCCTCATCATTGCACCCACTATTCGCAGTGAAATGCGCTTCATGATGAAGTATTTTGTCACAAAACAAATTTATTTTTGAAATTCGGAGAAGCGGCTGAATCAAAGTTTTCATAACTTCACTCATCTCTAGTAATCATTTTTAGTTATCTATGCAATGCTTGTAATCTGCTGCTGATAGTTCGAACTGATCACAATACTTATAATCCTTCTTCTCAGCTTGAAATGATCACGTCTGCATTCTGTATAATACCAGTTGTCCAGATTACCGCAACACTAGTGTATTTTAACATGAAGGAATTGTGTCCCACAAGTATTTTTTCAGCTATATCCTATAGAGTGTGCATTTGTTATTCATAATTTGGAATAATTGACAAGGAAATGTTTTTATGTGATATTGTTGTGTCTTACTTTTTTAATTATGTCAATCACTGTGATTTATCAAACTGGTGTAAAGTAGAACTGGCTTAGTTGCCTATAGCAACCAATCAGATTCCACCATTCATTTTTGACAACTCCTTTGGAAAATGAAAGGAGGAATATGGTTGCTATGGGCAACAAAACCAGTTTTACTTTACACCAGTTTGATAAATGACCCCCGAAGTGTTTCTATATACTACCTGCTTTAATCATCTCACTCTAGTGGAGTTCCTCTTTACTTTTTTTTTTTTGCTTTTTTTGACGACTTTCCAAGAGGAAAACACATCAGCCTGGATTCTTATCTTTGCTGCCTACACTACCGTTGTGTGTAATGTCGGCACAGCCAAGCAAGGTGAATGCCCACCTATTGGATAGTGTGTTCTATTTATACCCCAGTAGAGGCCATATTACCCATTGTGGGCTGTGTATAATTTTCTGTATTGTAGATGACAATTAGAATTAAAAAAAAAATACTAAAAAAGTGATGTTGACTTACCTAGGGGAAACTTCATACTGTAGGTTACTCCAGTTCATGAACACTGGAAATCACATTTTAACGCTTTACTAGTCACGTTAGACTCAATTTTATTAAATCCCAATTATTTAGGTTATTAAGTTCAGTTAACGTCTTAAAATTATGTATACAGATAAGTCAGTCACTACTTATGTGTAACACTTGCCTGCTTGGATATTTCTCAATAATTGCTGCTTTGTAGCTTTCTAGCCCTGTTTCATTTTACTTAATGAAAATATATCTAGCCCATTAAAACATAGCTGTGAATATATTATTACAAAGACCCACAAAACAAAATGTATTCCATAAAAATTATCAATTAAAATATATGACAAGATATACCCACTCAAAGATATGCCACCATTAATAACTAATGGTTATATTACAATGGAACAAAATAGGGGTTAGTCAGCACATCCCAATGCACAAGTGCACATTGCCATGGCTGGAGGCAAAAAAGGAAATATGACCTGTGATAACCCCCTCCAGCCGTGCTAAGCAAACGTTCAGACAATACACTGGCTTCAGGGCAGGCCAGCACCTCCAAGGCGTAAAGGGCAAGCTCAGGCCATGTGCCCAATTTGGAGACTCAGAAGTTGCAGGGGGCAGACCCATCAGTCAGTTCGTGTAGGCGTGTGCACACATACTGCTCCAACATGTTGCTAAAATGCTGCCTCCTGCTAAGACGTTCCACATCAGCTGGTGGTGCTGGTCGTTGTGGCGTGCTGACAAACCTTTTCCACATTTCGGCCATGCTAACCCTGCCTTCTGAGGTGCTGGTGATGCCCCAGCTGCGTTGGCGACCTCTTCCTCCTCCCCTGTCTTCGCCTTGTGCTTCCACTGTGCCCCCTCTGTCAGGTAGGAATGCTACCAGCAGCGCGTCTACCAGCATGCGCTTGTACTCGCACATCTTACGATCACGCTCTAGTGGCGGAATTAAAGACGATGCGTTGTCCTTGTAACGGGAATCCAGCAGCGTGGCCACCCAGTAATCAGCACAAGTTAGAATGTGGGCAACTCTGCGGTCGTTGCGGAGACACTGCAGCATGTAATCGCTCATGTGTGCCAGGCTGCCCAGAGGCAACGAAAAGCTGTCCTCTGTGGGAAGTGTATCGTCTGTGTCCTCTGTATCTCCCCAGACACGCACCAGTGATGGCCATGAGCTGGTTTGGGTGCCACCCTGCTGAGAACATGGTTCCATCTCCTCCATCTCCTCCTCCTCATCCTCCACCTCATCATCCTCCAGAACTGTGCCCTGGCTGGACAAATGTGTACCTGGCATTTGTGGGTGCAGGAACCCACCCTCGGAGCCACTTGTGAATGACTGGCCTGAAACCCTATGAAATGATCCCTCTTGCTCCTCCTCCTCCTGTGACACATCCTCTTCCATCATCGCCTGAAGGTTTTTTTCAAGGAGGCATAGAAGTGGGATAGTAACGCTGAGAACAGCGTCATCGGCACTGGCCATGTTGGTGGAGTACTCGAAACAGCGCAACAAAGCACACAGGTCTCGCATGGAGGCCCAGTCATTGGTGGTGAAGTGGTGACTCACCCGTGAGTGCTGCAGCTGAAACTCCAATACCGCTTGCTGCTGCTTGCACAGTCTGGCCAGCATGTGCAAGGTGGAGTTTCAACTTGTGGGCACGTCGCATATGATGCAGTGAGGGGGAAGGCTGAAGTTACGCTGCAGCGCTGACAAGCGAGCAGCAGCAGGGTGAGAACGCCAAAAGCGGTCACAGATGGCCTGCACTTTCTGCAGCAGCTCTGACATATCGAGGTAATTTTTAAGGAACCTCTTCACCACCAAATTCAGCAATGCGCCAGGCAAGGGATGTGCGTCAAACCGGCTAGTCCCAGAGCTGCTACAAGATTTCGCCCATTATCACACACCACCATGCCGGGCTTGAGGCTAACTGGCACCAACCACTCATCAGTCTGTTGTTCCATGCCCATCCACAGCTCCTGTGCGGTGTGGGGTTTGTCCCCCAAACAGATACATTTTAAAACTGCCTGCTGTCGTTTACCCTGGGCTGTGCTGAAGTTAGTGGTGAAGGTGTCACGCTGACCGGATGAGGAGCTGGTAGAGGATGAGGAAGCGGAGTAGGAGGAGGAAGCAATCGGAGGCAAACTGAAGTGCCCTGCAATCCTCGGTGGTGGAAGGACATGCACTGCTCTCCGCCTCAGGCCCAACCGCCACTGCATTTGCCCAGTGTGCTGTTAGGGAGATATAACATCCCTGACCGTGCTTACTGGCCAACGTATCCGTAGTTATGTGGACCTTGCCACAGATGGCGTTGCGCAGTGCACACCTGATTTTGTCCCCCACTTGGTGGTGCAGGGAAGGGATGGCTCGCCTGGAAAAGTAGTGGTGACTCGTCACGACGTACTGTAGGACAACCACCGCCATAAGGCTTTTAAAACTCTCTGTCTCCACCAGACGGAATGACAACATTTCAAAGGCCAGTAATTTTGAAATGCTGGCATTCAGGGCCAGGGATGGGTAGGGTAGGTACTTCCTCTTTTGCTCCAGTGTTTGGGAGATAGAGAGTTAAACGCTTCCATGGGACATTGTGGAGATGCTTGGTGACCCAGGTGGTGGTTTTGCTGGCAGATCCTCTGTTTGTGGGGTGGCAGGTGCCACTGTTACTCCAGAGGTGGATGAAGAGGCCGATACTATAGCAGATGAGGAAGCAGGAGGAGCCAGAGACCTTTCTTTGTTTTTGAGGTGTCTACTCCACTGCAGCTCGTGCTTTGCACTTTCTGGTCATGCAGGTTGTGCTCAGGTTGAGAACATTTATGCCTCTGTTTAGGCTCTGATTGCACAGCGTGCAAACCACTCGTGTCTTGTCATCAGCACATCGTCTGAAGAACTGCCATGCCAGGGAACTCCTTGGAGCTGGCTTTGGTGTGCTCGGTCCCTTGCTGCGGTGGGCAGTAGCAGGCGTACTGTCTACGGGCTCTGTGCTGGTGGCTGTGTGACCACTGCCTCTTCCTCTGAACTACACAGGTCACTTGCATGACCTTGATTCCATGTGGGGTCGAGGACCTCATCTTTCACCCAGTCTTCACCCCTGCCCTCCTTGATGGTCTGCACACTGCAGAAAGCCACAGCAGTTGGCACCTGTGTTTTGTCATCATCCGATACATGCTACGGTGGTCCTCCCATGTACTCATCCTGAAACATAAGTGGTTGGGCATCGGTGCACTCAATCTCTTCCACTTCTGGGGCAGGGCTATGGAGATAGACTTGGGAAACCCTGCTAGCAGAGTCATCAAAATGCAGAAGAGACTGCTCCATGACTTGTGGCTCAGACTGCTTGGCTGATTTGCAAGGGGGTGAGGTAAAGGATTGATGGACATGGGCTGTAGGTGCCAACTCTGATCTTTCAGCAGGAGACTGGGTGGGAGACAATGTGAAGGATCTGAAGGCACTGTCAGCCACCCAATCTACTATTGCCTGTACTTCTTCTGGCCTTACCATTCGTAGAGCCGCATTCGGCCCTATCAAATAATGCCTACTCGCACCTGAGGAAGGTGTTTCACTTGTGCTTGTAGCTGGCACAGATCGACCACGTCCTCTCCCTGCAACAGGAGCTCCACCAGCAGTATCACAATGGGGGCCACGTCCCTTATTTGACACTCTCCTCATTCTTCACGTTCACCCACCAAACTAACAGATGTTTTTTTACTACACGGTCCCAAAAAATGGTAATATGTCAACCAAAAATGTAACTGCAATTGACTGGTTGTATTTGACTGTGACAAATGCAGCAAAGGCCCCAGATGTAGGGTCTTGCAAAAAGTTGGTGTTTTTTTAAACCAAGAATATAACTGCAGTATTTATACTTTGTTTTTGACTGTCACAAATGCAACAAAGGCCACAAATGTATTATCTTGCCCAAAATGGGTGGTTTTTTTTAATACCAGAATATAACAGCGGTATATCACGCTTGTATTGGACTGTCATAAATGCAGCAAATTCCGCAGATGTAGGGTATTGCAAAAAATGTTTTTTTTTAAAGCCCAGAATATAATTGCAGTATTTAAAGCTTGTATTTCACTGTGACAAATGCAGCAAAGGCCCCAGATGTAGGGTATTGCAAAAATGCATGTTGTTTTTAAACCCAGAATATAATTGCAGTATTTCGAGCTTGTATTTCACTGTGACAAATGCAGCAAAGGCCGCAAATTTATTATCTTGCCCAAAATGGGTGTTTTTTTTATAACAGAATATAACAGCACTATCTAACACAGGCATCCTCAAACTGCGGTACTCCAGCTGTTGTAAAACTACAACTCCCACAATGCCCTGCTGTAGGCTAATATCTGTAGGCTGTTCAGGCATGCTGGGAGTTGTAGTTTTGCAACAGCTGGAGGGCCACAGTTTGAGGATGCCTGATCTAACACTTGTATTTCACTGTGACAAATGCAGCAAAGGCCACAGATGTAGGATATTGTAGGATGTAGGATATTGTAAAAAATAGGTGTTTTTTTAAACCCGGAATATAATTGCAGCATTTCAAGCTTGAATTTCACTGTGACAAATGCAAAAAATCCAAATTTGTATTATCTTGCCCAAAATAGGTGGGTTTTTTTTAAACCAGAATATAACAGCAGTATCTAACGCTAGTATTTGACTGTGACAAATGCAGTAAAGGCACGAGATGCAGGGAATTGCAAAAAATGGGTGTTTTTTTAAAACCAGAATATAATTGCAGTATTTCAAGCTTGTATTTCACTGTGACTAATGCAGAAAAGGCATCAGATATAGGGTCTTGCAAAAAATGGGTGTTTTTTTTAAACCCAGAATATAATTGCAGTATTTCAAGCTTGCATTTCACTGTGACAAATGCAGCAAAGCACCAGATGTAGGGTATTGCAAAAAATGGGTGCTTTTTTTTAACCAGAATATAATTGCAGTTTTTCAAGCTTGTATTTCTCTGTGACAAATGCAACAAAGACCACAAATGTATTATCTTGCCCAAAATTAGTGTTTTTTTTAAATACCTGACTATAACAACACTATCTATCGCTTGTATTTTACTGTGACAAATGCAGCAAAGACACCAGATCTAGGGTATTGTAAAAAAAAATGGGTGTTATTTTAAAACTAGAATATAATTGCAGTATTTCAAGCTTGTATTTCACAGTGACAAATGCAGCAAAGGCACCAGATATAGGGTATTGCAAAAAATGGGTGTTATTTTAAAACTAGAATATAATTGCAGTATTTCAAGCTTGTATTTCACTGTGACAAATGCAGCAAAGGCACCAGATGTAGGGTATTGCAAAAAATGGGTGTTTTTTTTTAACCAGAATATAATTTCAGTTTTTCAAGCTTGTATTTCACTGTGACAAATGCAGCAAAGGCACCAGATATAGGGTATTGCAAAAAATGGGTGTTATTTTAAACCCAGAATCTAATTGGAATTTTTCAAGCTTGAATTTTACTGTGACAAATGCAAAAAAGGCCAATATTTTATTATCTTGCCCTAAATGGGTGTTTTTTAAAAAAAACAGAATATAACAGAAGATTCTAACGCTAGTATTTGACTGTGACAAATGAAGTAAAGGCAGGAGATGCAGGGTATTGCAAAAAATGGGTGTTTTTAAAACCAGAATATAATTGCAGTATTTCAAGCTTGTATTTCACTGTGACTAATGCAGCAAAGGCATCAGATATAGAGTCTTGCAAAAAATGGGTGTTTTTTAAACCAAGAATATATCTGCATCTGCAGTATTTAAACTTTGTATTTTACTGTCACAAATGCAACAAAGGGCCACAAATGTATTATCTTGCCCAAGATGGGTGTTTTTTTTAATACCAGACTATAACAGCGGTATATCACGCTTGTATTGGACTGTCAGTAATGCAGCAAAGGCCGCAAATGTATTATCTTGCCCAAAATGGGTGTTTTTTTTTAACCAGATTATAACAGCAGTATCTAACGCTTGTATTGGACTGTCAGAAATGCAGCAAAGGCCGCAAATTTATTATCTTGCCCAAAATGGGTGTTTTTGTAATACCAGACTATAACAGCGGTATCTAACGCTTGTATTTCACTGTGACAAATGCAGCAAAGGCACCAGATGTAGGGTTTTGCAAAAAATGGGTGTTTTTTTAAAACCCAGTATATAATTGCAGTATTTTAAGCTTGCATTTCACTGTGACAAATGCAGCAAAGGCACCAGATGTAGGGTATTGCAAAAAATTTTTGTTTTTTTTAAATCAGAATATAATTGCAGTTTTTCAAACTTGTATTTCTCTGTGACAAATGCAACAAAGGCCACAAATGTATTATCTTGCCCAAAATTTGTGTTTTAAAAAAAAAAACTGAATATAACAGCAGTATCTAACGCTAGTATTTGACTGTGGCAAATGCAGCAAATGCCCCAGATGTAGGGTCTTGCAAAAAATTAGTGTTTTTTTAAACCATGAATATACGTTAACTGCAGTGTTTAAACTTTGTATTTGACTGTCACAAATGCAACAAAGGCCGCAAATGTATTATCTTGCCCAAAATGGGTGTTTTTTTTAATACCAGAATATAACAGCAGTATCTAACGCTTGTAGTGTACTGTCAGAAATGCAAAAAAGGCCGCAAATGTATTATCTTGCCCAAAATATGTCTTTATTTTAATACCTGACTATAACAGCACTATCTAACGCTTGTATTTCACTGTGACAAATGCAGCAAAGGCACCAGATCTGGGGTATTGTAAAAAATTTGTGTTTTTTAAAACCCAGAATATAATTGCAGTATTTCAAGCTTGTATTTCACTGTGACAAATGCAACAAAGGCACCAGATGTAGGGTAATGCAAAAAATGGGTGTATTTTTAAAACCTGAATATAATTGCAGTATTTCAAGCTTGTATTTCACTGTGACAAATGCAGCAAAGGCCCCAGATGTAGGGTATTGCAAAAAAGGGGTTTTTTTTTAAACCCAAAATATAATTGCAGTATTTCAAACTTGTATGTCACTGTCACAAATGCAAATATCCTTTGCTGGTGCACTGAATTTGCATAAAATGGCCACCAACGTCCACCTAACAGACGGATAAAAATTCATTTTTCTGTGTCACTGGGCTCAGGGCAGGGTAAAAAAATTGTGCACTGCACCCACAAAACAGAATCGCTGTAGATCGCTGAGTTACCAAGCACTTCTGATAACTGATTCTTTCCTATTCTCTCCCTCACAGCACCAGCATCCTATCCCTACACTAATAAGAGCAGATTGATGTGCAGTGCTACGTGACTCCAGCTTCTTTAGAGGCTGGGTCACATGCTGCATTGGCCAATCACAGCCATGTCCTTAGTAGGCATGGCTATGATGGGTTCTAACGCTTGTTGGGGAGCCAAACTGGATTTGTGTCCGCAACTGGCAGAGTTTGCCCTGGAAAAGCTGTCCTGCCCGGCCAGTAGTGTGGCATTAGAGAGGGTGTTTAGTGCAGTTGGTGCCATAGTTACCCCAAGAAGAACTTGCCTGTCCACCCAAAATGTGGAGAGACTGACCTTTGTCAAGATGAATTTGGCGATGCATCAGACTAGATCATCCATGGTGCCACACCAACACTTTGACAAAAGAGACCAGCTTCTTCTGGCTACCTGCCTCAGCTACTGTTCTGATGCTGCCACCCACCTGATGCCACACATCTGATGCCAAGTGCTCCTTCTTTCACCCACTATATTCAGCTGGTACTGGTATTGCCAGCCACCTCCCCACTCTGTCACCGGGTCGCTCTGAGGTCTCTTGATGCTGCTGCCACCTCCACACTATGTCACCTTGCAACTCTGTGGTCTCTTGATGCTGCTGATACCTCAACACTATGTCACCTTGCAACTCTGTGGCCTCCTGATGCTGCTGCTGCCATCTTCACACTGTCATTGTGCCACCCTGTGGCCTCCTCCTGATGCTGCTGCCATCACCTCCACACTGTCATTGTGCCACTGTGTGGCCTCCTCCTGATGCTGCTGACACTTCCAGACTCTGTCATTGGGCCACTCTGTGGTCTCCTCATGCTGCTTCCACCTCACCAGTATGTCATTGGGCCACTCTGTGGTCTCCTCATGCTGCTTCCACCTCACCACTATGTCATTGGGCCACTCTGTGGTCTCCTCATGCTGCTTCCACCTCACCACTATGTCATAGGGCCACTCTGTGGACTTCTCATGCTGTTCCCACCCTCCCCACTTCATGACTGGGACACTATTTTGCCCATTTGGCTGACTGACATTATTATTTATTTGACCCTTCTTCTGATCTGTCAGAAGGAAGGAAAAATGAGATGCACAACAGATCCTGTCTACGTAACAGCTGTAAGGCCTGCATGACATGGTCCATATTTTGCATCAGAATTGGCTTATGATTTGGCAGCCAAAAGCAGGAGTGGGTACAAAACACAGAAGATATGCAAATATTCCATTCACGTGCCATCTCTGTTTTAGACCCACTTCTGTTTTTTTGGGCTTTGGCAATACTGATGGATTACTGACCTAATGCTGACCGAGTAAAGGCGGATACTCCACAGACAGGATCCGTTTTTTTGGGGTTTTTGTTCTGACGGATAGGAGGAAGGGCAAAATAATCAGTGACGTCAACACAAACTTACTGCTGACACCCTCACCACTCTGTCGGGGGGCTCTACTTCTATAAGCGAACAGGTTCTGTAAACATCTATGTGGAATCAGCTGCCGACGGTGTAAAAGGAGTGCGCTTCTTCCTGACGCTAATATTGACCTGTAAGGCTGAGTTCACACTTGAGTTATTTGGTCAATTTTGGCTCCGTAACTGCCCAAATAAATGAAGTGTGCAGTGATTCTAAGAGCGACACCTGTTATCTGCATGTCATACTGACTCACAGTATCGTTTCACTACCACAGCAGACTCCCTATGTGTGTAACAGCAAGGCACAGTGTGTACACCACTGTATAGTCTCTCTGCAGCCAGGAAATAGCCGTTTTTTAAAGCGTTTCAACACTAATAAATTCGGATCGAACCAAATTTTTTCAAAAATTTGGCGAACTGGCCGAGTCAAATGTTTGAGAAATTCGCTCATCTCTAATTCTTATTATTAATCTCACAAGAGGACTTTGACATGTGATTCTATGATTGCTTCTATAATACACTGTACTGCCTATGTAGTACAATGTATTATACTGTCAGTAGAAAACTGTGAGTCACTTTTTCAGGCTGCGCCTTTGTCACAGCCTGATAGGTATACACTGAGGGAAGGACTAGTGGCCTTGATTAGGCCTCCAACTGCAATGCAAAGTCAACGATACCCTGCAGTCTCACTGTTGGCAGTGCCAATGCTTTAAAGGAGGAGCCCCTCCCTCTGAAACCTCTTAGTCTCTTTTGACTGCATCATCTAATGGGTTAAACAGCCAGAATCAGTGCTTCTGCCGATCCAGGCCTTTAGAGAAGGAGCCCGGCTGTCATGTAAAAGTTGACCTCCTGCTCTCTCTTGCATGGGAGAAGCATGCAGTGCTTAGACTTGGCTGCCATAAAAAGGCAGCAGCCTAGTCTAAAGCCCCTCAGTGGCAGCTATAAAATGGCACATTGGCTATCACTAAGGCAGTAGGTTACAGAGCAGGAAGAAATGAGTAGATTGACATAGTCTTAAAGGGCTTCTGTCAGCCCACTAAACCGTTTTTTTTTTTGTTTAATAATAATCCCTACACTGCGATCTCTGCATACATAAGTAAAATAATAATTTTCGTTCAGTAGAATTTGATAAAACGCTATTTTTATAATATGTAAATTACCTTTCTACCAGCAAGTAGGGCGGCTACTTGCTGGTAGAAGCCGCATCCTCCGATCCTAATGACGCCCCCTCCTCATTCAATATCTGGCGCCTGCGCCGCGGCCGTACCTATCTTCAATCTGCGCAGGCGCACTGAGAGGCGGCCACTCACTCGGCCGCTCGCTCCTCAATGCGCCTGCGCCGGGTGTAGATGTGACG
Organism: Bufo bufo; assembly: GCF_905171765.1. Taxonomy (NCBI): domain Eukaryota; kingdom Metazoa; phylum Chordata; class Amphibia; order Anura; family Bufonidae; genus Bufo; species Bufo bufo. Next base: position 657,128,394 of record NC_053389.1, read on the forward strand.
TCATCGGCGCAGGCGCATTGAGGATGGAGCGGCCGAGTGAGTGGCCGCCTCTCAGTGCGCCTGCGCAGATTGAAGATAGGTACGGCCACGGCGCAGGCGCCAGATATTGAATGAAAACAGGCAGGGCCAGCAGAGAACGATTCCATTCCCTGGCCCTGTCAATCACAATGCGGAGGGGGCGTCATTAGGATCGGAGGATGCGGCTGCTACCAGCAAGTAGCCGCCCTACTTGCTGGTAGCAAGGTAATTTACATATTATAAAAATAGCGTTTTATCAAATTCTACTGAACGAAAATTATTATTTTACTTATGTATTCAGAGCTCGCAGTGTGGGGATTATTATTAAACAAAAAAACAAAAAAAACGGTTTAGTGGGCTGACAGAAGCCCTTTAAGGCAAAAGATTCAGTAGAACTAGTACTTTCTTCTTTCAAATTTATGCTCATGTTTGGCATGAGTCCAGTGGGAAGTCATATTTGTTGATTGACAGCTAACTCTATATGCACACTAATACAGGGAAGGCTGTTAGTCATTGAATAGCACTGCCCACTGGACTCCTAAGCATGGAAAGTGCAGGGATTTACATTACAAGTTAAACTGAATCTTTTATTAAAATAAGCTACATATCATCTCCTCCTGCTCTATATCATTCTGTCTGCATCAACATGTGGATTTCCCCTTTTTTCTTTTGATAATTATTAAATGTCGTATGGTAATCTTCAATAGATATCATATACATTATTACGGTAAAAATAAGGACAATCCGATAGTGAATATCTTTTTAGTTGAAACTCAGATCCATGGATACAAATTCTGTGAGAACTGCTTCTAATGCATAGGATTTCCTGGTGAGACATTTATTTAATCAGCATCTAGATTCTGCAGACAGCTCAGCACTTCAGAGGTAACATGGGGGTTTATCATTGATCGAAATGCATTAGACAAGTAGTGTTACAGTTCTTGAAAACTGCAGAGAAATCACTTGTGTAATGAAAGGAACATTTTAGCCTTTTAAAAACTTTTATTTATGTTTGTACAGCTAAGATATAAGTTAATGCTTATCTCTATGATCTTTTATGCATAATAATAATCTTTATTCATATAATAACAACATAATCTGCAGTGCTTTACAGTCAGAGGGTTCATGTACAAACAGAATCATTCATTACATAGCAGCAAACAAGTAAACAATTAAAACAAGAGGTATGAGGGTCTTGTTCACAAGAGATTACAGTCTATTAAGGGTGACACAAGGTAAAAAAGTGATTGTGTTTATACAATGGTCCAGCCATCTTAACAAAAAAAGGGGAGTAGATATAAGGCTGTATGAGCCAGTCAACAGCTGATATCTGTAGTGCTTTTGAGTACCTGGGGTGTGTTGGATAGTGTTTGATGATCAGGTTCAACAGAATGATGTTGAAGGGGAGGGGGTGAATAGGGAATTGTTACATTAGGGGATATTATATGCTACCCTAAAGGTCTGTTTTAGGGAGTACCTAAAGCTGTGGATGGTGTGAACTAGCCTTCTTGCTTGGAGTAGAGCATTCCAGAGAACTGATGCATTTTGAAAGATGTCTTGAAGATGGAAGTGAGAGGTTCAGATTATGGTGGATGTTAGTTTTAAATCATTGGGAGAAAGGAGAGGACAGTTAGTGGGGTATACAGAAATGAGGGAGGATATGTTGGGGGTGCAGCACTGTGGGTAGCCTTTTGGGTGAGAATAAGCACTTTTAATTGAATACTACACTGTGTGGGCAACCAGTGCAATGACTGGCTTAGGGTGGAGGCATCGGAATAGTGGTTAGACAAATAGATTGGCCTACCTACTACTTTCATGATAGAATAGAGAGAAGAGAGTTTAGTGAGGGGAAGACCGATTAGTAATGAGTTGCAGTTTTCAAGATGAGAATGGATCAGGGCAACAATGAGAATTTTTGTTTTTTCCACAGTAAGAAAGGGGCAAACTTTTTAATTGTTTTTGAAATGCAGGTGGCATAAGCGAGAAGCGATTGAATATAGTGTTTGATGGAAAGATCAGTGTCTAAACATAGCAATGAGACAGGGGCATGCTGCCCAGGAGTTATGGTACTGCCACACACTGAGTGGGAGATATTAATTTTATGTAGGGTAGTAGATGGTGAAAACACAAGAAGTTCAGTTTTTGAAAGATTCAGTTTCAGATAGAGTGAGGACATAATGTTAGAGACAACAGATGGACAGTCACTGCTGTTTTGTAATAATGCAGGAGTGATGTTATAGGATGAAGTGTATAGTTGGGTGTATTTAACGCAGAGATGATATTGAAAACCAAATCTGTTGATTGATAATCTGTCCAACAGGGGCTGTGTATAGAGAAAAGAGGAGAGGACCTAGGACTGAGCCTTGAGGAACCCCAACAGCAAGAGAGAGAAGAAAAGAAGTAAAACCAGCAAATAATACACTAAAAGGGTACCAGAGAGATAGGAAGAAAACCAAAAAGAATAGTGTCCTTAAATCCAATAGATCGAAACATGAGTAGGACATGGTGGTTAGTATCAAATGTTGCAGAGAGATCCAGAAGAGAGTAGTTATTGTTGTACTTTGCTGTCAGGAGGTCATTTGTCAACTTTGTGACTGCAGTTTCCGTGGAGTGTTGAAACCAGATTGTAATGCATCAGGGAGAAGGTTAGTAGAGAGACAGAGCAGATGAAGTGATAATACGCTCCAGGAGTTTACAGATGAAAGGGAGATTAGACATACAGTACAGACCAAAAGTTTGGACACACCTTCTTATTCAAAGAGTTTTCTTTATTTTCATGACTATGAAGGCATCAAAACTATGAATTAACACATGTGGAATTAAATACATAACAAACAAGTGTGAAACAACTGAAAATATGTCACATTCTAGGTTCTTCAAAGTAGCCACCTTTTGCTTTGATTACTGCTTTGCACACTCTTGGCATTCTCTTGATGAGCTTCAAGACGTAGTCCCCTGAAATGGTCTTCCAACAGTCTTGAAGGAGTTCCCAGAGATGCTTAGCACTTGTTGGCCTGCACTTCACTCTGCGGTCCAGCTCACCCTTAACCATCTCGATTGGGTTCAGGTCCGGTGACTGGAGGTAAGGTCACCTGGCGCAGCACCCCATCACTCTCCTTCATGGTCAAATAGCCCTTACTTTCAAAGTTTTCCCAATTTTTCGGCTGACTGACTGACCTTCATTTCTTAAAGTAATGATGGCCACTCGTTTTTCTTTACTTAGCTGCTTTTTTCTTGCCATAAAACAAATTCTAACAGTCTATTTAGTAGGACTATCAGCTGTGTATCCACCTGACTTCTCCTCAACGCAACTGATGGTCCCAACCCCATTTATAAGGCAAGAAATCCCACTTATGAAACCTGACAGGGCACACCTGTGAAGTGAAAACCATTTCAGGGGACTACCTCTTGAAGCTCATCAAGAAAATGCCAAGAGTGTGCAAAGCAGTAATCAAAGTGAAAGGTGGCTACTTTGAAGAACCTAGAATATGACATATTTTCAGTTGTTTCACACTTGTTTGTTATGTATATAATTCCACATGTGTTAATTCATAGTTTTGATGCCTTCAGTGGGAATCTACAATTTTCATAGTCATGAAAATAAAGAAAACTCTTTGAATAAGAAGGTGTGTCCAAACTTTTGGTCTGTACTGTAGGTCTGGAGTTAGTTTAACAGGACAGGTCAAGAGATGGTTTACTTCGTGATGGGGTTAGACTGAAGGTTTGAAAGAGAAGGGGAAGTTACCAGAAAACAGAGTGAGGTTAAAATTTTTAGTTAGGTGAGTTGAGACAATTGGGGAGAAAGACTGTAGGAGGTGTGGGGGGATAAGGTCACTAATGCAGGTGGTAGGGCAATAGGAAAAGAGGATCCCAGAGACCTCTTCTTCTGTGACTGGGTCGAATATAGAAAGTGATGCAGTAGGGAAGATGATCAATTACACATGGAGCCTGGTAGATTATTTCATGCAGGATGTTTTCAATTTTCTCTCTGAAGTAAGTGGCCAGATCTTTCACATAAAGAACTGTTATAGGCGCTTGAACTTTACGACTGAGGAAAGAAAAGTGTCAAAATGTTTTCTTGGATAATTGCATAATGCAGATATCAGAGTCGTGAAGTACGTAGGTATGTTTTATGTGGTAAAGGGCAAGTTCTCAACATAAATTTGTAATGGAGGAAATCTGGTCTATGAGGTATTAAATACTCCTGGAACACCGCTGAAATAAGTGAGTTTGAGGTGTGTGCCAGAGTGACTTTCTTCTCTGTTGAGATGTTATGAGTTTAGAGAGAGCTGCTTCATGTAGGGTACTTCTGAGGGTATCATTATAGTGTTTTGCAGTTACATCAGGACAGGAGATGAAAGGGATTAGGGATAATGATGACTGAGTGTCTATAAGTTTCTGAGGGTCAATGGCATGTAGATTTCTGAATGCGTGGTAAGTAGGATGAGTGAGATGAGTAAGAAATTGCTATAGTTACAAAGAGAAGATTGTGATCAGAGAGCCGGAGAGGAGAGTTAGTGAAGTCCAAAACAGATCAGACCAGGAAGACCAGGTTGAGCGTATTACCAGCTTTATACGCCCAAGAATTAGCAAGTTGTAAAAAGCTAAGAGAGGAGGTTATAGATAGAAGATGGGAGGCAGGCAGGGAGATCAGGTTTTCTGTGGGAATGTTAAAGACACCCAAAATTAGATTCGATAGTTATGAGAACATAAAATGTGGAAGCCATGCAGCAAAGTGATCCAGGAACTGGATGGGTGAGCCAGGGGTACAATAAACAGGGCAAATGTGTGGAATATCTGAGAGTGTGAGCCTCAAAAATAGCAATGAGAGCGATGGTACTGGGGGAAGGTGCATTGTGGAGAAAGAAGTATACCAACTCTTCCACCATGTCTGTCCTTAGGTGTGGAGTATGAGAAAATTTTAAGCAATCATAAGAAAAAGCTGCAGGGGAAGTGGTGTCAGATTGCTGAATTCAAGTTTCTGTGAGAATCAGCAGGATAACAGAATTAGAAATATAGAAGTAATAAATCTAGGGGAGTTTGCTGCACACTGACCAAAACACACAGTCAAGAGAAGCAAGAGAAGACATACAACAAATTTTGATAAGGTTTGCAGGATTTTTATGTGACATGGGGAACAAGTTAAAGCAAACACAGGTGGACCAGGATTAGGCGAGATATCCCCCTTAGTTAAAAGCAAAAGAATGATGAGAAACAGCAAATAGTTCACTTATTTGTAAGAGTGTATTTTGAGCTGCACACTGGGGCATGATGGGTTAAGTTGATTCAGGAAGGTGAATAGTACATGAAAGGTGCACATACAGTAAGTAAGGGAAGGAGAGAGATACTGAGGTCAAGACAATAGGAAGGTACAGTAGGTATAGAGGAAAACAGTGCATAATAAAATGGTCATAGAATTGAGATAACATCTTAAAAATGTGTTTAGTTTCTAATTCTACAAAGATTTCAAGAAATTTGATTTGCACTCTAATCAATTCTACACAAATCAAATATGCTTTAATTGGTCTGGAATTTGATAAATTACACTGTGCAGTCTCCTAGTACTCAGTAAACTTCTTTTTATTAATCTTTTAAATGTTTGCACTCTCTCCTCCCCCACCTTTTTAAACTTTTCAATGCAATGACAACAATAGCAAATAAGAGTAACATTGACATATATAGCTATGGGTAACTACATGGTTGACAGTATTAATGAACTGTGGGGTTTATTTATCAAACTAGTGTAAAATAGAATTGACTTAGTTGCCCATAGCAACCAATAAGATGCCTCCTTACATTTTCCAAAGGAGCTGTCCAAAATGAAAGGTGAAAGCTGATTGGTTGCTATGGGCAACTAAGCCAAATTTAATTTACATCAGTTTGATAAATGACCCCCTGTGTGTTTAAAACACTCTTCCATCACATGCTATGCTTTTTCATAATAGAAAGCCTCCGAAAATTGTCCTTTATCGAGGGCAGATGCTGTCTAAACACATATTGGAAAAAAAACTGTGGCTTGTTGGGACCAAGCATCCAAAATGATGTCATAATAGGAGCAGATCCCTACCCCTGGTAATACACAAAGACATGTTAATGTCAGAAGAAATAGTGGAATGTTCCAAAAATTATGCGTAACAGAGGCAGAATGCCTGCCTATATTTCTGCACACACAAGTGTTATTTTCAGAAGAAAGAGTTGCATGTTTCAAACAAGCCTTGAAATATTCTCACTTTTAAATGGGAGCAGCAGTATAGTGTGGATGTGGAAACTGTAGGGTATTAGTGGCATGTGGCATATGGCTCTATTAATAATAATAATAATAATAATAATAATAATAATAATAATAATAATAATATCAATCTGTATTTATATAGCACCAACGTAATCCTGCAGCTCTTTACAATCAGGGGGTTCAAGTACAGAGTCATAAATAGCATAGCAGCAAACAATTCAACAATTAAAACAAGACAAATGAGGGCCCTGCTCAAAAGAGCTTACAATCTATGAGGAGATGGGGTTGACACAAAAAGTTACACAATAGGTAAAAATGTGCATGTTTTATATAGTGGTCCCGGCATCTTAACACAATGTAGTAGTAGATATAAGGCTGGATGAGCCAGTAACCAGCCGATATATGTAGTGCTTCTGTGTGCATGGGGTGTGGTGGATACTGATAGATCATAGAAATAATTCTGAAAGGGTGGGGGGGTGAATGGAGAAGGGTTAGATCTGTGAGTCTTGGAAGAAGTCTTGGAGATGGGAGTGAGAGGTTTGGATTATGGTAGATGTTAAATCAAATCCTGTACTGTATGGGCAAAAAAAGGAGGGGTTAGTCAGCACCTCCCAGTGCGCAGGTGCACGCCGCCATGGCAAAGACCTAGAGGAAAAAAAAAGGAGACAATGCAGCAGCACTCTGCAAATCAGACAAAGTACAACAATGCTAACAAAAATTATGGTGCTAATACTACGCTTATTTATAAAAGCGGGATGCTTGGTCAATGCATTTTGTACAAAATCATCTAAGCCCGTATGCCAAACGTCAAGGCGATCTCTGTTACACGGGTCCTAACACTAAATACTACCTGTTATGCGCCATAATGACCGCCATAAAATTCAGGGAGTGTTGGACCCACATGCATGTTGGATCCACTCTGCCTTTTTCCATTTTTTGTGCCAAAATGGCCTCCATTACAAGGGATGCAGGTACCAACATGCATGCTGAGCCCACTCTATACCCTTCCTGGTGCTAGACAGCTTCCAATGAATGCAGTGAGAGCAGGCCACAGCTTTATACTGACAATAATTAAAATCAGCCTATGGGGCAGACAGGCTAATCAGGAGTGCACGACTCGCCGGAGTGCCACATCTCCAGCATTGTAAATCTGCAAAAAAAGGAGTGGTTAGTCAGCACCTCCCAGTGCGCAGGTGCACGCCGCCATGGCAAAGACCTAGAGGAAAAAAAAAAGGAGACAATGCAGCAGCACTCTGCAAATCAGACAAAGTACAACAATGCTAACAAAAATTATGGTGCTTATACTACGCTTATTTATAAAAGCGAGATGCTTGGTCAATGCATTTTGTACAAAATCATCTAAGCCCGTATGCCAAACGTCAAGGCGATCTCTGTTACACAGGTCCTAACACTAAATACTACCTGTTATGCGCCATAATGACCGCCATAAAATTCAGGGAGTGTTGGACCCACATGCATGTTGGATCCATTTTATGGCGATCATTATGGCGCATAACAGGTAGTATTTAGTGTTAGGACCCGTGTAACAGAGATCGCCTTGACGTTTGGCATACGGGCTTAGATGATTTTGTACAAAATGCATTGACCAAGCATCTCGCTTTTATAAATAAGCGTAGTATTAGCACCATAATTTTTGTTAGCATTGTTGTACTTTGTCTGATTTGCAGAGTGCTGCTGCATTGTCTCCTTTTTTTTCCTCTAGTACTGTATGGGCAACCACTGCAATGACAGGCACAGGGCAGAGGCGTCAGAGTAGCGCTTAGACAGATAGATGAGCCTGGCTGCTGCATTCAGAATAGATTGCAGAGGGGAGAGTCTGGTTAGGGGGAGGCCATTTAGTAATGAGTTACAATAATCCAGGTGGGAATGGATCAGGGCAACAATAAGAGTTTTTGTTGTCACCACAGTAAGAAAGGGGCAGCTTTTAAAGATGTTTTTGAGGTGCAGATGGCATGAGCGAGCAAGAGATTGAATATAGGGGTAAAGGAAAGATAACATAACACCGAAACAGCGGGCATGCTACCCAGGAGTTATGATAGTGCCACACACTGAGAGTGAGATATCAGGTTTAGGTAGGTTAGTGAAAGGTTCAGTTTCAGATACAGAGAGGACATGGTGTTAGAGACAGTAGACCGACAGTCACTGAGATGGTAGTGGCATAGAGATGGTACTGGAAACCAAATCTGATGATGGTCTGTCCAATAGGCCCTGTGTAGAAAGAAAAGAGGAGAGGACCAAGGACTGAACCCTGAGGAACCCCAACAACAAGAGGGAGAGGAGGGTAGGTAGAGCTAGTGCATGATACACTTAATGAGTGGCCAGAGAGATACTGTAGGGAGAAAACCAAGAAAGAACGGTGTCCTTAGGCCGATAGATTGAAGCATGGTGAGGAGTAGGTGGTGGTCCACAGTGTCGAATGCAGAAGAGAGATCAAGAATTAGTAAAGAGTACTCACCATTACATTTAGCTATCAGAAGGCCATTGGTCACTTTGGTGAGGGCAGTTTCTGTAGAATGGAGGGTGTAGCAGTAGCAGAACAGCATGGAACAGACAAGGCAATAGATGTGTGTGGCTGTTTAGGGGTAGTAGTTGTAGTGGCAGCTCTGTAGAGGTAATGGTAGTACCAGTAGTATAATAATAATGATGGTACCAGTAGGGATAATAAAATTAGCAGTAACAAATTACAGTAGCAGCAGGGAGTAGTATTTGTGGGGGGGAGTTGCCATGCATTACAAAACTAGATGGTAGACAGAAAGAAAATGGCAGTGACATGATGACGGCAGCAGTAGCCACACAGCAAAGAACATAATCTTAGGCAGACAGAGGCAGTTGCATGATGGCAGCAGCAGCAGCCATACAATATGGAACATCATGGTGGGTAGAGAGACAGTGGCAGTGGCATGATGATGGCAGCAGAAGCCAATAGGTGTGGAACATGATGGTAGGCAGGCAGACACCAGCAGTGGCATGATGACGGCAGCAGCAGCAGCCATACAATATGAAACATGATGGCAGGCAGGTAGACAGCGGCAGTGGAATGAAGGTGGCAGCAGCAGCAGCTATACAGTACAAAACTTGAAGGTTGGCATGCAGACAGCGGTAGTGGAATGGTGGTGGCAGTAGAAGCCATATGCACGGGCATACATAGAAATCACTGGGCTGCATGGCAAGGATCTGAATTGGGCCCCCTTGTGAGTGACCCATAGCACCCCTTAGGGTATGTGCACATCTGCTGCAGAGGTTCCAGCAGAAGCCTCTGTTGCAGATTCTGGCAAAAACAAAGGGCAAAATACCCCTGCTTGCGGTATCTTGAATGATCCCATTATTGTGAATGGGATCTGGCAGGTGCCAGCATATGCTGGATCTTGGCGATTCTGGTATTCTGCTGGTATGCTGGAACAGAATACAAAAATCAGATCACAAGTGATGACCTGTTCCCGCTGCTGCTACTTTTTATAAAGTGTGTCACCCATCCCCCATGGACTGTGCCTGCTTCTGCTTCACCTGCTTCCCAATGCTGACTTACTGTTTGTGCTGCTATCAGAGCCAGGGGCAGATCTTCACAGAGCTGGACTGGAGTCTGGACTGGTGACGCTGCTGGATCAGGTCGGGTCCGGACTGATCAGTCAGGTCACAGTGCGATGCGTGCTGGCAAATGAACAGGACAATTTACAAAGTGCAGACACAGAGTTGGCGGGAAGAGAGCCAATAGGATGTTTGCTGCTTGATGCACTTCAGCAAGTGATTGGCGATGTGTCTACTCACAACCATGCCGATCATCTCTAACACAGCATGGCATCACTTTGCCCTGCTTCTGTTGGGGATGGGATGATGTTAAGCCAGGGGAGAAAATTAATGCATTTTTAATAGGTAGTTATAAGGCCCTAATATTTCAAAACCAGGCAGGGAGGGCCCTAGTACTTCTGTGATGATGCCCAGTTTGTACCAGGGCAACATTTCCCTGTTGACATACTTCAAACAGCAAGGAAGGACACACAAAAGATGCAAAGTGTGTTCCAAAAAGGGGATATGAAGGGCATTTTTTATTACTGTGAAACCTGATCTGAAAAACCTGGTCTGTACATAAAGGATTGCTTCAAAGTACAGTCCTGATCAAAAGTTTAGGACCACTTAAAAAAAAAAAGGAAAAAAATCATATTTAGCATGGCTGGATCTTAACAAGGTTCCAAGTAGAGCTTCAACATGCAACAAGAAGGGAGTGGGACAAAACATTTTTGAGCATTCAATTTAATGCAAACATGTCACTACCAGAGCTTTGAGACGTTCTCACAGCTCTGTTTCTCCACCCCTGTGATGATGTCACTACCAGAGCTTGGAGGAGTTCTCACTGCTCTGTTTTTCCGCCCCTGGGAAGAGGTCATTACTTTCTGTTTCCTTCCTTCCAGCTGTTCCTCCTATGTTTAATTTCTCTGCCTTTAAATCACGCCTCCTCCTTTTGTAGAGTGTGGATTATATTTCTCATTTGAGTTGTAGCTCTTGCTTGAGTATCTTCACTTGTATGCTATCTTTTCACTGGACCTTTGTTCTGCTGCAGCAAGTACTCCGGATATTGCCACCTGTTTTTGGATCCGTCTTCTCTGCTGCCGCAGCACCTTCAGCTAAGTGTGCAGACATTGTAGTGTATCTGTTTGTTTTCTGACCGGATCCGAGGCGACCACGGTTCCCTCCATATACTGAGCAGGGCACCGGTGGCCGTGCCCCTTCCACTATTGTAGGGGTTACAGTGGTCATCAGTCTTAGGTACGCGGGCATGCCTCGTTCCACCATTAGGATCCGGGTATGTGCTTAGCAGCATAGGGAAAGCTTTGAGGGTCTGACAGGGGTCACCCTTTATCCTCCCTAGTTTGGGTCCGGTCAGTGGCTCTATTTTCTGTGTATGCTCTAGTTGCTCACTTACAGCCGTGACAAAACAACGAATAAACTGAAACAGGCTGTTTTTCAGCTGATCAAAAGTTTAGGACCACACCTCCCAAAAAAACCTAACCCCCCCCCCCCCCCCCCGAAAACAGAAATCCAACTTCCAAACATGAACTCAGTAATGAGTAGCTCTGCCGTTATTGTTGATCACTTCAAAAATTCGTTTCGGCATGCTTGATGCAAGCGTTTCCATGAGGTGAGTGGGAACATTTCTCCAAGTAGTGAAGACGGCTGCACGAAGGCCATCTACTGTCTGGAACTGTTATCCATTTTTGTAAACTTCTCTTGCCATCCATCCCCAAAGGTTCTCATTTGGATTTAGATCAGGGGAACACGCAGGATGGGCCAAAAGAGTGATGTTATTCTCCTGGAAGAAGTCCCTTGTCCTGCGAGCATTGTGTACTGTAGCGTCCTGTTGAAAAACCCAGTCGTTACCACACAGACGAGGGCCCTCAGTCATGAGGAATGCTCTCTGCAACATCTGGACATAGCCAGCGGCCGTTTGACGCCCCTGCACTTCCTGAAGCTCCATTGTTCCACTGAAGGAAAAAGCACCCCAGACCATTATGGCGCCCCCTCCACTGTGGCGCGTAGAAAACATCTCAGGTGGGATCTGCTTGTCATGCCAGTAATGTTGGAAACCATCAGGACCATCAAGGTTAAAAAAAATTCTTAGCAGAGAATAAAACTTTCTTCCACCTTTGAATGTCCCATGTTTGTTACTCTCTTGTAAAGTCCAAACAAGCAATTCTGTGGCGTTCAAGGAGACGAGGTCTTTGAAGACGTTTTTTGTTTTTGAAGCCCTTCAGTCTCAGATGCCGTCTGATGGTTATGGGGCTGCAGTCAGCACCAGTAAGGGCCTTAATTTGGGTCGAGGATCGTCCAGTGTCTTGACGGACAGCCAATTGGATCCTCCGGCTCAGTGCTGGTGAAATTTTCTTGGGTCTTCCACTTGACTTTTTTGTTCCATAACCCTCAGGATCATTTAAGAAATTCCAAATGACTGTCTTACTGCGTCCCACCTCAGCAGTGATGGCACGCTGTGAGAGACCCTGCTTATGCAGTTCAACAACCCGACCACGTTCAAAAAGGGAGAGTTTTTTTTGCCTTGGCCATCACAACGTGTGACTACCTGACAGAAAATGACAATGAATCCACATCAAAGCACAGATTTGGCCTTTTAAAGGCATGTGGTCCTAAAATTTGGATCAGCTAAAAAACAGCCTGTTTCAGTTTTATCGTTATTTTCAATTAATTGAATGCTCAAAAAATGTTTTGTCTCACTCTCATTTCTTCTTGTTGCATGTTGAAGCTCTGCTTGGAACCTTGTTAAGATCCAACAATGTAAAATATGATTTTTTTTCAATTTTTCAAGTGGTCTTAAACTTTTGATCAGGACTGTATATCACACATCCATGGACAATGAATTTGTTCCTTTTATGTAAGCTGTAATTTAAAGACTTTATTGCACTCTGATATATCCCACACAGTTTACATATTCACTTTTCACTCATTTCTGGAAAACACCTTAGGGATTAGAATGCTCATTACACAGCTTCAAAAATTCCTTGAGGGGTGTAGTTGCCAAAATGGGATCACTTCTTTCGGATTTCTTTGGGGTCTCTACAAATGTGGCATGGCACATAAAAACCATTTCATCAAATTATGGCCTCCAAATTTCATATGGCCCGTTTTGCCTTCCCCTACTCCTGTGGTGTACCCATACAGCATCTTACAAGCACATATGGGGTGTTGCTATATTTAGGATAAAATTGGTAACAAATTGTGGGGTGCATTTTCTCCTGTAATCCCTTTGGGAAAATATAAAATTTTTATTGTAAAAAATAAAAATTTTCATTTTCACTGCCAAGTGTTTCCAAATTCTAGGAAAGTCCTCTTGGGTCAGAAGTCTTACTACACTCCTTTAAAAATTCGGTGAGGGGAGTAGTTTCCAAAGTGGGGTCACTATTTGGAAGTTTTCACTGTACGTGTAAGCAAGGGTCTTTTGAAATACAAATGCAACATAGCGCCTGCATATCATTTCTGCAAAATCGGCCCTCCCAAAACCAAATGGCGCTCCTTCCCTTCTAAAATTTGGTGTGTGCGACTACAGCAGTTTACGAGCACAAATGGAGTGTTTCTGTAAATTGAAGAATCAGAGTAATCAATACTGAGGTTTGTTTTGCTATTATCCCGTATTGTGTTACAGAAACAAATGGATTAAAATTGAAAATCGTAAAAAAGTGAAGTTTTTTGCTTAAATTCCTGTAGCACACTTAAAGGGTCAACAAAGTTCCTAAACTCTGTTTTGAATAATTTGACGTGTGTAGTTTCTAAAACGAGGTATTTATTGGTAGTGTTTATTATGTAAGTCCCTCAAAGTCATTTTAAACCTGAATTGGTCCTTAAAAAAGTTGTTTTTCGAAATGTTATTGAACATTTGAAAAATGCTAAGCCTTCTGACATCCTTAGAAAACAAAATGACATTTACACAATTATGACAGCATACAGTAGACATATTAAGAATGTTAATAACTATGTAATATAGTTGCTTCAATGGCGCTCTGTGTGTGTACTAGACTGTGGCAGCGGTATCGCAGCAGAACCGCAAGATCTGCCGCACTGAAGAAGGCATTATTATAAAGGATAATGATACTGCGCTCTGGGACTAAGTGTAGTTGAATGTAGTGGGGAATGGCACGGTGGAAGCTTGTACTATCTATAATATAGCACACAAGTATACACCAACCCAAAATATCTTCCTGACATGGACAATATACCTGTATTTTGGTATGTAGATTCCTGCTCGATGCGGTTGTCGCACCTTCCTGGAGTCAGGGATTGCCGATTGCACTGATGTCGATTCGCCGATTCACCGATGCTGGAGTCCGGGATGTGAGCCTGTCAGTGTTCTGTATAGTTGGCGTGCTGCTTCGCGCCCCGGCCGGTGGCGTGATTCTGCAGCAGGTAGGGGCTGGACAATTTTTTGCGCTCACTAGGAGCAGCGAGTGACGTCACTACAGCAGTCGTCAGTGACCACAGGTGCCAAGGGTGTCTCTCCAACGCATTTCGAACAGACGCTGTTCTTCATCAGGGAGTGCTGGCCAATCGCAGCACTCAGCTCATAGCCTGGGAGAAAAAAAACCTCTCAGGTTATGAGCTGAGCGCTGCGATTGGCCAGTGCTCCAGCCTGGGAGAAGGAGATGCCCAGGAGAACAAGAGCAGGCTCCTCCCAGTTGAGCCGAAAATCTGTAGATACCGGAGCCTATACCGGGAGAACTGAGCGGCACCCAGGGATGATAGTAAGTGCAGGGAGATCCCTGGGCGCCGCTCTCCATGTCTGTATACTTACAGTTGCAAGAAAAAGTATGTGAACCCTTTGGAATGATATGGATTTCTGCACAAATGGGTCATAAAATGTGATCTGATCTTCATTTAAGTCACAACAATAGACAATCACAGTCTTCTTAAACTAATAACACACAAAGAATTAAATGTTACCATGTTTTTATTGAACACACCATGTAAACATTCACAGTGCAGGTGGATAAAGTATGTGAACCCTTGGATTTAATAACTGGTTGAACCTCCTTTGGCAGCAAAAACTTCAACCAAACGTTTCCTGTAGTTGCAGAATAATTCTTGAACATTCCTCTTTACAGAACTGTTTCATTTCAGCAATATTCTTGGGATGTCTGGTGTGAATCACTTTTTTGAGGTCATGCCACAGCATCTCAATCGGGTTGAGGTCAGGACTCTGACTGGGCCACTCCAGAAGGAGTATTTTCTTCTGTTTAAGCCATCCTGTTGTTGATTTACTTCTATGCGTTGTCCTGTTGCAACACCCATCTTCTGTTGAGCTTCAGCTGGTGGACAGATGGCCTTAAGTTCTCCTGCAAAATGTCTTGATAAACTTGGGAATTCATTTTTCCTTCGATGATAGCAATCCGTCCAGGCCCTGAAGCAGCAAAGCAGCCCCAAACACTCATGTCCCCACAACCATACTTCACAGTTGGGATGAGGTTTTGATGTTGGTGTGCTGTGCCTCTTTTTCTTCACACATAGTGTTGTGTGTTTCTTCCAAACAACTCAACTTTGGTTTCATCTGTGCACAGAATATTTTGCCAGTACTGCTGTGGAACATCCAGGTGCTCTTGTGCAAACTGTAAACGTGCACCAATGTTTTTTTTGGACAGCAGTGGCTTCCTCTCTAGTATCCTCCCATGAAATTCATTCTTGTTTAGTGTTTTACGTATCGTAGATTCGCTAACAGGGATGTTAGCATATGCCAGAGACTTTTGTAAGTCTTTAGCTGACACTCTAGGATTCTTCTTCACCTCATTGAGCAGTCTGCGCTGTGCTCTTGCAGTCATATTTACAGGAAGGCCACTCCTAGGGAGAGTAGAAGCAGTGCTGAACTTTTTCCATTTATAGACAATTTGTCTTATCGTGGACTGATGAACAGCAAGGCTTTTGGAGATACTTTTATAACCCTTTCCAGCTTTATGCAAGTCAACAATTCTTAATCATAGGTCTTCTGAGAGCTCTTTTGTGTGAGGCATCATTCACATCAGGCAATGTTTCGAACCCAGAGCTGGTGTGTGTTTTTTATAGGGCAGGGCAGCTGTAACCAACACCTCCAATCTCATCTCATTGATTGGACTCCAG
Source organism: Bufo bufo (assembly GCF_905171765.1). Classification (NCBI taxonomy): domain Eukaryota; kingdom Metazoa; phylum Chordata; class Amphibia; order Anura; family Bufonidae; genus Bufo; species Bufo bufo. Next base: position 657,144,271 of record NC_053389.1, read on the forward strand.
TTGGCTGACACCTCACTCCAATTAGCTCTTGGAGATGTCATTAGTTTAGGGGTTCACATACTTTTTCCACCTGCACTGTGAATGTTTACATGGTGTGTTCAATAAAAACATGGTAACATTTAATTCTTTGTGTGTTATTAGTTTAAGCAGACTGTGATTGTCTATTGTTGTGACTTAGATGAAGATCAGATATAATTTTATGACCAATTTGTGCAGAAATCTATATCATTCCAAAGGGTTCACATACTTTTTCTTGCAACTGTAGTTTAGATTTTTTATTGTAATGAAAGGTCCTCTTTAAGGTGTCCTTAAGGTGAAAACTAGTTGTGTCCTTAACCCCTTAAGGACCCATGACGTACCGGTAAACCATGGGTTTAAACCGCAATTGCGGCACGTCGGGGGTTAATCGGAACAGGATGCCCGCTGAAATCATTCAGCGGGCATCATGTCACAACGACGGGTATTGGAATGCATTATAATGGAATATACCCCCCAAAGTTCAAGACAAAAGTGGGACAAAAAATAAAGTGAAATAAAAGTTCCCCCCCCCCCAAAAAAAATTAAAGTTTCAAGTAAAAATAAACAAAAACGTCATTTCCCCCAAATAAAGTTAAACAAAATTGTTAAACAATAGGGGGGGAAAAAAAAGTATACATATTAGGTATCATCGCGTCCGTTTCGACCGGCTCTATAAACATATCACATGACCTAACCCCTCAGATGAACACCGTAAAAAATAAAAAAAAATGTGCTAAATAAACAATTTTTTTGTCACCTTACATCACAAAAAGTACAACAGCAAGCGATCAAAAAGGCATTTGCCCACCAAAATAGTACCAATCTAACCGTCACATCATCCAACAAAAAATGAGCCCCTACCTGAGACAATCGCCCAAAAATTAAAAAAAACTATGGCTCAGAATATGGAGACACTAAAACATCATTTTTTTTGTTTGAAAAAAGCTGTTAATGTGTAAAACTTCCATAAATAAATAAAAAAGTATATATATTTGGTATCGCCGCGTTCGTATCGACTGGCTCTATGAAAATATCACATGACCTAATCTCTCAGATGAACACCGTAAAAAATCAAACTGTGCTAAATAAACAATTTTTTGTCACCTTACATCACATAAAGTGTAATAGCAAGCGATCAAAAAGTCATATGCACCCCAAAATAGTGCCAATCAAACCGTCATCTCATCCCGCAAAAAATGAGATCATACCTAAGATAATCGCCCAAAAACTGAAAAAACTATGGCTCTCAGCATATGGAGACACTAAAACATGATTTATTTTTTTGCTTCAAAAATGAAATTATTGTGTAAAACTTACATAAAAAAAAAAGTATACATATTAGGTATCGCCACATCCGTGACAACCTGGTCTATAAAAATATCACATGATCTAACCTGTCAGATGAATGTTGTAAATAACAAAAAATAAAAACGGTGCCAAAACAGCTATTGCCTCACAAAAAGTACAATATAGAGCAACCAAAAATCATATGTACCCTAAACTAGTACCAACAATACTGCCACCCTATCCCTTAGTTTCTAAAATGGGCCCACTTTTTTGGATTTTGTACTCTAGGGGTGCATCAGGGGGCCTTCAAATGGGACATGGTGCAAAAAAAACAGTCCAGCAAAATCTGCCTTCCAAAAACCGTATGGCATTCCTTTCCTTCTGCGCCCTGCCGTGTGTCCTTACAGCTGTTTGCGACCACATATGGGGTGTTTCTGTAAACTACAGAATCAGGGCCATAAATATTGAGTTTGGTTTGGCTGTTAACCTTTGCTTTGTAACTGGAAAAAAATTATTAAAATGGAAAATCTGCCAAAAAAGTGAAATTTTGAAATTGCATCTCTTTTTTCCATTACTTCTTGTGGGACACCTAAAGGGTTAACAAAGTTTGTAAAATCAGTTTTGAATACCTTGAGGGGTTTAGTTTATAGAATGGGGTCATTTTTGGGTGGTTTATATTATGTAAGCCTCGCAAAGTGACTTCAGACCTGAACTGGTCCCTAAAAATTGGGTTTTTGAAAATTTCTAAAAAATTTCTAAGCCTTGTAACATCCCCAAAAAATAAAATATCATTCCCAAAATGATCCAAACATGAAGTAGACCTATGGGGAATGTAAAATAATAACTATTTTTGGAGGTATTACTATGTATTATAGAAGTAGAGAAATTGAAACTTGGAAATTTGAAATTTTTTACACATTTTTGGTCATTTATAATTAAAAATCATTTTTTTAAACTTCATTTTACCAGTGTCATGAAGTACAATATGTGATGAAAAAACAATCTCAGAATGGCCTGAATAAGTCAAAGCGTTTTAAAGTTATCAGCACTTAAAATGACACTGGTCAGATTTTCAAAAAATTGCCAAGTCCTTAAGGTGAAATAGGGCTGAGTCCTTAAGGGGTTAAAATGTGTTACAACTGTCTCATATGTCTTACCTATCTATTTCTGTTTATCATCATTATACATATGTGATGCAAAAGTTTGGACACACCCTTTTAACTGGTGTCATTTGTAGAAAATTTACTCCCAATATTTGAAAGCATTAATTTAAGCATTAATTGAGGTTGCATTGTTTAGTGGTGAAAAAGGCTTTTGGGTGACACTTTTAAATATGCCATATTGAATTCAGCTCAGGTTTTTCCACTGGGAAGTGGGTCATGTTATGTATCAATCGTGGTTACAATTTATTCAGAAACTCACTAGAAGTGTCAGTTTTTACCTATCTTTTCCTGTTTATAAGTTAAGAGAGGTCAACGTTTCTTAAGGTGGTTTACATGATATGTTCTGTGTCTATCATCCTGCCAGATGCACATGGTGAAAAATTTAATCCAGTCTTTGTGAACACTCTGAAAGACTACAGTAATATTTCTGCACACAACTGTAGGATTCATCATTTCAGGTGAGCCATATAGTGCAATTCACACAGAACACATTATGTATAACACTTTCAGGAAAATTTGACCGCTTGTAACTCAAGAACAGGTAAAGATAAGTCAAACTGACACTCACAGTGTGTTTCTAAATAAATTCTAGCCAGGACTGATATATCATGACCACCTTCCCATTGAAAACACCTGAGCTGAATTCAATGTGTTGGATTTCAAAATTGCGGATAAAAACGTTTTCACCACTAAATAATGCTGCCTCCCTCCCAATTAATACTTTTACACTTTGGAAGTAAATTTTTTACAATTATACCAGTTAAAAGGGTATGTCAAGTCTTTATCCTCACCCTGTATGTCACGGATGAGGTATAGGAGGAAACACCACACCGACAACAGGAGAGAAGGGAAAAGCCACTAGTCCTCACCGCTAGGGAAAGAGTCACCACCTATAGAACCCTACTCCTTGCCCTGACTCCTATCCGTATGGGCACACCTTGAAGGTAGGATTGCCCATACACCGTTACCTAGAGCACCTGGAGACCCTAAAGAGACCTATAGGTATTGGCAGGGCTTGAGACGACCCGTTCCTTTCCAGATAAAGGAACCAGTGTCTCCCTGAAGCCTAGTAAAAGCAAACACAGGGAAATACAACAAAACACAAAGGAATTAGACACTTAAATTCTGTAGAGAGATGGACGAGCAGGAACACCAGAGAGGACAACACACCAACTCCTTCAAAAATAATGAAGCTAATCAACCGCATAGCCAGAAGGGTAAGGTCAGACTATATGAGGGAGGTGTAATGACCATTAATCTACACCTCAAGCAAGGGGTGTGGTCATTGACAACAACAACAACACAGAAGCAAGAGAGGCTCTTATATCCCTTCATGTGCAGCCAGTCTCTTCGATCTTCTGACATATGTCATGGGAGGGACCATGACACTGTACTTTTTTAAACCATTTCTTAAATGTACACATGCATCACTTCTCCATAAAAAAATTTAAAATTCTATTGATTAATGATCTTCTGGAAGACTTAGAGTGGTGGATAGAAGACATGTCCCACAGTCGGTGGTTCTCCATAATTCATTTGCAGCACTCTCAGAATGTAAGGACAACATGGATATGGACTCAAGCACAGAGGGTGAGAAACCATCGACTCCTATGTCTAATGTATGCAACAAAATAGATAAAGTGAAGTCTCAAAGGAAGCAGCTGTTGCTGGGTGATTCAATCATAAGAAGTGTGGAGCTTAAAGAAAATGGTTTTGTGAGATGTCTCCCTGGGGCTACTGCTAGAAGAGATAGAAGACGTATTATTAATATTGTTAAGCAAGCAAAGCAGGAAGGGGACGTGGATGTTCTTGTCCATCTAGGGACAAATGACCTGGCTTGCAATGAAGTGTCAGAGGTGAAAAAATCTTTTATCACACTTGGTAATGACGTACAGGATTTTGCATCCACCATTTTATTTTCTGAAGTTCTGCCTGTGCATAATGTTCGAAATGATAGGCAGAGGCGCATAAAGGAGTTCAACATATGGCTTGGTAAATGGTGTCAAGAGCAAGGATTTGGCTTTGTTTCTCATGATAGCTCTACTTGGAATAGAAAGGAACTGTACAAAAAAGATGGTTTGCATCTTTCTCTCAAAGGAACAAATGTACTTAGTGAACAACTCCAAGAATTTGCGGAAGAGTATTTAAACTAGGAAGGGGGGGCAAAAGAGTGAAAATAAAAGAGTCCAATTGCCCCCCGAAACAATGCCAGAACAGGTCAGAAGCACAGAGGTTAAGAAATGATAAGCTCAGAGTCCTGTCTACAAATGCTCGCAGTTTAGGTAAAAAAATCAATGAACTTGGGTCAATAATGGCATCTGAGAATGTAGATTTAGTGGCTGTTACGGAGACATGGTTTAATGAAAGAAATGACTGGGACATAACCATACCAGGGTACTCTTTATACAGAAGAGACAGAGAAGGCAAGAAAGGAGGAGGAGTGGCCCTGTATGTGAAAGATAGCATTAAATCTAACCTAATACAAGTTGGTGAGGCCAACATAGAGTCAGTTTGGGTTACGTTGCAGTTTGCTAACCATGCAGTAACTTGTGTAGGTGTGATATATAGACCACCTGGTCAAGTTAAAGAACTAGATGATCTACTAGTTGAAGAAATAGCTAAAATGACAATGAAAGGAGAAGTTATCATTATGGGAGATTTCAATCTTCCAGATATAAACTGGAAAACCAAAATAGCAAGTTCTACCAGGAGTACAGATATTCTAAATTCCCTACTGGGGTTATCTCTACAACAAGTGGTTGAGGAGCCAACCCGGAGGGAGTCCATTTTGGATTTGGTATTCACAAATGGGGATTCGGTATATGATGTCATTGTAGGCGAAACCTTGGGATCTAGTGATCACCAGTCAGTGTGGTTTAATATAAGAACTGTGAAAGAGTCCCACCACACAAAAACAAAAGTTTTAGATTTTAGAAAAACAGACTTTTCAAAAATGAAATTAGTCATAAATGAGTCCTTATCAGACTGGAACGGATTACATGGAGTCCAGGAGAAATGGGACTACTTAAAAGGTGCATTATTGAAGGCAACAGAAAATTGCATTAGACTTGTCAGTAAAAGCAAAAAAAGGAAGAGACCACTGTGGTACTCAGCAGAAGTGGCCCAAATCATTAAAAATAAAAAGCTAGCATTTTGTAATTATAAAAAAAACCAGAGCAATGAAGATAAGGAAATCTACAAGATAAGGCAGAGAGAGGCCAAGCAAGTTATAAGAACTTCTAAAGCGCAGGCAGAAGAAAAACTAGCTCAGTCTATGAAAAAAGGGGATAAGACATTCTTCAGATATATAAATGAAAAAAGGAAATTAAAACAAGGAATAACTAAATTAAAAACAAAGGACGGAAGGTATGTAGAAGAGAATAAAGGGCTAGCCGACTGCCTTAATGAATACTTCTGTTCAGTTTTTACAAAAGAAAAAGGAGAAGGACCTCCATTAGAAAGGATGACTAATAAATCATTTAATGCATGTATCTTTACAGAGGAAGATGTTCTAAGTTTGCTGTCTAAGGTGAAGACAGATAAGTCACAGGGGCCTGATGAGATACACCCAAAATTATTAAAAGAGCTTAGTGGTGAGCTGGCAAAACCGCTAACAGATTTATTTAACCAATCATAAGTAACAGGAGTCGTCCCGGAAGATTGGAAATTGGCAAATGTCGTGCCCATTCACAAGAAAGGTAGTAGGGAGGAATCGAGCAACTATAGACCAGTGAGTCTGACATCAATAGTAGGCAAATGAATGGAAACCCTATTAAAGGATAGGATTGTGGAACATCTAAAATCCCATGGATTGCAAGATGAAAAACAACATGGGTTTACTTCAGGGAGATCATGTCAAACAAATCTTATAGATTTTTTTGACTGGGTGACTAAAATAATAGACGGTGGAGGTGCAGTAGACATCGCATATCTAGATTTTAGTAAGGCTTTTGACACTGTCCCACATAGAAGACTTATCAATAAACTGCAGTCATTGAGCATGGACTCCCATATTGTTGAGTGGATTAGGCAGTGGCTGAGTGACAGACAACAGAGGGTTGTAGTCAATGGAGAACATTCAAAACAAGGTCATGTTACCAGTGGGGTTCCACAGGGATCTGTACTGGGACCAATTTTGTTTAATATCTTCATAAGTGATATTGCAAAAGTCCTCGATGGGAAGGTTTGTCTTTTTGCTGATGACACAAAGATATGTAACAGGGTTGATGTTCCTGGAGGGAAACGCCAAATGGAAAAGGATTTAGGAAAACTAGAAGAATGGTCAGAACTCTGGCAACTGAAATTTAATGTGGATAAGTGCAAGATAATGCACCTGGGGCGTAAAAACCCAAGGGCAGAATATAGAATATTTGACACAGTCCTGACCTCAGTATCTGAGGAAAGGTATTTAGGAGTAATTATTTCAGAAGACTTAAAGGTGGGAAGACAATGTAATAGGGCAGCACGAAATGCCAGCAGAATGCTTGGATGTATAGGGAGAGGTATAAGCAGTAGAAAGAGTGAAGTGCTTATGCCGCTGTACAGAACACTGGTGAGACCTCACTTGGAGTATTGTGCGCAGTACTGGAGGCCATATCTCCAGAAGGATATAGATACTCTAGAGAGAGTTCAGAGAGAGCTACTAAACTAGTACATGGATTGCAGGATAAAACTTACCAGGAAAGGTTAAAGGACCTTAACATGTATAGCTTGGAAGAAAGAAGAGACAGAGGGGATATGATAGAAACTTTTAAATACATAAAGGGAATCAACTCGGTAAAGGAGGAGAGCATATTTAAAAGAAGAAAAACTACCACAAGAGGACACAGTTTTAAATTAGAGGGGCAAAGGTTTAAAAGTAATATAAGGAAGTATTACTTTACTGAGAGAGTAGTGGATGCATGGAAGAGCCTTCCTGCAGAAGTGGTAGCTGCAAATACAGTGAAGGGGTTTAAGCGTGCATGGGATAGGCATATGGCTATCCTTCATATAAGATAGGGCCAGGGGCTATCCATAGTATTCAGATATATTGGGCAGACTAGATGGGCCAAATGGTTCTTATCTGCCGACACATTCTATGTTTCTATGTTTCTATAATAAAACTATAATTTAATGTACAGTAACTCACATCAAAATGCTCTTTCTAATCTTGCAGTATCTAGGCTACACTAAAAATTTCATTAAAAAGGTTGTCCTATGTAGACATAAATGTCCGATAGGTGCTGGTCCCATCTCTGAGACCCACTCCTATGTTGAGAAAAGCCCAGTCTCATGCCGCCTGGAATAGAAAGTTGGCTATGCATTCACTCTCTCCATTTACAGTACATCTATGGGACTGCCAAAAATAGTCGAGCACAATACTAATTTAATACATTATCATGACATGCTAGTAAACACTGCAAGGCACATCAGACCCATATCTGGTGCCAGTTTAGTTTCTGCTCCAAAGCAGACACCAACTGCTTTGATCATGGGCAATAGTCTTTTCAGTGAATTATCTAGTGTTTCATTTATATATATCAATCTTTAGCTATAGGAAATCAAACAATATGTCACTGAACACCCTTTTCTCCTCTACACTTCAAATGTAGTCACTTATTACATTTTTGGTATTGCACATCATTATTACACTAGCTTGCAGTATATTGAGATCATTGTAATGCAATCTCTTCTACATTCATACTGGGAACAATTTCCACAGCACTTCTTTTACAACATTCTATTTATGCTTTACTGTGTCATTACTACAGCGATTGCCTATAATACTTTCGCACTTGACATTGTCTTCATTGCTTGTCGCATCTCTTTTATTGTACAGCAGGGAATGATTTTGTGCTTCTTGTCAATTGCATTAGTTGGTTTTATGTGAGATTAGTATGTGTCATGAGTTGTGACACACATCTTAACAAAACCATTCTTTCAATTCTAACATGGGACATTGTCACTGATAGCTGACATGGAGCCCTTGGTTCACATTATTCACCCATTTCCTCTTTGCTTTATGGTTCCATAACACACATTGATCCTAAATGGAAGCTTTGCGCCCAAGGTAACAGTGTCATTCTATCTTTTCAGTGGGTATGTCTTACTTATATCTTCTGAATTTCAGTGTGCCCCTTTTAATCTTTTTACACCACTCTGTGATGAGACCAAGTAGCTGGATGGTCTTCTTCTGGAGTATACGGGTACACAGCACATGAGAAATATGGTGAACAAGTGGTAGGTGTTACCAGTTCTGATCAGTTTATTAGTTGTGCAAGAAGCTGAAATAATAAAATTAGAAATAAAAATCCTGTATTTTGTCAAGAATGTATTACGCATATAACATTCCCGAGATAACTGGAGATGAGTGAAATGCCTGAAATTCATTTCAGATACAATTTGATTGATTTGGTCATCAGATTCAATGTGGTCTAAACAAATTCGACCCGAATTGAATGTGCCCCAATTGCCCTGAAAAGTCGTGCATGACACTCTAAGAACTCTGAGGACTCTATCCATCCCATCTCAAGCTCTTTGCCAAAACAGCATTAGTGATGTCAAAGCAACAGTGACATATATAATTATGAGTAAATAGATGGTTGATGGTAGTAAAAAAAAAAAGCCAGTTGATAAAACACACTGCAATGTCAGATTTTTGATTCTTTTTAAAATTAGAAAAAGGACCAAAAATGTTCCCTCTTTGGGATCAGATGCCTGCTGGTGTTTATTATACACACATGGTGGTAATGGAAGATGCAATGACCCCATGCTTTCATATGATCACCAAACTCTTTAGTGACTTCTAATCTCATAATTTACAGGAGTACATTTATCTTGTAAATAATGAAGCTGTGTTTATTTTTACGTGTAGAGATGAACGAAGTTTTGAAAAATTAGATTCGGCAACTAAGGATACTTTCACACTAGCGTTCGGAGCGGTTCCGTCTGATGTTTCATCAGACGGATCCGCTCCGATAATGCAGACGTTTGCATCCGTTCAGAACGGATCCGTCTGCATTATAACTTAGAAAATTTTCTAAGTCTGAAAGTAGCCTGAGCGGATCCGTTCAGACTTTACATTGAAAGTCAATGGGGGATGGATCCGTTGAAGATTGAGCCATATGGTGTCATCTTCAAGCGGATCCGTCCCCATTGACTTCCATTATAAGTCTGGACGGATCCGCTAGCCTCCGCGCGGCCAGGCGGACACCCGAACGCTGCAAGCAGCGTTCAGTTGTCCGCTCACTGAGCGGAGCGGAGGCTGAGCGCTGGCAGGCGGATGCATTCTCAGTGGATCCGCCTCCACTGAGAATGCATTAGGGCCAGACGGATGCGTTCGGGGCCGCTCGTGAGCCCCTTCAAACGGAGCGCACGAGCGGACACCCAAACGCTAGTGTGAAAGTAGCCTAAGTCTCATTCACTGCACGGCTGAAAAATAATTTTCAAAGCATCTCTCAAGTTATATTAAGTTCACAAAGAAATTCGATTTGCGACTAATTACTTTGTCACGAATCGCATTCCATTGTATGTAGCGGACACAATGACGGGGAACGGTGATTGCACTGCTCCCCCCCCCCCTCGTCATTGAAACCCTCAGATGCCGTGATTAGCGCTGAAAACATTGAGGCCTTTCAGGGGTTAATCAGTGGTTTAGAAAAAAACATACTCACCTCATCCATTTGCTCTCGGAGAGGCCGCCACAGCCATCTTGATTGAATACAACGCACCAAATCTCGCACGCGCTGATGTGATGACATCATCACATCATCACACTGGGCGGACGCAGTCAGCCAGCGTGATGACGTGGTGATGTCACACATCAGCACGCATGACATTTTGCATGTTGAATTCAATCAAATTGAGCGTGAGATTAGACACAGTCCTGACCACCAGCCAGCCAGGAAACTCAGTAGCTCGCATTACTGTGCATGAGAGCTATGGAAGCAGCGTAGGACAACAAGTTATGATGTTTCTGAGTTAGAGAAACAGCATAACTTCCTGTACTACGCTATTTTAGTACCTCTCATGCACGACAATGTGAGCTACTGAAACGCTTTGCTGTTTCCTGACGGCTGGTTGTCAGGACTGTGTCTCATCTCATCTTTTTTTTTTTATTAAATATTTTTTATTTTGCAGATAGATCTACAGTATTCCATCTTGGTGTCACAAAACATTAATACATGTAGTTATACAATAATACTGAGTGTCATCATATACGAAATCTTTTAACCCCCCCTTCCCTCCTTCCAACCCCCCCTTTTTTTTTCCGCAGAGCTACTGTCCCTACGTCTAGTTTGATCATTTCAGGTTACCCCATATCCTCATCCAAGTTGCCTTTTTTCCTGCTGTTTGGGCAAGGATGCATTCATATTGCTTAACCCTGTTCATCCGTTCCATCCACTCCTGAAAATTAGGGTATTCCGAAGTGCCCCAATACTTTACAATTAATATTTTGGCCAACGCAATACCCCGGAGCCAGAGTGTCTGCTCAGTTTTATTTTGGTCTATCTCTGGGAATACACCCAGGATAGCATAGTTAATGCAAGCCTCATATTTCATGGGGGAACTGTCCCGCAATTTTCAAAATATTTTAGTCCAGTACTCTTTTATCCCTGGGCATTCCCAAAGTACGTGTATATAATCTCTTCTATCTTTATTACATTTATAGCAGTGCTGTTTCCTATCGTTGTAGATGGTGTGTAAAAAAGCTGGTGTATAATAGAGACGGAGTGTAATTTTCAAAAGGATTCATGCATGGGCCGCGGAGACCGTCGATCTTTTAATATTTCTATACACCGCGTTCCACGGGATGGGTTCCTCATTCTGCAGGTCCTTTTCCCATTTAGCCTCACTTCTAAATATAATTGTTTTAGTGTATTCATATTTTAATTTTGTATAAATGTGTGATATAGAAGTGTTAGAGGTCATATCATAACAGAAATCTAAAAAGGTGTTCCTTACAATATTTAAGTAATTCTTATTCTCCGTGTAGTGAATAGCGTGTCGTAATTGTTCATATCTAAATTTATCAATAAATCCTAATTTAATATCGGGTAGGATTTTATTTAAAGGCTTAAGCTGTCCTTTATAAAAAACTTGTGCAATAAGACATATTCCATATTTTTCCCAATATTCAACATCACCCGTTAACATAACTTGTGATAAATGTGCATTCCCCCACAGTGGGGTGTAATGGACTGCCTGGGTTACTCCGACCATATATCTAAGTTGTTGCCAAATGTACCCGAGCATCCTACCAAACGGGTTCATTGTAATTTTCTTCTCCGTGGTGCCCGTTTCGAGAATGTGAAAGAGATCCTGCCAGGGTCTACAATGCTCCCCATAAATAAGCCGAATGCATTTATTCTTTCGATTCCTCACACACCGTCTCAATTGGGCGGCTATATAATATCCCTTAAGAAAAGGAACGGAGAGTCCGCCCTCTTCTTTGTATAGATAATGTATCTTAATTCTGACTCGTTTACGCCCCCATATTAGTTCATTAAAGAGGGACTCTAACTTATTGAAAAATTTGTCTTCTATCGTTATTGGGCTGGCATTGAATACATATAGTAACATTGGAAGCAACGTCATTTTTATAAGTGCCATGCGATTGATTTGTGACAGGGGGAGTTTAAGCCATGTTTTAATTTTTTCCTTAACTCTATCTATTATTGGAAGTATGTTCAGTTTCGTATAGTTTTCCAATTTGGTCCCTATCTGGATACCTAGATATAGTAGAGAATCTGCTGGGGTCAGTATACTAACTCGGAGATTGTGACCGGGGCGGAACCGGACGTTTTAATGGCAGGAATTTTGATTTCTCCCAATTTATCTCATATCCTGATAGGTACCCAAATTCATCAAGACTATCCATAACCCTGGGCAAATTCATGTATCCTCTCCCCAGGAATAGTAACATGTCGTCCGCATAAAGACTGATTTTATCGTCCTCTCCCTCACACCCAAAGCCGGGTATTTCACCATCTGCTCGAATCTTGCACGCCATTGGCTCCAAAAACAGCGAGAAGAGCAAGGGGGAAAGGGGACAGCCCTGGCGTGTTCCGCGTGTCAAGGGGAAAGGGGCAGAGTGCGCGCCATTAATTCGGACCCTAGATACTGGGTTTTGATACAAAATGCGAACCCATTTAGAGAAGTATTCGCCTATTTTAACCCGTGACATTACTCTCCAAAGGAAGGACCACTCCACCCTGTCGAAGGCCTTAGCGGCATCAAAGGACAGGATGGAGCAGTCCCCCCCATCCCCCATCTGAACATTCAGAAAGGCCCTCCTTACATTATCCTGTATATTCCTTTTCGGGATAAACCCGGTTTGATCCGCGTGGACGACTTTATGGATAACTGTTTTTAATCTGTTCGCTAACAGTTTGGCCAAGATTTTATAGTCTGTGTTTAACAGAGAGATGGGGCGATAAGATGCAACTGACAGCGGGTCTTTCCCTTTTTTAGGGATCAATGTGATGGTTGCTTCCATCCATGAGGGGGGAAGAGAACCCATTGTCCAGGATTGATTTAATACCTCCAACATTTGGGGAAAGATCATTCCCCCGTGTTTTCGGTATATTTCAAATGGAAAACCGTCCATCCCTGGGGAGGTATTGCCCTTAATGGTTTGCAACGTGGTTTGTAACTCATTCAGTTGAATAGGTCTGTTTAGCCAGTCAATATCTTGCTGATCGAATTCAGGGAACTTGATGTTATCTAAATATTGATCTATTTTTTCTCCCTGATTTTGGGGCCCGGCTTTATATAACATTGAGAAATATCGGGTAAACTCCCTTAGAATGTCGTCGGGATCTCGTAGAATGGTTCCCGCCTCAGTCCTAATTCCGTTATGTTATTACTCCCCCTTTGATTCTCCACTATCATAGATACCAGTCTGCTTGGTTTCCCGGACTCGCTAAAGGTTCTCAACCCAGAGAAAAACATTTTATTTTGCGCTTTTTTAAATAGATATTGTTTATATTCATCTTGTATTTTTTTTAATTGATGTTGTTTTTCTGGGGTGTTTGCCCGGGTGATCTCTTCCATTGCCTGGCCAAGCAGGCCTTCTATTTCTTTTTGCGTTTCTGCAAAAGCATTTTTCTGTTTCCTAATTTGGTATGAATATATACCTCGAAGGAATGCCTTGAACGAGTCCCAGACCATATGGATATGGGTTGAGTTAACGTTATCGCTCCAAAAGAGCTTTATTTCTTCATTAATCTTATCCAAATCCTTTATTAATGTCATCCAATGAGGATTAAGTTTAAAAATTTTATTTTGATTTGTTTTATTCTGGTTCTGCAGTGTTACCATAACGGGGCTGTGGTCGGAGACGCTGTGGCGTTCATAGTTCATTTTTTTGACCTTATTAATGAGCCCGGAGCTGGCGAGGGCCAGATCAACTCGCGACATGGACCTATATGTATTACTAAAACACGAAAATACTTGCTTATCTCCATAAAGAGACCGCCATATATCGACCAATGCCATTTCTTTACACATTCTGGAAAGCAAGGTACTTGAACCAGAACTCAATTCATAATTAATTATGGTAGAGGTCCGATCCTTTCTAATATCCATAACCGAGTTGAAATCGCCCATCACCAGCACCGGGCACTCCTCTCGTGCCGAGATATAATTCATCAGTCTACATAGTACCGTTGTCGTGAAGGGGGGTGGGATATATATAAATAATTCTCCTTTGCCCCTGCCAATAACAATGAAGAAAAATGTACCGGCCCTCTTGGTCGATTAGCTGTTCTATTGGATCATAATCTACCTGTGTATGCACATAAACGCTAATTCCACGAGAATAAGTGGAATAGCAAGAGTGATATTCGTGGGAGGCCCATCTCCTTCCGCCGAGCGCTGCCACTTTTTCACCTGTAAGGTGTGTTTCTAGCAGGGCCACTATAGCTGGTAAGTGTCTAGAAACCAAGTCGAACACCACACACCTCTTGACTTTATCCGCAAAGCCGCGGATATTCCAGGTCAATATTCTAGACATCCCTTATGTGTTTTTTTTTTTTTTTTTTTTAATATAGTTGCTCCCCCCTACCTTTAAGGCAGCGCTGGGCGGAATGGCAGGGGTGCCCCCAACGATACACCTTCCATACATTGACAGCACCCCGCGGAAAAAAAAAAAAACTCCCTCCCACCCCCCCAAAGCCCCCACCCCCAAAACCCCCGCTCCCCTCATGACCTGCGAGTCGCAAACTGTGACTCATAGGTCTCTAACTATAGACTATCCCCCCCTTCCCCCCCCCCCGCCGTCAGCCTTCCCGGCTCCCCCTGGCAGCACCACAGGCAGATTACTGAATGCCCTTAGAGTCCAACCAATCAGCTGCATCCTTTGGGTTAGAGAAAAATTGGACAGTTTCTTTATATATAACCCGTAATTTCGCAGGGTACATCATGGAGTATTTTAGTTGTGCTTGTATCAATCTCTTTTTTACATCCTTATATTCTCTCCTTTTATCTTGCGTAAATTTAGAGAAGTCCGGGTATATCTCTATATTAGCGTCATTATATTTCACCGTTTGTGTCTCTCTTTTCCATCTAAGGATATAGTCCTGATCTCTTGAGGAGGTCATTCTAATTAACAATGGCCTTGGTGCTGACCCTGGTGGAAGTTTTCTTGTTGGAATGCGATGTGCTCTCTCCACTATTGGTGATGTAACTGCCTCTGTGGTTTTTACGTTATTTTACAACCATTTTTGAATAAAACCTGTGGGGTCATCTTTTTCTGCTCCCTCCGGGAAGCCCACTAATTTGAGATTATCTCTCCGGGATCTGTCTTCCAGGTCTGCCATTTTTTCCTTTAGTGCTTTATTATCGCTTTCTACTATTTCTAACCTTTTTTTAATCTGCCTAGATTCTTTTTGCAATTCTGTGGTTAGAATTTCATACTCTTTGACACGTTGCCTCATTTTGTTTAGATCGTCTCGAATTAATGATATATCAGTCTGCACTGCTGCTACTGTGGTTGTCAGAGTGTTTAATGATTGGTTAGTTGTTCCGACTGCCTCCAGTATACTTGCTAATTTACGATTGATATTACTCATCTGGTTATCTGGTTCCAATACCGGGTTCTCTCTTGCCCTATTTACAAGGTTTTCATTCTCTTCACCATCCTCCATTTGTAATGTTGGTTACTGGTTACTCCTTGTTTTAGCTGGTGGGGGAGGGGATTTAAGATATTTGTCTAACGGTGTCCTTGCCGTGCCCCCTTTGGGTGAAGATGTTCCAATAGACTTTCTGTTAGATAGTTTAGGGGCCATATTTATTTATTTATTTATTTTTTAATTTTTTTTTTAAATTTATTTATTTATTTATTTTTTTCCCCTTCCGTACGGGACTACTTTGGAGGGTGATACTGTTATTGAAATCTATGTATTTCTAAGTTGAATGTCATAGATTTACTGTAACACAGAGTGACAATCAGAGAGTCTTACGTATCTTCTTCCTTCTTAAGTCCCGGATTTCCTGGGTTTGAGGAAGCTCATAGTGGGGTTCTCCTGATTTCCTCGGCTCGATCCGCCTTCACCACTCAGCGGCGCTCCCCCCGTCTCATCTCATCTTAGTGAAATTAGAGAACCCCTTTCAGGTCGGACCCCTAGCACTCATAATCCTAGTGACATACCATAACATTATGTGTTGGGAATAACTATTAAAGCTAATTTGGTTAGTCTTAAAAATAATGAATATTATTTTATACAGTTTTTCATATCTGTAAAGGTTTAGCACCTTTCAGCAAAAAGATTTCATATAAAATGTTCTCTTGCCTTTTTAGTTCAGAAATAATAATCATCTGACAAAAATAAAGTACTCTCCGCTGCAAGCAACTTGTAAAGAATTAAACCTCATAGCAGGGTAGTTTTCTTTCCATGGCTCTAATTATTATTGCATGTAATGAATGATAATCTATGGATGTTTAGAGGATTGGAAGATTGTGATTCTATTTGGGGAAAGATTATTCTTTTTAGTTTTCGGATAATAGAGTTATCTAAGTAACTCAATTTTACTCATACTAACTGCAGTGCCTTGTGAGATTTCTCTATTTCAACGGCCTTCAAAGTCAACATATCTTAGAAGAATGTGCACATAGGGTGTACTCTGTACATCCTTGCTAGTGATGAGCGGCAGGGGCAATATTCAAATTCGCGATATTTTGCGAATATTCGCCATATATTTGAGAATTCGCAAATTCATGATCTCCAGGCATTATTTTCTTGATTGCGAAAATTCGCATAAAATTAGAATATTCGCAAATACGAATATATTTAGCGATATTCTAAATATTCGCGAATTCTCGAAGTGCCGATATTCGCGATTAAAATTCGCAATTCGAATATTCGTGATCAACACTAATCCTTGCTCCTCCTGCCTCTGCCGGAATCTATCCTATGCAGGTTCCTGCACTGTCATCTGGTAGGAAAGATGCTGGCAGAGGAAGCAGGAGAATCAAGGGTGGACAGAGTGACTTGGGCCCACCCTCATTGCACTTAACTCCTCATATGCCCAAGGATCAACAGTACTTTTTCTCCGGAATGAGGCAATGGATGTCTAAGTGAAAAGTATGATTGCATTCAGTTGAGAGCTAACACTATAAGGCATTGTGCCTGGTTTAACAGTGAATTTCCTAGTGTCAGATTCCCTATAGATCACCTTGTGAAAAACATTTACTGCCTGGCATACATTCTTTCACTCTATCCCTCTCTACAGCAATGTGCAACAGAAACAGACAATGTAATGACAGAATGATAACTTGATGCATATCTTAGCACACACTATATGGATAACATGTTTGGGACATCTACACCTACATGAGCTTTTATGACATCTCATTTTAAATCCATAGGCATTAATATGGTTTTGATCCCCCAACTTCTACATTTCTGAAAAGCCTTTCTACAAGATTGCGGAGTGTCTTTATGGGAATTAAAGGAATGCATCTGGGGGATCATTTGTGAGGTCAGAAACTGATGTCAGGCAAGAAGGTCTGGCTCGCAATCTCCATTCTAGCTCATCCCAAAGGTGTTCGATGAGGTTGAGGTCAGGGCTCTGTGTGGGTGAGTCAGGTTTTTCCACAGTAATGTACCCAACCATGCTTTTATGCATTGTGCCAACTGTAAAGTTTGATGGAAGAGGTATAATGCTATAGGATTGTCTTCCAAAGACTGACCCTTAGTTCCAGTGAAGGGAAATCTTAATACTTCAGCATGCCAAGACTCTTTGAACACCTGTATGCGTCTGACTTTGTTGAAACAGTTTGGGGAAGGCACTTTTCTGTTTCAGCATAACTGTGTCCCAGTACACCAAGCAAAGTCCATAAAGGCATTCTTAACTATAGGGCTGTCACAAGGTATTTTGATTCCCTAGGCAGAACAGGAAAATTGTACCCCCTCCTTCTAAATTAATTCACACTGAGCCTACTTTCTTTAAAAAATATATATATAAACACATTTTATAAGAAACAGTCCCAGGTTTACCCACTGTAAATTCAGTGACTTACATGTGACATTTCCACAGATTTCAGTTGTTCACTTTCCTTTTCTTCTCCATTTGGTCCTGATTATCATGCACAGATGTCTTTGGCCAAGCGAGTACTAGCCCATCTGCTATGTAAGAAGACACCAGGATTAATAAATGGCACATGGCACATGGTAGATGGGGCTGTTACAGATTTTACATTAGGGACCTGGAGATTAGGTTACACCTCTGCCTTGACTCATTACATCTGCAGTCCATCACCATCCTCTATAGCAAAGAGCCCTCCTATCCAGCTGCCCCTTTAACACTGCCATCCTGTAGCTTCAACCAATACTGTGTCCACTACTGCCCTGTGTGCCCACATTACTGTACTGATAGTGCTGCCCAATGCCCCTACTGTAATGCCGAAATAAATGAGCCACAAGACACAACTACAGGAATAGAAAACGATAGGACCTAAAGCAAACTTTAGGCATAAAATCCCAGACCAGTCCCCAAAATTAATACAGACCTCCTAACAGACCTTAAAATTTATGCAGACCCCAGATTATCCCCACATTTATACAAACCACAGAAAAGACCCCAAATTAATGTGGCTGCCTATAACTGCCACTCCACCATTACTTTAATCAGATCTTGGATTTTACCTCAAATTCATCTGGCCCTCCCCCTAAATGATCAGACCCCACCCGGATCCCTGCAGATGTCAGATCAGAGCCTCCCAGATCCCTGCAGACCTCAGATCATACCCCCTCCCCGTGTCCTTACAGACCTCAAATCATACTCCCCCCTGGTTCATTGCAGACCTCAGATCATGCCTCCCCAGATCCCTGCAGACCTATCATACCTTGAATACCTACAAAGGTCAGACCTCATATCATGCCCCCAGATCCCTGCAGACCTCAGATCATGCCCCCCCCCCCCCCTGTATCCTTTAAGACATCAGATCATATCCCCCCACAACCTTTCCTGGCTCCCTGCAGACCTCAGATCATACTCCCTGGATCCCTGCAGATCTCAGATTAGACAAAAAAGAACAAAAACAAAAGAACTTATAGTGCCTCTACTCTGAAGCTAGACTCTTCTTGCTGTTCTGCACTGTGACCTGACATCTATCTGCATAGTGGAAAAGAGAAGAGAGTGATGAGTGATACCATCATTACACTCACGGCTCCCTTGCTCGTAACTCCTGTGTACTAATGAGCACTTCCACAATGGAAGCGCTCAGTAACGGTTATAAAATTGTTACCCATTGTCCTGGCCCTGCTTGGCTAAGTTTGTTATGGAAGATATTCTCATAATATAACACATAGTGCTCAAACGCTGCAAACTCAAAGAACATATGCCACACATGCCAATAACATGTTGGACACTTCACACACATACTACATGCACTGGAGACATACCACATATGCTTTTTACTTGTCCTGCATAAGTGGTACATCCCATGTATTGGACCAGAGAGCACAGGCTCCACTCTCACATTAGGCATGCACTGCACAAAACACCTAACACATACTAGAGCATATAACTCTAAGGGTAGCTGCACAAGGTGCAGATTTGTGTGCATAAAATTTGCAAGAAATCTGCACCAGAACTGCACAAAAAAGTGCACATAAATCTGCCCTCTGCATTTATCACAGAGCATCTGTCAGCACAATTGACCCTATATAACCAGGCATACGGGTAGGCTTAATCATGCTGATTACAATACCATAGGTTTCTAAGTAGCAGAGGTATTATTATGCAAATTAGCTCTTTTGGTACACTAAGGGGTGGGGTAGAAGCACAGCTATTCTAATGCCCATCTTCTCTGGGTGCTCCCTTCTCCCCTTTGGTTGACAGGGATATACACCTTGTCTAGCCCTGTATTGTCACACTTGCTCCACCTATCCAATAGTTTATCACCTAAATGCCATTGCACACTAACCACTTATGTATCCCCTTTATTCTCAGTATACACCTCCAATATTGTCATTATGTAAATACTTCATGAGCTCCTAAAAAAAAAGTTGGTGTCATGATAGGGATCAGTGAGGACATGAATTTCACCCGCACCACTGTCCCTACCTACATGCACAATCCGACCTAGGTGACGGTCCACAACTGGGTGGCAGTCCCTTCCTCACTAGGTGCAGGGACCTACAGGGGACAGTACAAAGGATCAACATAATAAACGTAGTAACAGATATACAGAGCAGATAACAGACTAGGTGGGTTAGACAACCAGAACCGTACAAGCCAAAGTCGATAAAAGGAGAAACAAAAAACACAAAATCAGAAACCAGAAACACACCAAGCCAGAAAGTCACATCAGGAAGTCTCGTCAGATCCAAATCGTCAGACAGAGGTGTAAAAGTCAAACAAGATGAAGTAAAAAATCCAGAGGGCAAAGCAAAAAGTAGCAGGATATATATGGAAAAGACAGGCAACTGTGGCCAGCAGTTGCCTCTTTTTAAATAGGGCGCTCCATTAGAACATCAGTGTCACATGGGCAGTGACATCATGACGCTGGATGTCCCAGCGTCACTCCTGAATAGCCAGTGCTCCAGCACACGGAGAGCCGGATTGGTTACTAGGCAACGAGACAGTGGAAGAACATTGACTGTGACAAATGCAGCAGAAAGGCCCCAGATGTAGGGTCTTGCACAAAATGGGTATTTTTTTAAACCCAGAAAATAACTGCGTATTTAAAGTTTGTATTTGACTGTCACAAATGCAACAAATGTATTATCTTGCCACAAAATGGGTGTTTTTTTAACCACTACAGGACCACCGTACGCAGGATTGCGTCTTTGCTGCGGCCCTGTTATTCTGGGCGGACGCGCCGACGCGTCTTCGCACAAGACGCGAGATTTCCTGTGCGCGCGCGTTCACAGGAACCGGAGGTAAACTAGCTGATCTAGCAGCTCTGTAATAAGTAGCACCAAACCACTACACTACACCCCCCCCTGTCACTTATTAATTATTAACCCCTTTTTAACCCCTGATCACCCCATATTAGACTCCCTGATCACCTCCCCTGTCATTGATCACCCCCCTGTCATTGATCACCCCCCTGTAAGGCTCCATTCAGATGTCCGTATGTGTTTTGAGGATCTGATCCATGGATCTGCGGATCGGCAAAACACATACGGACGTCTGAATGGAGCCTTACAGGGGGGTGATCAATGACATATAGCCCATATAGACTCCCTGATCACCCCCCTGTCATTGATCACCCCTCTGTAAGGTTGGCTCCATTCAGAGGTCCGTATGTGTTTTGCGGATCCACGAATTGGATCCACAAAACACATACGGACGTCTGAATAGAGCCTTATAGGGGGGTGATCAATGACAGGGGGGTGATCACCCCATATAGACTCCCTGATCACCCCCCTGTAAGGCTCCATTCAGACGTCCGTATGTGTTTTGCGGATCCGATCCATGGATCCGTGGATCCGCAAAACACATACGGACGTCTGAATGGAGGCTTACAGGGGGGTGATCACCCCATATAGACTCCCTGATCACCCCCCTGTAAGGCTCCATTCAGACGTCCGTATGTGTTTTGCGGATCCGATCCATGGATCCGTGGATCCGCAAAACACATACGGACCTCTGAATGGAGGCTTACAGGGGGGGGGTGATCACCCCATACAGACTCCCTGATCACCCCCATATAAAGCTCCATTCAGACATTTTTTTGGCACAAGTTAGCGGAAATTGATATTTTATTTTATTTTATTTTTTTTTCTTATAAAGTCTCATATTCCACTAACTTGTGAAAAAAAAAAAAAAAATCTCACATGAACTCACCATACCCCTCACGGAATCCAAATGCGTAAAATTTTTTAGACATTTATATTCCAGACTTCTTCTCACGCTTTAGATCCCCTAAAATGCCAGGGCAGTATAAATACCCCACATGTGACCCCATTTTGGAAAGAAGACACCTCAAGGTATTTTGTTAGGGGCATGGCGAGTTCATGTAAAATTACATTTTTTGTCACAAGTTAGCGGAAAGGGAGACTTTGTGAGAAAAAACAAAAAAAATCAATTTCCGCTAACTTGTGCCAAAAAAAAAAAAAACTTCTATGAACTCGCCATGCCCCTCATGGAATACCTTGGGGTGTCTTCTTTCCAAAATGGGGTCACATGTGGGGTATTTATACTGCCCTGGCATTTTAGGGGCCCTAAAGCGTGAGAAGAAGTCTGGAATCCAAATGCCCTCCTAAAAGATACTCATTGGAATTTGGGCTCCTTTGCGCACCTAGGCTGCAAAAAAGTGTCACACATGTGGTTTCGCTGTACTCAGTAGAAGTTGGGCAATGTGTTTTGGGGTGTCTTTTTACCCATGCTGGGTCTTTTTACCCATGCTGGGTGAGAGAAATATCTCTCTATAATGACAACTTTGTATAAAAAAAATGGGAAAAGTTGACTTTTAGAGAGATATTTCTCTCACCCAGCATAGTTATATGTAAAAATACACCCCAAAACACATGTCACGAGGGTATCAAGAGCCACGTCTGACTCCGTTATACCCGGGGTCAGGAGGTCGCAGCGGGTGGCTGCGCGCTCTATATCTAAAGATCACGTTGTTTCTTAGTGATTGTTTTCTGTGTTTGCCTTGCTATCCTTTTTGTCTCAATCAGGGATCCGTAGCTTCTCCTCCTCAGCTGTTTCTTGTCTGCCACTCCCAACCTCCTTATATTCTCCCCTCACTCTTCTCTAGTTGCCAGTTATAGAGCTTCCTGCCTGGACATCTATACTGACCCACTGGAGTTGTGAATCCTGGTTGTCGTTCCAGAGTGCTTCCCTCCGGATCCCTGTTGGGCTTCTTGTTGTCTCCTGTTGTCGCCCACCTGGGATTATATGTTGAGTTTGTATTGTCTGTCCTTCCCTTGGTGTTTTCCTTTAGAGCTAGTGGTGCGGACTAGTGTTCCCACCGCCCTGTTCACTATTTAGGGCTCAGCTTAGGGAAAGCCAGGGCTTTAGGCACGTGATCGGCGTACGGGTGAGGAACCCGTCTAGGGACGTCAAGGCAGCCAGGTGTCAGCCGCTAGGTGAGTCAGGGGTCACCACCTTCCCTCTCACTTGGGCAGGGCCTTCCTTGTTCCCTCCCTCTGTGTCACGTATGTGATAGTCACGCCGACCGTGATATTATAACTGGCCTTTACTTTTTGAGAAAGAAAAAAAATAAATTTTTTTTCTTTTTATTGTTTTTTTTTCTCTACTTAGAATCCAATATGGATCCTATTGCTGCCTTGGCAAAACAGCTTCAAGGCCTGTCTTTGGAGGTGGCAGGATTGAAGGCGTCTGTCTTCCAACAACAGCAGCAAATACAGCAGACCGCACCCCCAGCGGTTGCTATGGGTAACCAGGTTGTTACAGAACCCAAGGTTGTTCTTCCTGACAGATTTTCTGGGGGAAGGGACAAATTTGCGACGTTCCGTGAGGCCTGCAAATTATACTTTAAGTTGCGCCCTTACTCCTCAGGTAATGAAGAACAGCGGGTTGGGATTGTCATTTCCCTGCTTCAGGGGGACCCACAATCCTGGGCGTTCTCGTTACCCCCTGGTTCCCAGGCTCTCCGGTCAGTGGAGGGATTTTTTGGGGCTTTGGGTCTCATATATGATGACCCTGACCGAGTCGCCCTGGCTGAGTCGAAGTTACGGAGACTCCTACAGGGAGATCGGTCAGCAGAGGAATATTGCTCAGAGTTCCGTAGGTGGGCTACGGATACTCAGTGGAACGACCCGGCTCTCAGGAGTCAGTTCTGCTCTGGGTTATCTGAAAGGGGTAAGGATGCACTGGCGCTGTATGAGACCCCCCTTTCCCTTGATGCTGTTATGTCCCTCTCTATCAGAATAGATAGGCGTTTTAGGGAGAGATCGAAAATTCCTGAGCAATTGGTTACCTCTCCCAAGCAACAATTAGTCTGTACTGACTTAGATGAGCCTATGCAGCTAGGCGGAACTTCTCGTCAGGTCCGTCCTCCTGAGGTTCGCCGTAGGGGGGGGGGCTTGTTTTTTCTGTGGGGGGAAGGGTCATTTCATTAATGTCTGTCCCTCCTTTCTCAAAAACAAAAGACCGTCGGAAAACTACTAACCCCAGGCTGTGCGGAGGATGTCAGCCGGGGGGTATACGTTTCCTCCATACGAACATCTCAATTTGTGTTACCAGCGGTTATTGTTTTTGGTGTTAAGACGGAGTCTATTTCTTTTTTTCTAGACAGTGGAGCAGGGGTAAATTTGATAGATGCCCATTTTGCCCGCACTATGGGTTTGTCTCTCTGTACGCTGCAGAGACCTATTCCCGTATTCGCTATAGATTCGGCTCCTCTGTCTCAGAGAAACCTCACCCACATTGTTCATAATTTACACCTTCGGGTAGGGGACCACCATAATGAGTGTCTTTCATGTTACATTCTGGAGGGCCTTCCCTCTCCTGTGGTATTGGGTCTTCCCTGGTTGGTAGCGCACAATCCAGTGGTGGATTGGCAGGCCAGGGAGATATTGGAGTGGAGTGAGCATTGCAGAGAGAATTGCTTAAATAACAATTGCTTAATCGCCTCCATAGCTTCCCTACCTACATTTATTTCGGACTTTGGGGACGTTTTTTCTGAAAAGGGTTGTCAGAAGCTACCACCTCATCGTCCTTATGATTGCCCGGTTAACCTGATTCCCGGTGCAAAATTACCCAAGTCCAGGTTGTATAATCTTTCGGGTCCCAAAAGACAAGCCATGAAAGATGATATCTCCGAGAGTCTGGCTAAGGGACACATCAGACCCTCTTCTTCACCCGTGGCTGCAGGGTTTTTCTTTGTTAAAAAGAAAGATGGGGGCCTGCGTCCTTGCCTAGATTTCCGTGAGCTAAACCAGATAACCATCCGAGACCCATACCTCTTCCTCTCATTCCTGACCTTTTTAATCAGATTGCGGGTGCTAGGTGGTTCTCCAAACTTGATCTTAGGGGGGCCTACAATCTGATTCGTATCAGGGAAGGGGATGAGTGGAAGACAGCTTTTAACACCCCTGAGGGGCATTATGAAAATCTAGTTATGCCTTTCGGTCTGACCAATGCCCCCGCTGTCTTCCAACATTTCGTTAATGATATTTTTAGTCATCTCATCGGCAGGTTTGTACTCATATACCTAGATGATATCTTAATTTATTCGGCTGATCTGAAATCACATGAGGTGCATGTCAGGCAAGTACTGCAGGTCCTACGGACGAATAAATTATATGCGAAAATTGAAAAATGTGTCTTCGCCGTTCAGGAAATACAGTTCCTGGGATATCTATTATCTGCTTCAGGTTTCCGTATGGATCCTGGGAAGGTCCAGGCAATTTTAGATTGGGATCTTCCTGAGAACCTTAAAGCCCTACAACGGTTTTTGGGTTTCGCAAATTTCTATAGGAAGTTCATTAAAAATTATTCAGTGATCGTTAAACCCCTTACCGACATGACTAGGAAGGGGACTGATTTTTCTAAATGGTCTGACGCCGCTAAAAATGCATTTTCCTCCCCAAAAGAGAGGTTTACCTCGGCACCTGTTCTAATTCAACCTGATGTCTCCCAGCCTTTTATTGTTGAGGTAGATGCGTCAGAGGTGGGAGTGGGGGCTGTATTGTCTCAGGGTCCGTCTCCTGGCAAATGGCGCCCTTGCGCTTTCTTTTCCAAAAAATTATCTTCTGCAGAGAAGAACTATGATGTTGGAAATAGGGAACTGTTGGCGATTAAGCTGGCGCTTGAAGAGTGGCGTCACTTCTTAGAGGGAGCAATCCACCCCATCACGGTGATTACGGATCACAAAAACCTTCTGTACCTAGAATCGGCTAAGCGTCTCACCCCTAGAAAAGCTAGGTGGTCGCTATTCTTTACCAGATTTAACTTTGTAATCACCTATCGTCCTGGGGCAAAAAATACCAAGGCAGACGTGTTATCTCGTAGTTTCCCTGGAGGGGGTAATGCTAGTGATCCGGTACCTATTTTACAAAGAGGAGTGGTTGTCTCTGCTGTACACTCTGTTCTTGAGGGAAAGGTGTTAGAGGCCCAGGGGGACGCCCCGGCCTCTTGCCCCTCAGAGAAATTGTTTGTACCGTTAAACCTGCGTCTTGAATTATTAAAAGAACATCATAATTCGGCACTTGCTGGGCACCCGGGTAGTAAAGCAACCTTGGAGCTATTATCTCGTCGTTTTTGGTGGCCAAGGTTGCGTCAGGATGTAATAGATTTCGTGTCTACTTGCTCTACTTGTGCACGCGCGAAAGTCTCTCATACACGTCCAGCAGAGTCTTTATTGCCTCTTTTCATCCCCAATAGGCCATGGACACATCTGTCAATGGATTTCATCACTGACTTACCGTTGTCTGCGGGTAAAACAGTT